>NC_090930.1:1227955398-1228258428 GCF_040938575.1 Ambystoma mexicanum | reverse complement strand
ACTGCAATAGTGTGTGTAGAGATGTGCACAGGACATGTGGCAGCTAGCTTATTGGACTTCCCTGAGAGTCTTGGGTGTATGCAAGTTTGTGCAGTGGGTGCAAACAGTGTAAAAGTATGTGAACTGAAGTGAACAGGGCCTCAGGCAGCTGCCTTATGTGTGTGGGTTGTGGCCACTAGGCATATTTTGGGTGCATGGCCGTATTATGCTGCTGTAGTTATGGCCAGGCCCTAGACTCTTGGGTGCATGGCCGTAGACCGTAGAACATAGGCCATACACCCAAGAGTCTAGAGCATGGTCACAAGCACTGCAGCATAATACGGCCTTGCACCCCAGAAGTTGACACTGGCATATGGATTGCACAAACATGTGTATAGAAATGCAATTTGATGATTACAAATAATCATGACACCAATAATCAGATACTTACTGTATATATTTGTGAGGCACTATATACCTTTTTGGAATTCAGTGATAGAATACTATTCAAGTGGCAATAGCAGATTTGAATATTGTGGCACTGTGGACACATATTGTCTTTGCTGCATCCGTAAATGTGGGAGAAATCTTTCTTTAATTGAGATGCACCCAAGAGCCTGCCCACTGGCTGCAAGTAGTGTAATAGTATGTGTACAGAAGTGGATACAGAAGTGACCTAGCTAAAACAGAATCGTAGGGCAGCAGAGAGGAAATGGAGGGCTTCTTGCTCATTCTGTGACAAACTGGCCTGTCGCCTGCTCCAAAGGCAATTCCGGCTCGCTGCCCACACTAAGAAGACAGTCCACATAAAAGCCCGCGTCTCAGCGGCATATAACAATTTGGCTGAACTCTTCAAAATCTGCAAGGAGCTGGCCAACCCTGCTGCAGCATCCACCCCTCCTCTGCCTCCCAGGCTCTTTGCAATACCCTGGCCTATCACTTTATCTCTAAAACCCAGGACATCTTGTCCACCCTCTCCTTCTCTCCTCCTCCTCCCTCTCCTTCTCGTCTAGCTGACCCTCCTTCAGCTACCCCATCCCCCTTTCTCTTCCTTTCCTCATTTTTCCACTGATGAGGTAGCTAGACAAGTCCTATCTATGAAAACCTCATCAAAACAGGTCCCTTCCTGTTCCTCTAAAACCATTAAGGACCACATTGACACCCTTGCTCCTGCCCTTGCCGATTACTGAAACCTCTCATTTGCCTCTCGGTCTTTCCCCTCCCCTCTTAAGCACTTCCTTGTGCAGCCTCTCCTCAAGAAATCCACTGCTGATCCATCATGTCCAGCAAATTACCACCCAATTTCCATTACTCCATTTGTGGTGAAGCTTCTGGAAAAGCTAGCCATATCTCAGCTTAATCTTCATTCTAACTCTGTTGGCTCCCTCCATGACCACCAATCTGGCTTCAGAGCTGCCAGTAGCACAGAAACTACTCTCCTGAACATGCGTGAAGACCTACTCTTCAACCTCGATTGGAACATTCCCTCTGTCCTCATCTTACTCTATCTCTCCTCTGTGTTTGACACGGTCAACCACACCACCCTGCTCAATCATCTCTGTGACAACCTGGGTATCACTGATCAGGCTCAGGCCTGGCTGACCTCCTTTCTCTCTGATCGACCCTCCCAGGTACAACTTGACTCTTTTCTATCTTCTATATCCCTCTCCACATGCGGTGTCCCCCAAGGTTCTCACTTTTCGGCCTGGCTTTTCAACCAATACCTGGCAACCCTTGCCTACTGCATCTCCATTTTCTCCTCAACCTTCCAGTGCTATGCTGACAACACCCAACTCAGTTTCAGTCTTCCCTCTGCCTCCTCCTCTCCTTACCTCATCTCCTATTGTCTAATCACCATTAAAAATTGGTGTGCTGCCAACAATCTATGCCTAAATGCCACAAGACTGAGATCCTCCTTATTGGTACACCATCTCCATACTTTCCTCTCATTCTCTGGCCGGCCTCCTTTGGCACTCTGCCTACCCCCACATGCGTGGCCAAGACACTCGGGGTTATCTTTGACTCTACACTTTCCTTTTCTGCACACATCTCTGACGTCTCTAAAAAGTCAAACTTTTTAATGCACCTCCTTAGAGGTACTGTGCCTTACCTCTCCTTCCCTCAAAAGCTCACTGTCTTCCAAGCTCTGGTACTCTCCAGACTGGATTACTGTAACAGCCTCTTTCTAAATCTACCTGCCTCCACTCTCCGCCCCTTAAAACAAATCCAGAAAAGGACTGCAAGACTTACCCTTGCCCTCAAGCCCTGGGACTGTTTCTCTCCAGCCCTAAAATCCCATCATTGGCTCTCAGTGGATGCAAGGATTACATTTAAAACCCTCTGCATTGTCAACAAGGCTTTCTGGGGCCTGGGTCCAAAATACCTTCAACTATCCCTCCATAAATACCCCCCCTCTTGAGTCCTTCGCTCCTCTACTTCTAACTCCTTCAGGTTTAGTTGTTTTGCCAAGAAACAAGCTGGGGGTAGATATCTGTCCTCTGCTGGTGCCTCACTTTGGAAAAGCCTCCCGGCCACCTTGAAACTTGAGGAAAAACATCTACAGTTCCAGAAGCATCTCAAGACCTTCCTCTTTGCCTCTGCCTTTGCCCCCCTTCTCCCCAGTTGATATATTTGTCCTCTCGACATTGTGCACCTGGCCACCCTCTGTCATTCGGGCCCAAGTACCTGCTCACCCTGCCACCCTACTGCACTGCCTCCAGGCCACCCTTTGCACTAGGGTTCTGTATCTGTATACATACAGTCCCCCTCCCACTTTTCTTCTGCACGTATCAGATATACCTTATCTGACTCTCACCTGCCACTTGCTGGCTGCACTACCATGGTTTTATCACATTTATTTATTTATGTATTTATTTATATATTTATTTAATAATCATTCTATTTTCCTCTTGTCTGCTACACACTTTCCACTCCCCCTTCCATGCACTTCCCCTGTTTCCATGCACTTGCACTTTCTTAGATGTCACTGAGCCTAGTAAGATTGCTGTCTTATTTTTTGTTTACCCTTGTTCCACTCCCTTTTTTCCTGGTCACACTCTGACCACTTGTGTACGAGTGCGATATAAATAAAATATCATTTCATTTAATTTCATTGTTTGTGATAATAAAAAAAACATAACATGTAAGGGAAGGTGCGTCATAATGTCATATTGTATTCAATTTAAGACATTTATGTTCTTTGTTGACCCTCATAATTAGTGCATTACAAGTACTATGCTTAAAACAAGTGTACTGTGCTATTTGCTCAGTTCCTGTGTTTGTCTGCATAATCATTGGGTCTGTGATAATTAAAAGAAATCCATGCAGGATTTTAAAACTTCTACATTCATTTGACATTTGCAGCACTTACAGGCATGTTTAAGGTGCACATATCTGTGGTATTGCTATTATAAGCACTGTTGCAGTAGGGGGGCATGAAATGGTGTATGTGTTTTGTTTTTGCAAGTGGTGATACTATGGTTGCAGTGAGATACCAGTTGGTGTATTATAACTGATTATCTGTTTCCTCTTTTTACCAGTATCCATTTATACTGTTTGATTGCTGTTGGTGTTTTCTAAGTACTGTACTATTGCAAACTAATATTGCAGGATTGTGGTGGCAGTTAGATACCTCTTGGCGTATTCTAACTGTTGGGAGTTTGAAAGTTGTTGAGGGTATGTTTTGTAGCACTTTCATTGCTGAAGGTTGATTTTGGCAGTTTGACCGTTGGAAGTAACATTGTAGTACTGCAGGTGTAGTAAGATACCAGTTGGTGTATACTGCTTGTTTATAGTTAATACGTCTTTAAGGGTTTCCTTAGAAGAACCATCATTGTTGCTGGTGGATTTTAAATTGTGCAGTAATGGGAAGTAATATTGCATTATTATGGTTGCAGTTAGATACCAGATGGCGAATTCTAACTGTTTACAGTTTCACAGTTTTGCAGGGTATGTCTACAAGCACCTTAGTTTTTGTTGGCGGATTGCTATTTCCCACTATTGTGAAGTGCCTTTGCAGTATTATGGGTGTAGTTACATGCAGTTGCGTATTTATTGCAGTGGTATGGGCATTGTTAGACAGCTGTTTCCTTATTCTAACAGTGGGTCATTTCACAGGTAATTGAGGAAAGTTTGTAGACTCTCATACTCAGTACTGTTCTTTTTAAGTAGTATAGGTGAAATAGCATTAATGTGTCTTTTCCAAAGTTTTTGTTTCTGTGACTATAATCACTGGGTCATTGGGGAAAAAAACTGTATAGCAGCACAACTGATGTCCTCATGGGCCAGTTGGTGTATTCTAAGTTGTTCCAGTTTCACTGGGCAGAAGGTTATTTTTAGTTTGCAGTTACATATCTGTTGGTGGGTATTGGGCAGTAGGCCAAGCTACTTTTGTAGATCAGTGAGTACATTTTGGTTTCAAGAATATTAAGTAGGCATTAGCAATATTTGCTAGCAAACTCTGCTTCAGAGTAATGGACGTATCATTGCATTCAAACCACCCACATTTCTTTTTAATGTTTGCAGTATAGTGACCTGCAGTGGTTGCGGCACCTGTGTAGTAGATTATGCCTACTGTTTTGAAGGTTTTCTTGCTAAGTGATACTTGCCTGTATGTGAAGCTAGTAAGCTCGCAGTTGTTTTTGGTGCCATCTGCATTGTATACTAAAAGCATTACTATTACATATTGGCTATGTGACTGTATCTTTAAGGTGGAACGATTGTCTGAATTTCAAGTAGTACATACTATGCCAGGATTTGCATTTTGTACAAGCTGCTGAAATGGAATGGATTCACAGTTAGATATAGATACATACACAAGGTGGCTGCAGAGAGTGCATGTGTTTTTCCACATGTATGAAATCTGTTTTTGCTTTCCAGTACTTGAAGTAAGTACATTAGACATTCATGTGGATCTTTTTGTGTGTTTATAGTGAATCTCAGCATTCCTGCACAGTAGTCCTATTCCTGCCTTATTCCTGAGAATAGGATTGTTTGTTGCATTTCTATGAAGGAGTAGCATTTGCAAATACAACTGGTCTGCACAGTTTAAGTAAATGTTTTCAACAATTTGTGGCAATTGGAATAGAACATGAATTGCTACATTTGCATAGCAATTTACACCAGTTGTGTTGGAAAATTTGAATGGACCAGACAGTTCTGTGTCTGAGTCATTCAATGGAAGTCGACTTGCTTTTTTTGAAGAGGTACTTCTCTGTGTTTGTGCAGTTGGGTGTGCAATTGCCTTTTCAGTACATCCTTCTGTGGTTGTGGTAATTGATGGAGTAGCAGCTGCTTTCGATTTCTTTGGTGGTACTGTTGGGAGATCATGTATAAGTTGTATTTGCACCAGTTTTCATTTACCAAGTTTGCCTTTTTGAGCAACAGGGTACATTTGAGATGGGGTTTGTAGAGTGCACGTAGTCTGTTGTATTCTATGATGCAAGGAATGTCAGCCTTGACTTTGCTTGCATCAAAAATTACTAGAAATAGTCCTTCAAGTGTACGTAGGTGTGCCAGTTCTATGTAACTCATGCCTTCTTTAAAGACTGTGCTGCCAATGTCAATTAATGCTTGATCTAGGGTTAGACCTTGTGATTTATGAATAGTGACTGCATATGCAAGCGACAGAAAAAACTGTTATCTGCGTACATTCATGTCTTTGAAAAGAAGGAATTGGGCTGTTGATCGTCCTATCCTTTTATCTTCTAAAATGCTGTTGCCACGTGAGTATGTCTGGAAGCCAACAACTGTACCAAGTGCTCCATTAACTAAATCTTGCTCTAGGTCATGGTTACGCTTTAGCATTACGCTACAGTTTAAACACAATGTTAACATTTTCCCCAAACCAGCTGTGTTGGAGATAGAGTTTTCAAAACTATTTATTTGTGCTGTGGCTTGTTGATACATAGGAACTATCATACCCTGCATGTCCAGTTTGTCTGTGGAGTACATTTGCACTATTGCTTGCATTTCTTTGTTCAACATTGTTTCATTGAATTGTGCACAGCTTGCTAGGGTTGGCATTAAGGACATACATTTTAAATGTTTGTGTGCTAATTGTTACATGACATCAGTAGCAGATGTGTTATGCCCGTATAGCTCATAGATGCATCTGCTATTTATAGATAGACTGTGCTTCCTTAGAAAGCACACCAACTCGAATGCTTTTCAAAATGTTAGCAGTTAGTTATCTGCATTGGAAATGTTGCCACACATTTGCATTTCCTATGATGCCAAGTGTGTTATGGCACAGTTTGTGTCCTAAGGTTTTAAAAACAGGTTCACATTTCAGTGGTGTTAATTGAAGAAGAACTCTGTAAATAATTGAGTTTTCGTTGTCCGTTTTAAGGACCTCTTGCAATCTGAAGTGAATCAAAGCCAACATTAGGTTGGAGACCATGCTCACCTCATCTATTAGGATAATTTCATTGGTTTCAAAATTCTGTAGGTACAATATTTAGTTTAGTGCTTCACACCATTTTCAATTTCTTTAGTTACTTCTAGGAAAATGCTATGCTGTTCATCATTCAGGTGTGATTTTAGCAGGTTAAAGTTTTCTTCCGATTCCTCATACTAACACATGGTGTTTTCTACTACAGACATGGCAAATTCAGCCTCATGTAGGGGGTAATTCATAGAATTTAGCGCACAAGTGGCGCACGCGGCTGGCGCACAGTGTGCGCGTGCGAATCCCTGCGCCAGCCGCGTGCGCCAAAACCCATTTCCGCGCACAGCGTATTCATGGATTCCCGCTACCAAAACCAGCCGTGGCGCACAGTGGTGCAGCGACCCTGCAGCAGCGCAGTTACGCCCCCAAGAACACCTCTCGCGCAGGGAAAAGCCATCAAAATCCCCAATCCAGCACAAAGGGCTGCGCTAACCCTGTACCAGCACGGCAAGCGGGCTACGTGTATCACTGGGGTGCGTGGGAAGTACCTCACGTCATTTCAGCTGGGTACGTGTATTTCAGGGGTGCGCTTGAAGTTCCCCACGAGAATGTCCTGGCTACGTGTATTTCGCGGTGCGCGGGAAGTTTCACACGCGATATCAGCAGGGTGCATGTATATCAGGGGTGCGTGGGAAGTTCCACACGCGAATGTCCTGGCTACGTGTATTTCGGGGTGCGTGGGAATTTTAACATGCCAATGTCCTGGCTATGTGTATTTCGGGGTGTGCGGGAAGTTCCACAAGCGATATCAGCAGGGTACGTGTATTCCAGGGGTGCGCTGGAAGTTCCACACGCGAATGTCCTGGCTACGTGTATTTCGGGGTGCGCGGGAAGTTTCACACGCGATATCAGCAGGGTACATGTATATCAGGGGTGCGTGGGAAGTTCCACACGTGAATGTCCTGGCTACGTGTATTTCGGGGTGCGTGGGAAGTTTCACACGCCAATGTCCTGGCTACGTGTATTTCGGGGTGTGCGGGAAGTTCCACAAGCAATATCAGCAGGGTACGTGTATTCCAGGGGTGCGCTGGAAGTTCCACACGCGAATGTCCTGGCTACGTGTATCTTGGGGTGCGTGGGAAGCTTCACACGCGATATCAGCAGGGTACATGTATATCAGGGGTGCGTGGGAAGTTCCACACATGAATGTCCTGGCTACGTGTATTTCAGGGTGTGTGGGAAGTTTCACACACAAATGTCCTGGGTACGTGTATTTTGGGGTGCGTGGGAAGTTCCACACGCGATTTCAGCAGGGTACGTGTATTTCAGGGGTGCGCTTGAAGTTCCCCATGCGAATGTCCTGGCTACGTGTATTTCGGGGTGTGCGGGAAGTTCCACACGCGATATCAGCAGGGTACGTGTATTCCAGGGGTGCGCTGGAAGTTCCACACGCGAATGTCCTGGCTACGTGTATCTTGGGGTGCGCGGGAAGTTTCACACGCGATATCAGCAGGGTACATGTATATCAGGGGTGCGCGGGAAGTTCCACACGCGAATGTCCTGGCTACGTGTATTTCGGGGTGCGTGGGAAGTTTCACACGCCAATGTCCTGGCTACGTGTATTTCGGGGTGCACAGGAAGTTCCACACGCGATATCAGCAGGGTATGTGTATTCCAGGGGTGCGCTGGAAGTTCCACATGCGAATGTCCTGGCTACGTGTATCTTGGGGTGCGCGGGAAGCTTCACACGGGATATCAGCAGGGTACATGTATATCAGGGGTGCGCGGGAAGTTCCACACGCGAATGTCCTGGCTACGTGTATTTCGGGGTGCGTGGGAAGTTTCACACGCGAATGTCCTGGGTACGTGTATCTTGGGGTGCGTGGGAAGTTCCACCTGCAATTTCAGCAGGGTACGTGTATTTCAGGGGTGCGCTGGAAGTTCCACACGTGAATGTCCTGGCTACGTGTATCTTGGGATGCGCGGGAAGCTTCACACGCGATATCAGCAGGGTACATGTATATCAGGGGTGCGTGGGAAGTTCCACATGCGAATGTCCTGGCTACGTGTATTTCGGGGTGCGTGGGAAGTTTCACACGCCAATGTCCTGGCTATGTGTATTTCGGGGTGTGCGGGAAGTTCCACAAGCGATATCAGCAGGGTACGTGTATATCAGGGGTGCGCGGGAAGTTCCACACGCGAATGTCCTGGCTACGTGTATTTCGGGGTGCGTGGGAAGTTTCACACGCGAATGTCCTGGCTACGTGTTTTTCGGGGTGCGTGGGAAGTTTCACACGCCAATGTCCTGGCTACGTGTATTTCGGGGTGTGCGGGAAGTTCCACAAGCGATATCAGCAGGGTACGTGTATATCAGGGGTGCGTGGGAAGTTCCACACGCAAATGTCCTGGCTACGTGTATTTTGGGGTGCGTGGGAAGTTTCACATGCCAATGTCCTGGCTACGTGTATTTCGGGGTGTGCGGGAAGTTCCACAAGCGATATCAGCAGGGTACGTGTATATCAGGGGTGCGCGGGAAGTTCCACACGCAAATGTCCTGGCTACGTGTATTTCGGGGTGCGTGGGAAGTTTCACACGCCAATGCCCTGGCTACGTGTATTTCGGGGTGTGCAGGAAGTTCCACACGCGATATCAGCAGGGTATGTGTATTCCAGGGGTGCGCTGGAAGTTCCACATGCGAATATCCTGGCTACGTGTATCTTGGGGTGCGCGGGAAGCTTCACACGGGATATCAGCAGGGTACATGTATATCAGGGGATGCGCGGGAAGTTCCACACGTGAATGTCCTGGCTACGTGTATTTCGGGGTGCGTGGGAAGTTTCACACACGAATGTCCTGGGTACGTGTATCTTGGGGTGCGTGGGAAGTTCCACCTGCAATTTCAGCAGGGTACGTGTATTTCAGGGGTGCGCTTGAAGTTCCACATGCGAATGTCCTGGCTATGTGTATTTCGGGGTACGCTGGAAGTTCCACACGCGAATGTCCTGGCTACGTGTATTTCGGGGTGCGTGGGAAGTTTCACATGCGAATGTCCTGGGTACGTGTATCTTGGAGTGCGCGGGAAGTTCCACATGCGATTTCAGCAGGGTATGTGTATTTCAGGGGTGCGCTTGAACTTCCACACGCGAATGTCCTGGCTACGTGTATTTCGGGGTGCGCGGGAAGTTCCACACGCGATATCAGCAGGGTACATGTATATCAGGGGTGCTTGGGAAGTTCCACACGCGAATGTCCTGGCTACGTGTATTTCGGGGTGCGTGGGAAGTTTCACACGCCAATGTCCTGGCTACGTGTATTTCGGGGTGTGCGGGAAGTTCCACAAGTGATATCAGCAGGGTACGTGTATATCAGGGGTGCGTGGGAAGTTCCACACGCGAATGTCCTGGCTACGTATATTTCGGGGTGCGTGGGAAGTTTCACACGCCAATGTCCTGGTTACGTGTATTTTGGGGTGTGCGGGAAGTTCCACAAGAGATATCAGCAGGGTACGTGTATATCAGGGGTGCGTGGGAAGTTCCACACGCGAATGTCCTGGCTACGTGTATTTCGGGGTGCGTGGGAAGTTTCACACGCCAATGTCCTGGCTACGTGTATTTCGTGGTGCGCAGGAAGTTCCACACGCGATATCAGCAGGGTATGTGTATTCCAGGGGTGCGCTGGAAGTTCCACATGCAAATGTCCTGGCTACGTGTATCTTGGGGTGCGCGGGAAGCCTCACACAGGATATCAGCAGGGTACATGTATATCAGGGGATGCGCGGGAAGTTCCACACGTGAATGTCCTGGCTACATGTATTTCGGGGTGCGTGGGAAGTTTCACACGCGAATGTCCAGGGTACGTGTATCTTGGGGTGCGTGGGAAGTTCCACCTGCAATTTCAGCAGGGTACGTGTATTTCAGGGGTGCGCTTGAAGTTCCACACGCGAATGTCCTGGCTACGTGTATTTCGGGGTACGCTGGAAGTTCCACACGCGAATGTCCTGGCTACGTGTATTTCCAGGTGCGTGGGAAGTTTCACATGCGAATGTCCTGGGTACGTGTATCTTGGGGTGCGCGGGAAGTTCCACATGCGATTTCAGGTGTATTTCAGGGGTGCGCTTGAAGTTCCACACGTGAATGTCCTGGCTACGTGTATTTCGGGGTGCGCGGGAAGTTCCACACGCCAATGTCCTGGCTACGTGTATTTCGGGGTGTGCGGGAAGTTCCACAAGCGATATCAGCAGGGTACGTGTATATCAGGGGTGCACGGGAAGTTCCACACGCGAATGTCCTGGCTACGTGTATTTCGGGGTGCGTGGGAAGTTTCACACGCCAATGTCCTGGCTACGTGTATTTCGTGGTGCGCAGGAAGTTCCACACGCGATATCAGCAGGGTATGTGTATTCCAGGGGTGCGCTGGAAGTTCCACATGCGAATGTCCTGGCTACGTGTATCTTGGGGTGCGCGGGAAGCTTCACACGGGATATCAGCAGGGTACATGTATATCAGGGGATGCGCGGGAAGTTCCACACGTGAATGTCCTGGCTACGTGTATTTCGGGGTGCGTGGGAAGTTTCACACGCGAATGTCCAGGGTACGTGTATCTTGGGGTGCGTGGGAAGTTCCACCTGCAATTTCAGCAGGGTACGTGTATTTCAGGGGTGCGCTTGAAGTTCCACACGCGAATGTCCTGGCTACGTGTATTTCGGGGTACGCTGGAAGTTCCACACGCGAATGTCCTGGCTACGTGTATTTCGGGGTGCGTGGGAAGTTTCATATGCGAATGTCCTGGGTACGTGTATCTTGGGGTGCGCCGGAAGTTCCACATGCGATTTCAGGTGTATTTCAGGGGTGCGCTTGAAGTTCCACACGCGAATGTCCTGGCTACGTGTATTTCGGGGTGCGCGGGAAGTTCCACACGCGATATCAGCAGGGTACATGTATATCAGGGGTGCGTGGGAAGTTCCACACGCGAATGTCCTGGCTACGTGTATTTCGGGGTGCGCGGGAAGTTCCACACGTGATATCAGCAGGGTACGTGTATTCCAGGGGTGCGCTGGAAGTTCCACACGCAAATGTCCTGGCTACGTGTATCTTGGGGCGCACGGGAAGCTTCACACGCGATATCAACAGGGTACATGTATATCAGGGGTGCGCGGGAAGTTCCACACGCGAATGTCCTGGCTACGTGTATTTCGGGGTGCGTGGGAAGTTTCACACGCGAATGTCCTGGGTACGTGTATCTTGGGGTGCGTGGGAAGTTCCACACGCGATTTCAGCAGGGTACGTGTATTTCAGGGGTGCGCTTGAAGTTCCACACGCGAATGTCCTGGCTACGTGTATTTCGGGGTGCGCGGGAAGTTCCACACGCGAATGTCCTGGCTACGTGTATTTCAGGGTGCGTGGGAAGTTTCACACGCAAATGTCCTTGGTACGTGTATCTTGGGGTGCGCGGGAAGTTCCACACACGATTTCAGCAGGGTAGGTGTATTTCAGGGGTGCGCTTTAAGTTCCACACGCCAATGTCCTGGCTACGTGTATTTCGGGGTGCGCGGGAAGCGCCACATGCGATATCAGCAGGGTACATGTGAATCAGGGGTGCGCGGGAAGTTCCACACATGAATGTCCTGGCTACGTGTATTTCGGGGTGCGCGGGAAGTTCCACATGCGATATCAGCAGGGTACATGTTTATCAGGGGTGCGCGGGAAGTTCCACACGCGAATGTCCTGGCTACGTGTATTTCGGGGTGCGTGGGAAGTTTCACACGCCAATGTCCTGGCTACGTGTATTTCGGGGTGCGCAGGAAGTTCCACACGCGATATCAGCAGGGTATGTGTATTCCAGGGGTGCGCTGGAAGTTCCACATGCGAATGTCCTAGCTACGTGTATCTTGGGGTGCGCGGGAAGCTTCACAAGGGATATCAACAGGGTACGTGTATTCCTGGGGTGCGCTGGAAGTTCCACACGCGAATGTCCTGACTACGTGTATCTTGGGGTACGCGGGAAGTTTCACACGCGATATCAGCAGGGTACATGTATATCAGGGGTGCGCGGGAAGTTCCACACGCGAATGTCCTGGCTACGTGTATTTCGGGGTGCGTGGGAAGTTTCACACGCCAATGTCCTGGCTACGTGTATTTCGGGGTGCACAGGAAGTTCCACACGCGATATCAGCAGGGTATGTGTATTCCAGGGGTGCGCTGGAAGTTCCACATGCGAATGTCCTGGCTACGTGTATCTTGGGGTGCGCGGGAAGCTTCACACGGGATATCAGCAGGGTACATGTATATCAGGGGTGCGCGGGAAGTTCCACACGCGAATGTCCTGGCTACGTGTATTTCGTGGTGCGCAGGAAGTTCCACACGCGATATCAGCAGGGTATGTGTATTCCAGGGGTGCGCTGGAAGTTCCACATGCGAATGTCCTGGCTACGTGTATCTTGGGGTGCGCGGGAAGCTTCACACGGGATATCAGCAGGGTACATGTATATCAGGGGATGCGCGGGAAGTTCCACACGTGAATGTCCTGGCTACATGTATTTCGGGGTGCGTGGGAAGTTTCACACGCGAATGTCCAGGGTACGTGTATCTTGGGGTGCGTGGGAAGTTCCACCTGCAATTTCAGCAGGGTACGTGTATTTCAGGGGTGCGCTTGAAGTTCCACACGCGAATGTCCTGGCTACGTGTATTTCGGGGTACGCTGGAAGTTCCACACGCGAATGTCCTGGCTACGTGTATTTCCGGGTGCGTGGGAAGTTTCACATGCGAATGTCCTGGGTACGTGTATCTTGGGGTGCGCGGGAAGTTCCACATGCGATTTCAGGTGTATTTCAGGGGTGCGCTTGAAGTTCCACACGCGAATGTCCTGGCTACGTGTATTTCGGGGTGCGCGGGAAGTTCCACACGCCAATGTCCTGGCTACGTGTATTTCGGGGTGTGCGGGAAGTTCCACAAGCGATATCAGCAGGGTACGTGTATATCAGGGGTGCACGGGAAGTTCCACACGCGAATGTCCTGGCTACGTGTATTTCGGGGTGCGTGGGAAGTTTCACACGCCAATGTCCTGGCTACGTGTATTTCGTGGTGCGCAGGAAGTTCCACACGCGATATCAGCAGGGTATGTGTATTCCAGGGGTGCGCTGGAAGTTCCACATGCGAATGTCCTGGCTACGTGTATCTTGGGGTGCGCGGGAAGCTTCACACGGGATATCAGCAGGGTACATGTATATCAGGGGATGCGCGGGAAGTTCCACACGTGAATGTCCTGGCTACGTGTATTTCGGGGTGCGTGGGAAGTTTCACACGCGAATGTCCAGGGTACGTGTATCTTGGGGTGCGTGGGAAGTTCCACCTGCATTTCAGCAGGGTACGTGTATTTCAGGGGTGCGCTTGAAGTTCCACACGCGAATGTCCTGGCTACGTGTATTTCGGGGTACGCTGGAAGTTCCACACGCGAATGTCCTGGCTACGTGTATTTCGGGGTGCGTGGGAAGTTTCATATGCAAATGTCCTGGGTACGTGTATCTTGGGGTGCGCCGGAAGTTCCACATGCGATTTCAGGTGTATTTCAGGGGTGCGCTTGAAGTTCCACACGCGAATGTCCTGGCTACGTGTATTTCGGGGTGCGCGGGAAGTTCCACACGCGATATCAGCAGGGTACATGTATATCAGGGGTGCGCGGGAAGTTCCACATGCGAATGTCCTGGCTACGTGTATTTCGGGGTGCGCGGGAAGTTCCACACGTGATATCAGCAGGGTACGTGTATTCCAGGGGTGCGCTGGAAGTTCCACACGCAAATGTCCTGGCTACGTGTATCTTGGGGCGTGCGGGAAGCTTCACACGCGATATCAACAGGGTACATGTATATCAGGGGTGCGCGGGAAGTTCCACACGCGAATGTCCTGGCTACGTGTATTTCGGGGTGCGTGGGAAGTTTCACACGCGAATGTCCTGGGTACGTGTATCTTGGGGTGCGTGGGAAGTTCCACACGCGATTTCAGCAGGGTACGTGTATTTCAGGGGTGCGCTTGAAGTTCCACACGCGAATGTCCTGGCTACGTGTATTTCGGGGTGCGCGGGATGTTCCACACGCGAATGTCCTGGCTACGTGTATTTCGGGGTGCGTGGGAAGTTCCACACGCGATTTCAGCAGGGTACGTGTATTTCAGGGGTGCGCTTGAAGTTCCACACGCGAATGTCCTGGGTACGTGTATCTTGGGGTGCGTGGGAAGTTCCACACGCGATTTCAGCAGGGTACGTGTATTTCAGGGGTGCGCTTTAAGTTCCACACGCCAATGTCCTGGCTACGTGTATTTCGGGGTGCGCGGGAAGCGCCACATGCGATATCAGCAGGGTACATGTGAATCAGGGGTGCGCGGGAAGTTCCACACATGAATGTCCTGGCTACGTGTATTTCGGGGTGCGCGGGAAGTTCCACATGCGATATCAGCAGGGTACATGTTTATCAGGGGTGCGCGGGAAGTTCCACACACGAATGTCCTGGCTACGTGTATTTCGGGGTGCGTGGGAAGTTTCACACGCCAATGTCCTGGCTACGTGTATTTCGGGGTGCGCAGGAAGTTCCACACGCGATATCAGCAGGGTATGTGTATTCCAGGGGTGCGCTGGAAGTTCCACATGCGAATGTCCTAGCTACGTGTATCTTGGGGTGCGCGGGAAGCTTCACAAGGGATATCAACAGGGTACGTGTATTCCAGGGGTGCGCTGGAAGTTCCACACGCGAATGTCCTGGCTACGTGTATCTTGGGGTACGCGGGAAGTTTCACACGCGATATCAGCAGGGTACATGTATATCAGGGGTGCGCGGGAAGTTCCACACGCGAATGTCCTGGCTACGTGTATTTCGGGGTGCGTGGGAAGTTTCACACGCCAATGTCCTGGCTACGTGTATTTCGGGGTGCACAGGAAGTTCCACACGCGATATCAGCAGGGTATGTGTATTCCAGGGGTGCGCTGGAAGTTCCACATGCGAATGTCCTGGCTACGTGTATCTTGGGGTGCGCGGGAAGCTTCACACGGGATATCAGCAGGGTACGTGTATTTGAGGGGTGCGCTTGAAGTTCCACACGCGAATGTCCTGGCTACGTGTATTTCGGGGTACGCTGGAAGTTCCACACGCGAATGTCCTGGCTACGTGTATTTCGGGGTGCGTGGGAAGTTTCATATGCGAATGTCCTGGGTACGTGTATCTTGGGGTGCGCCGGAAGTTTCACATGCGATTTCAGGTGTATTTCAGGGGTGCGCTTGAAGTTCCACACGCGAATGTCCTGGCTACGTGTATTTCGGGGTGCGCGGGAAGTTCCACACGCGATATCAGCAGGGTACATGTATATCAGGGGTGCGCGGGAAGTTCCACACGCGAATGTCCTGGCTACGTGTATTTCGGGGTGCGCGGGAAGTTCCACACGTGATATCAGCAGGGTACGTGTATTCCAGGGGTGCGCTGGAAGTTCCACACGCAAATGTCCTGGCTACGTGTATCTTGGGGCGCGCGGGAAGCTTCACACGCGATATCAACAGGGTACATGTATATCAGGGGTGCGCGGGAAGTTCCACACGCGAATGTCCTGGCTACGTGTATTTCGGGGTGCGTGGGAAGTTTCACACGCGAATGTCCTGGGTACGTGTATCTTGGGGTGCGTGGGAAGTTCCACACGCGATTTCAGCAGGGTACGTGTATTTCAGGGGTGCGCTTGAAGTTCCACACGCGAATGTCCTGGCTACGTGTATTTCGGGGTGCGCGGGAAGTTCCACACGCGAATGTCCTGGCTACGTGTATTTCGGGGTGCGTGGGAAGTTCCACACGCGATTTCAGCAGGGTACGTGTATTTCAGGGGTGCGCTTGAAGTTCCACACGCGAATGTCCTGGGTACGTGTATCTTGGGGTGCGTGGGAAGTTCCACACGCGATTTCAGCAGGGTACGTGTATTTCAGGGGTGCGCTTTAAGTTCCACACGCCAATGTCCTGGCTACGTGTATTTCGGGGTGCGCGGGAAGCGCCACATGCGATATCAGCAGGGTACATGTGAATCAGGGGTGCGCGGGAAGTTCCACACATGAATGTCCTGGCTACGTGTATTTCGGGGTGCGCGGGAAGTTCCACATGCGATATCAGCAGGGTACATGTTTATCAGGGGTGCGCGGGAAGTTCCACACGCGAATGTCCTGGCTACGTGTATTTCGGGGTGCGTGGGAAGTTTCACACGCCAATGTCCTGGCTACGTGTATTTCGGGGTGCGCAGGAAGTTCCACACGCGATATCAGCAGGGTATGTGTATTCCAGGGGTGCGCTGGAAGTTCCACATGCGAATGTCCTAGCTACGTGTATCTTGGGGTGCGCGGGAAGCTTCACAAGGGATATCAACAGGGTACGTGTATTCCAGGGGTGCGCTGGAAGTTCCACACGCGAATGTCCTGGCTACGTGTATCTTGGGGTACGCGGGAAGTTTCACACGCGATATCAGCAGGGTACATGTATATCAGGGGTGCGCGGGAAGTTCCACACGCGAATGTCCTGGCTACGTGTATTTCGGGGTGCGTGGGAAGTTTCACACGCCAATGTCCTGGCTACGTGTATTTCGGGGTGCACAGGAAGTTCCACACGCAATATCAGCAGGGTATGTGTATTCCAGGGGTGCGCTGGAAGTTCCACATGCGAATGTCCTGGCTACGTGTATCTTGGGGTGCGCGGGAAGCTTCACACGGGATATCAGCAGGGTACATGTATATCAGGGGTGCGCGGGAAGTTCCACACGCGAATGTCCTGGCTACGTGTATTTCGGGGTGCGTGGGAAGTTTCACACGCGAATGTCCTGGGTACGTGTATCTTGGGGTGCGTGGGAAGTTCCACCTGCAATTTCAGCAGGGTACGTGTATTTCAGGGGTGCGCTGGAAGTTCCACACGCGAATGTCCTGGCTACGTGTATCTTGGGATGCGCGGGAAGCTTCACACGCGATATCAGCAGGGTACATGTATATCAGGGGTGCGTGGGAAGTTCCACACGCGAATGTCCTGGCTACGTGTATTTCGGGGTGCGTGGGAAGTTTCACACGCCAATGTCCTGGCTATGTGTATTTCGGGGTGTGCGGGAAGTTCCACAAGCGATATCAGCAGGGTACGTGTATATCAGGGGTGCGCGGGAAGTTCCACACGCGAATGTCCTGGCTACGTGTATTTCGGGGTGCGTGGGAAGTTTCACACGCGAATGTCCTGGCTACGTGTTTTTCGGGGTGCGTGGGAAGTTTCACACGCCAATGTCCTGGCTACGTGTATTTCGGGGTGTGCGGGAAGTTCCACAAGCGATATCAGCAGGGTACGTGTATATCAGGGGTGCGTGGGAAGTTCCACACGCAAATGTCCTGGCTACGTGTATTTCGGGGTGCGTGGGAAGTTTCACATGCCAATGTCCTGGCTACGTGTATTTCGGGGTGTGCAGGAAGCTTCACACGGGATATCAGCAGGGTACATGTATATCAGGGGATGCGCGGGAAGTTCCACACGTGAATGTCCTGGCTACGTGTATCTTGGGGTGCGTGGGAAGTTCCACCTGCAATTTCAGCAGGGTACGTGTATTTCAGGGGTGCGCTTGAAGTTCCACATGCGAATGTCCTGGCTATGTGTATTTCGGGGTACGCTGGAAGTTCCACACGCGAATGTCCTGGCTACGTGTATTTCGGGGTGCGTGGGAAGTTTCACATGCGAATGTCCTGGGTACGTGTATCTTGGGGTGCGCGGGAAGTTCCACATGCGATTTCAGCAGGGTATGTGTATTTCAGGGGTGCGCTTGAAGTTC
This sequence comes from Ambystoma mexicanum, assembly GCF_040938575.1. Taxonomy (NCBI): domain Eukaryota; kingdom Metazoa; phylum Chordata; class Amphibia; order Caudata; family Ambystomatidae; genus Ambystoma; species Ambystoma mexicanum. The sequence continues at coordinate 1,228,240,251 of NC_090930.1, read as the reverse complement.
CACACGCGAATGTCCTGGCTACGTGTATTTCGGGGTGCGCGGGAAGTTCCACACGCGATATCAGCAGGGTACATGTATATCAGGGGTGCGTGGGAAGTTCCACACGCGAATGTCCTGGCTACGTGTATTTCGGGGTGCGTGGGAAGTTTCACACGCCAATGTCCTGGCTACGTGTATTTCGGGGTGTGCGGGAAGTTCCACAAGTGATATCAGCAGGGTACGTGTATATCAGGGGTGCCTGGGAAGTTCCACACGCGAATGTCCTGGCTACGTGTATTTCGGGGTGCGTGGGAAGTTTCACACGCCAATGTCCTGGCTACGTGTATTTCGGGGTGTGCGGGAAGTTCCACAAGAGATATCAGCAGGGTACGTGTATATCAGGGGTGCGCGGGAAGTTCCACACGCGAATGTCCTGGCTACGTGTATTTCGGGGTGCGTGGGAAGTTTCACACGCCAATGTCCTGGCTACGTGTATTTCGTGGTGCGCAGGAAGTTCCACACGCGATATCAGCAGGGTATGTGTATTCCAGGGGTGCGCTGGAAGTTCCACATGCGAATGTCCTGGCTACGTGTATCTTGGGGTGCGCGGGAAGCTTCACACGGGATATCAGCAGGGTACATGTATATCAGGGGATGCGCGGGAAGTTCCACACGTGAATGTCCTGGCTACGTGTATTTCGGGGTGCGTGGGAAGTTTCACAAGCGAATGTCCAGGGTACGTGTATCTTGGGGTGCGTGGGAAGTTCCACCTGCAATTTCAGCAGGGTACGTGTATTTCAGGGGTGCGCTTGAAGTTCCACACGCGAATGTCCTGGCTACGTGTATTTCGGGGTACGCTGGAAGTTCCACACGCGAATGTCCTGGCTACGTGTATTTCGGGGTGCGTGGGAAGTTTCACATGCGAATGTCCTGGGTACGTGTATCTTGGGGTGCGCGGGAAGTTCCACATGCGATTTCAGGTGTATTTCAGGGGTGCGCTTGAAGTTCCACACGCGAATGTCCTGGCTACGTGTATTTCGGGGTGCGCGGGAAGTTCCACACGCCAATGTCCTGGCTACGTGTATTTCGGGGTGTGCGGGAAGTTCCATAAGCGATATCAGCAGGGTACGTGTATATCAGGGGTGCACGGGAAGTTCCACACGCGAATGTCCTGGCTACGTGTATTTCGGGGTGCGTGGGAAGTTTCACATGCCAATGTCCTGGCTACGTGTATTTCGTGGTGCGCAGGAAGTTCCACACGTGATATCAGCAGGGTATGTGTATTCCAGGGGTGCGCTGGAAGTTCCACATGCGAATGTCCTGGCTACGTGTATCTTGGGGTGCGCGGGAAGCTTCACACGGGATATCAGCAGGGTACATGTATATCAGGGGATGCGCGGGAAGTTCCACACGTGAATGTCCTGGCTACGTGTATTTCGGGGTGCGTGGGAAGTTTCACACGCGAATGTCCAGGGTACGTGTATCTTGGGGTGCGTGGGAAGTTCCACCTGCAATTTCAGCAGGGTACGTGTATTTCAGGGGTGCGCTTGAAGTTCCACACGCGAATGTCCTGGCTACGTGTATTTCGGGGTACGCTGGAAGTTCCACACACGAATGTCCTGGCTACGTGTATTTCGGGGTGCGTGGGAAGTTTCACATGCGAATGTCCTGGGTACGTGTATCTTGGGGTGCACGGGAAGTTCCACATGCGATTTCAGGTGTATTTCAGGGGTGCGCTTGAAGTTCCACACGCGAATGTCCTGGCTCTGTGTATTTCGGGGTGCGCGGGAAGTTCCACACGCGATATCAGCAGGGTACATGTATATCAGGGGTGCGCGGGAAGTTCCACACGTGAATGTCCTGGCTACGTGTATTTCGGGGTGCGCGGGAAGTTCCACACGTGATATCAGCAGGGTACGTGTATTCCAGGGGTGCGCTGGAAGTTCCACATGCAAATGTCCTGGCTACGTGTATCTTGGGGCGCGCGGGAAGCTTCACACGCGATATCAACAGGGTACATGTATATCAGGGGTGCGCGGGAAGTTCCACACGCGAATGTCCTGGCTACGTGTATTTCGGGGTGCGTGGGAAGTTTCACACGCGAATGTCCTGGGTACGTGTATCTTGGGGTGCGTGGGAAGTTCCACACGCGATTTCAGCAGGGTACGTGTATTTCAGGGGTGCGCTTGAAGTTCCACACGCGAATGTCCTGGCTACGTGTATTTCGGGGTGCGCGGGAAGTTCCACACGCGAATGTCCTGGCTACGTGTATTTCAGGGTGCGTGGGAAGTTTCACACGCAAATGTCCTTGGTGCGTGTATCTTGGGGTGCGCGGGAAGTTCCACACACGATTTCAGCAGGGTACGTGTATTTCAGGGGTGCGCTTTAAGTTCCACACGCCAATGTCCTGGCTACGTGTATTTCGGGGTGCGCGGGAAGCGCCACATGCGATATCAGCAGGGTACATGTGAATCAGGGGTGCGCGGGAAGTTCCACACATGAATGTCCTGGCTACGTGTATTTCGGGGTGCGCGGGAAGTTCCACATGCGATATCAGCAGGGTACATGTTTATCAGGGGTGCGCGGGAAGTTCCACACGCGAATGTCCTGGCTACGTGTATTTCGGGGTGCGTGGGAAGTTTCACAAGCCAATGTCCTGGCTACGTGTATTTCGGGGTGCGCAGGAAGTTCCACACGCGATATCAGCAGGGTATGTGTATTCCAGGGGTGCGCTGGAAGTTCCACATGCGAATGTCCTGGCTACGTGTATCTTGGGGTGCGCGGGAAGCTTCACACGGGATATCAGCAGGGTACATGTATATCAGGGGATGCGCAGGAAGTTCCACACGTGAATGTCATGGCTACGTGTATTTCGGGGTGCGTGGGAAGTTTCACACGCGAATGTCCTGGGTACGTGTATCTTGGGGTGCGTGGGAAGTTCCACCTGCAATTTCAGCAGGGTACGTGTATTTCAGGGGTGCGCTTGAAGTTCCACACGCGAATGTCCTGGCTATGTGTATTTCGGGGTACGCTGGAAGTTCCACACGCGAATGTCCTGGCTACGTGTATTTCGGGGTGCGTGGGAAGTTTCACATGCGAATGTCCTGGGTACGTGTTTCTTGGGGTGCGCGGGAAGTTCCACATGCGATTTCAGGAGGGTAGGTGTATTTCAGGGGTGCGCTTGAAGTTCCACACGCGAATGTCCTGGCTACGTGTATTTCGTGGGTGCGCGGGAAGTTCCACACGCGATATCAGCAGGGTACATGTATATCAGGGGTGCGTGGGAAGTTCCACACGCGAATGTCCTGGCTACGTGTATTTCGGGGTGCGTGGGAAGTTTCACACGCCAATGTCCTGGCTACATGTATTTCGGGGTGTGCGGGAAGTTCCACAAGCGATATCAGCAGGGTACGTGTATATCAGGGGTGCGCGGGAAGTTCCACACGCGAATGTCCTGGCTACGTGTATTTCGGGGTGCGTGGGAAGTTTCACACGCGAATGTCCTGGCTACGTGTATTTCTGGGTGCGTGGGAAGTTTCACACGCCAATGTCCTGGCTACGTGTATTTCGGGGTGTGCGGGAAGTTCCACAAGTGATATCAGCAGGGTACGTGTATATCAGGGGTGCGTGGGAAGTTCCACACGCGAATGTCCTGGCTACGTGTATTTCGGGGTGCGTGGGAAGTTTCACACGCCAATGTCCTGGCTACGTGTATTTCGGGGTGTGCGGGAAGTTCCACAAGCGATATCAGCAGGGTACGTGTATATCAGGGGTGCGCGGGAAGTTCCACACGCGAATGTCCTGGCTACGTGTATTTCGGGGTGCGTGGGAAGTTTCACACGCCAATGTCCTGGCTACGTGTATTTCGTGGTGCGCAGGAAGTTCCACACGCGATATCAGCAGGGTATGTGTATTCCAGGGGTGCGCTGGAAGTTCCACATGCGAATGTCCTGGCTACGTGTATCTTGGGGTGCGCGGGAAGCTTCACACGGGATATCAGCAGGGTACATGTATATCAGTCGATGCGCGGGAAGTTCCACACGTGAATGTCCTGGCTACGTGTATTTCGGGGTGCGTGGGAAGTTTCACACGCGAATGTCCAGGGTACGTGTATCTTGGGGTGCGTGGGAAGTTCCACCTGCAATTTCAGCAGGGTACATGTATTTCAGGGGTACGCTGGAAGTTCCACACACGAATGTCCTGGCTACGTGTATTCCGGGGTGCGTGGGAAGTTTCACATGCGAATGTCCTGGGTACGTGTATCTTGGGGTGCGCGGGAAGTTCCACATGCGATTTCAGGTGTATTTCAGGGGTGCGCTTGAAGTTCCACACGCGAATGTCCTGGCTACGTGTATTTCGGGGTGCGCGGGAAGTTTCACACGCCAATGTCCTGGCTACATGTATTTCGGGGTGCGCGGGAAGTTCCACACGCGATATCAGCAGGGTACATGTATATCAGGGGTGCGCGGGAAGTTCCACACGCGAATGTCCTGGCTACATGTATTTCGGGGTGCGTGGGAAGTTTCACACGCCAATGTCCTGGCTTCGTGTATTTCGGGGTGCGCGGGAAGTTCCACACGTGATATCAGCAGGGTACGTGTATTCCAGGGGTGCGCTGGAAGTTCCACACGCAAATGTCCTGGCTACGTGTATCTTGGGGCGCGTGGGAAGCTTCACACGCGATATCAACAGGGTACATGTATATCAGGGGTGCGCGGGAAGTTCCACACGCGAATGTCCTGGCTACGTGTATTTCGGGGTGCGTGGGAAGTTTCACACGCGAATGTCCTGGGTACGTGTATCTTGGGGTGCGTGGGAAGTTCCACACGCGATTTCAGCAGGGTACGTGTATTTCAGGGGTGCGCTTGAAGTTCCACACGCGAATGTCCTGGCTACGTGTATTTCGGGGTGCGCGGGAAGTTCCACACGCGAATGTCCTGGCTACGTGTATTTCGGGGTGCGTGGGAAGTTTCACATGCAAATGTCCTTGGTACGTGTATCTTTGGGTGCGCGGGAAGTTCCACACACGATTTCAGCAGGGTACGTGTATTTCAGGGGTGCGCTTGAAGTTCCACACGCCAATGTCCTGGCTACGTGTATTTCGGTGTGCGCGGGAAGCGCCACATGCGATATCAGCAGGGTACATGTGAATCAGGGGTGCGCGGGAAGTTCCACACATGAATGTCCTGGCTACGTGTATTTCGGGGTGCGCGGGAAGTTCCACACGCGATATCAGCAGGGTACATGTATATCAGGGGTGCGCTTGAAGTTCTACACGCGAATGTCCTGGCTACGTGTATTTCGGGGTGCGCGGGAAGTTCCACACGCGATATCAGCAGGGTACATGTATATCAGGGGTGCGCGGGAAGTTCCACACGCGAATGTCCTGGCTACATGTATTTCGGGGTGCGTGGGAAGTTTCACACGCCAATGTCCTGGCTTCGTGTATTTCGGGGTGCGCGGGAAGTTCCACACGTGATATCAGCAGGGTACGTGTATTCCAGGGGTGCGCTGGAAGTTCCACACGCAAATGTCCTGGCTACGTGTATCTTGGGGCGCGTGGGAAGCTTCACACGCGATATCAACAGGGTACATGTATATCAGGGGTGCGCGGGAAGTTCCACACGCGAATGTCCTGGCTACGTGTATTTCGGGGTGCGTGGGAAGTTTCACACGCGAATGTCCTGGGTACGTGTATCTTGGGGTGCGTGGGAAGTTCCACACGCGATTTCAGCAGGGTACGTGTATTTCAGGGGTGCGCTTGAAGTTCCACACGCGAATGTCCTTGCTACGTGTATTTCGGGGTGCGCGGGAAGTTCCACACGCGAATGTCCTGGCTACGTGTATTTCGGGGTGCGTGGGAAGTTTCACATGCAAATGTCCTTGGTACGTGTATCTTTGGGTGCGCGGGAAGTTCCACACACGATTTCAGCAGGGTACGTGTATTTCAGGGGTGCGCTTGAAGTTCCACACGCCAATGTCCTGGCTACGTGTATTTCGGTGTGCGCGGGAAGCGCCACATGCGATATCAGCAGGGTACATGTGAATCAGGGGTGCGCGGGAAGTTCCACACATGAATGTCCTGGCTACGTGTATTTCGGGGTGCGCGGGAAGTTCCACACGCGATATCAGCAGGGTACATGTATATCAGGGGTGCGCGGGAAGTTCCACACGCGAATGTCCTGGCTATGTGTATTTCGGGGTGCGCTGGAAGTTTCACACGCGATATCAGCAGGGTACATGTATATCAGGGGTGCGCGGGAAGTTCCACACGCGAATGTCCTGGCTACGTGTATTTCGGGGTGCGTGGGAAGTTTCACACGCGAATGTCCTGGGTACGTGTATCTTGAGGTGCGCGGGAAGTTCCACACACGATATCAGCAGGGAACATGTATATCAGGGGTGCGCGGGAAGTTCCACACGCGAATGTCCTGGCTACGTGTATCTTGGGGTGCGCGGTAAGCTTCACACGCGATATCAGCAGGGTACATGTATATCAGGGGTGCGCGGGAAGTTCCACACGCGAATGTCCTGGCTACGTGTATTTCGGGGTGCGTGGGAAGTCTCACACGCGAATGTCCTGGGTACGTGTATCTTGGGGTGCGCGGGAAGTTCCACACGCGATATCAGCAGGGAACATGTATATCAGGGGTGCGCCCGAAGTTCCACACGCGAATGTCCTGGCTACGTGTATCTTGGGGTGCGCGGGAAGCTTCACACGCGATATCAGCAGGGTACATGTATATCAGGGGTGCGCGGGAAGTTCCACACGCGAATGTCCTGGCTATGTGTATTTCGATGTGCGTGGGAAGTTTCACAAGCGAATGTCCTGGGTACGTGTATCTTGGGGTGCGTGGGAAGTTCCACACGCGATTTCAGCAGGGTACGTGTATTTCAGGGGTGCGCTTGAAGTTCCACACGCGAATGTCCTGGCTACGTGTAGTTCAGGGTGCGCGGGAAGTTCCACACGCGAATGTCCTGGCTACGTGTATTTCGGGGTGCGTGGGAAGTTTCACACTCGAATGTCCTGGGTACATGTATCTTGGGGTGCGCGGGAAGTTCCACACGCGATATCAGCAGGGTACATGTATATCAGGTGTGCACGGGAAGTTCCAAACGTGAATGTCCTGGCTACGTGTATTCCGGGGTGCGCGGGAAGTTCCACACGCGATATCAGCTGGGTACATGTATATCAGGGGTGCGCAGGAAGTTCCACATGCGAATGTCCTGGCTATGTGTATTTCGGGGTGCGCTGGAAGTTCCACACGCGATATCAGCAGGGTACATGTATATCAGGGGAGCGCGGGAAGTTCCACACGCGAATGTCCTGGCTACGTGTATTTCAGGGTGCGTGGGAAGGCTCACACGCGAATGTCCTGGGTACGTGTATCTTGGTGTGCGCGGGAAGTTTCACACGCAAAATCAGCAGGGTACGTGCATTACAGGGGTGCGCGGGGAGCACCACACGTGAATTGCACATGTGGGTCCTCCCAGGTGTTCCCTCTACACCCTCCACAGCCCCTGCAGGTGGCCCACACCACAGGGGCCTACCCTGCACATGTCCTGCAGACACCCCATCCACCATGGCCATGCCCCCCAGCCAACCCACATGTCAACTTGCACTACTGCCCACCAACGCATGTCCCCCTGCACCCCCAGCCACCAGGGGCAGCCTCCACCAGGCCCCCACCCATGTCCAGCTCATGTTCCCCTGCACCCCCACCCCCCAGCAGTGCAGGGGCAGCCTCCACCAGGCCCCCACTCCTGGCCCCTATCACCCCCACCCCCCAGCACTGTGGGGCACCTGCCAGCAGGCCCCCACCCATGTCCAACTCATGTTCCCCTATCACCCCCACCCCCTAGCACTGTGGGGCACCTGCCAGCAGGCCCCCACCCATGTCCAACTCATGTTCCCCTATCACCCCCACCCCCCAGCACTGTGGGGCACCTGCCAGCAGGCCCCCACTCCTGTCCCCTATCACCCCCACCCCCCAGCACTGTGGGGCACCTGCCAGAAGGCCCCCACTCCTGGCCCCTATCACCCCCACCCCCCAGCACTGTGGGACACCTGCCAGCAGGCCCCCACCCATGTCCAACTCATGTTCCCCTATCACCCCCAACCCCCAGCACTATGGGGCACCTGCCAGCAGGCCCCCACTCCTGTCCCCTATCACCCCCACCCCCCAGCACTGTGGGGCACTTGCCAGCAGGCCCCCACTCCTGTCCCCTATCACCCCCACCCCCCAGCACTGTGGGGCACATGCCAGCAGGCCCCCACCCATGTCCAACTCATGTTCCCCAGCCAACATGTCATCACAATCTAGATCCCTGGTCCCTATGGTCAGCCTCCAAATGCAAAACACCCACCCGAGTATTGCATCCACCCACTCAGAAATGGCAATAACATGACAGAACACCAATTGCAAGTTTGGAAACAAACACATGTCCCTCACATACACCCAATGGTTGTCAGTGAATCTCAAAACCCATATCATGATATGCATTAAACCAATGAGATGATACTACACATTGAAGTTCGATCAAAAAATATTTATTAAAGGAAACATAAATTGAATCAAAAATAAAGAAACAGAAATGGGAATGTACAAAAATGAAAAGAAGCATGTCCGTGAAAAAAAGCAAAACCAAAAATCATAATCCAAAGGAATGGTGTCCAAAGTCACAGTCCACAAAAGAAAATCCAATGGAAAATTATAATTGAAAGCCATTGCTCCATGGGTAAATTGAGAAAGAAAAAGAAAATCCAACAGTGAACTATGTACAGACGAACAAGCCAGGGTCCATTATCCCAACAAAAGAAATGAAACCTATCTAACAACACTAACTAATAAAAAAAACTATATACAAAAATGTGGCCCATTGTCCAAAAGGTCCAAAATAAATTCAAAAACAAAGGAAACCTAACACTAACTACATAAATATGTACAAGGGCAGCGGGCTATCTGACGGCTCACTTTTGGATGTCCCGGGCCAGGGCATCATCAAACTCCTGCTCAATGTCCCGGAGGCGGTCCTCCTCCATGGCCCCGAGGGACCGCAGGGCCGTCAACGTGTCCACCTCCAACCCCCTGCGGATTGCCTCGAGGCACTCGGCCCGCCTCAGGGCCCTGCGCATGGAGTTCTCCGCCCTGACCAATGTGAGCCGTGCCTCTTCCGCCCGCTGCCGCTCTGCATCTATGGTGTGGCCCAACCGCTGCCACACAGAAGACAATCTCTGTCCTGGGTCCTCCTGCCCTCCGGCCGATGCCTGCCCCTCCAATCTTGAAGGCCCCGAGCCTTCATGGCTCCCACCACGTTGCTGCTGCTGCTGTGCCTCTGCCCGTGCACTGCCTCCTGCTGCCTGCACGTCCTCCGCCGGCTGGGGTACAGTCATTGATGTGGCCACCCCTGCTGGACGTCCGACTCCCGACTGTGGCAAGGATGCCTCTTCCACTAGCCTGGCCGCACCGTCAGAGGCAGCTCCACAGGGCACCCAGGTGACTGATGGGTGGGAAGATGGCACGGAGGACGACTGGCGCATAGGGGGTTCAGTTGAGGAGGGGGTCGTAGCAAGCCCCATCAAACAGAGGAATCCGGCCTGGGTGACCTGTCCCAGTAGGCCGACGCGGTCAACGAGCCATTCGAGATGACGTGCAGTCTCCTCATGAAAAGACTGCAGGTCACCTCGCATGGCCCGTTAACGCAATGCCACACCAGTCAGGACAGGCTCAACCGGGACCCGGATAGCCACGTCCGCAGGCAGAGGAAGGCCAGTTGTCGTTAGGTCATCCCCTGCCTGAAAACGGGTCTGGACGTAGGCATCCCTGCTGGTGCAATATGATGCAGGGACAGGATCAGGGACAGGATTGCACACAGGCACCTCCGCGGCGGCCTGTGCTGCCTCCTGTCCCTGGTCCTGCACTGCACCACTAGCACCAGTGGGATTCCCACCTCCAGACCCCGTCTCTGTTGCTTGCACGGCCTCCTCCTCCACCAAACCCCCCACCAACCTGGATGACTCCGTGCCATCTTCCCCCGTTGGGCCCTGTGGGGTCCCAGCTGCCCCTTCTGCTGCCGAGGAGTCCAACTCCAACCTTCGCCTCTTGGACCTCCCCCCGGCAGCTGCGGCCTGGGACGCGGCACCGGACTCCTCACTCCCCGACGAGATGACAACATGGGAGGGGAACCGGGCCTTGCGTCTCCGGCTGGTGGTGGGATCCCCGCTGCTGTGCTCCACAGCACCTTCTCCGCCCTCTTCATCAGTTGACGCTGCAGACAGGGAGAAATAAAACACAGGCATCAGGGCACTGTACAATGGACACATACACACATGACAGTTGTACATGAGTGGCATTGGCAAACCTCAGACATGCCATCACAATCCCCAATGCACATGTCATTTCAACTCGCACACATGAGCCATACCACATCCATATCGCAACTGCCAGCACCATCCATACACATACAACAGCATGAGCAGGCAAAGCTGAGCCAGACATCACATGCAACACAGGAAGTGCACCACACATGTACACACACCACCACACTTGCATGCATGTGTACACCTCTGCCAAGTGTCGCAGTGTTGAGATGGGCATCCATGTCACATCTGCCAATCAGGCTTCCACATCCCGCTGTCACATGCATGCATGTTGCATCACTGTTGCACCCTTGTCAAATACATACAAATGCACATGTACACAGTGCTGACACATGCAGCCGAAAACAACATACATGCGTGACATCACGAACATGTCTACTTACATACACATTCATCCAAACATGTGTGCCCACACAACTGCATTTGGCATGCAAGCCTACACACACAAGCACCATCCATGTCTCACACATTACAGCCCTCACATGTGTTAGCCTCACGGCCCTGTACACCCCCACCCATACTCGACCACATACAAACAGATGTGCAACCTGCACACTACTGAAACATCACCACACGCACAGCTCACAATCATGATGCATGTACACTTACCGCTCGACTCCACACGGGTCTGCCTCTCAAGGACCTGGACGTGGAGCGCTGGGGATATGCGTTCCAGGACCCTCATCTGATCTTCCGACAAGTGGCCCCGGCGCCCCTTAGCATCCGCTGCCTTCAAGAGGCGCCGGGCCTTGTTCAGGGTCCTGGACCTGAAGTCCTCCCAGCGCTTCTTGACATGTTGGAAGTCGCGGACTGCCACCCCCTCCGCGTTGATGGCAGTCACGATGTCAGTCCAGATCAGAGTCTGTCCTTCCTTGTCGGCGCGGGAACTTCCAAAGAGGGCATCATACTGCCCCAGGACTTGCTCCACCAGGACACCAACTTCCCTGGCACTGAAGCTGGTGCCCCTCTGCCTCTCTGGCCGGGGGTTATCAGTGGTGCCAGATGTTGCAGTGCCCGACATGACAACCCCAGAGGCAGGAGTGGGTGGGCAACTAGGTCCTGGGGCTGGGCTGTGGAGCGATGGAATCCCAGTCGGGAGTCTTCGGTTCCAGCAGGGGTGGTCACAGCAACAGCACCCCTGGCTGATGTGCAGGCAGCAAATGGCAGGGCACGTGGGCAGCAGGCAGTCAGGCAGCAGCAGATGGCAGGTGGGAGCATACTCAGGGCTCTGGGGGGCAGTAATTCGGCCTTCTGGGCAGGAGCGTGGTCTTCCGTGTGCTTACGCGTGGCCAGCTTGATACGGAGTGATTTGGCACGTGAAAATTCTGCACGTCAGCGTGTAATTCGAGGAAAGGCCCTTAGCGCGTAAGCGCGTCTGCACGCATACGCAATTTCATTGGACAGAAGGCCCCTCAAGCGCAAGCGCCCCTGTGACGTGACGCGCACAGGCGTGCATGGGCATTTCAGCGCGTGTGAAAAACTGCACGTCCGCATGTAATACGAGGAAAAGGCCCATGCACGTAAGTGACGTGACGCGCGCGTGCTTTTCCCTCAGCACGGGTTAAAGGTGAGCAGGCCCAGCAGTTCGCTGTACGTGCCTGTCGTGGAGACCGACGTGTGTTGCTGCTTCCTGTTGTTTCGCGCGCCATCACAACTTCACAGCTATCAAGGACATATCTCTTCTTTTGGCGGGGGTATTGGCTACGTGTGTTTTTCTGCATCGCGCTAGTCAGACGGTGAGTCGCACACGCTCTTTTTCCCACTGCGGGTGCCCCTATGTATCACACCCATTTTCGATGTCATAGTAGCCTGCGTGTCCCACGTGTACGCGTTATTCGTGTTACTGGGTGCCACCGCGTACTGCGGGAGGTTGAATCCATGCACGTAGGCTGCAGGGTTGCGTGCACGGTTTTACTGCAGTTTTGGGGTGCCTGAGCGTTTGGTGACCCGTCAGCACAGGGGGGCCACAACACAGCAAAGCTTGCACCAGGCGAGTTGCACATGCAGGCTTAGTCACAGCACTGAGGGTGAGCCTGGACGAATATTGGTGTTGAAGCACACAATGCAGCTCAGATGTGTTGGTGGACTGATGGCTGTTGATTGTGAGGTTGTCTGGGACACCTGCAGGGGCAGTGGCACATACTCTCCGGTACACCAAGGTCCATCGAGGCACTTGTATCAACCATGTAGCCTTCAGAGACATGGAAAGGGGCAGCTCACAGGGACATACAGCAAGGGACATACTCGGGTGCAGTGCATTTCATTTCCATGTACTTTATGATGAATGCACTGCCAACTTTGTTTTGGTCATGGTGGTACGCAACTTGCTCTGAAGTCATGGCTTGCTATATGGGTCTGTCTGCTTACCCAGGGAACGTTGCATGTTGTGTGAATTGTGGCACATTGGTGTTCCATTTGCCACGCACCCACTGGCGGCTGACTTACTGCATTGACTGTGTATGACCCGTCACAGTGGTAATGTTATATATGGGTACGGAGCATCTACACCAGATTGTCTGTTTGTAGAGAAGTTTGTTGCTATGTGGCATGTTTGGTTGTGTGTTTTTGTGTAATTGGCACGTACAGGTTGTTGACTGTGGCTCTCTTTGCAGCATTGCAGTGCTCCTGTAACCAGACCTGAGAGTGCGCAGGCAGGAGGCCAGCACTCAAAACCAGAGCTAAGTGTCTTGTTGTTTTTCTTTCAAACTGCTCTGCATAGGCTTGCTGGGGGGTGCACTAATGCATGGATGTATGTGTGATCCGATTTGGTATGTTTTTTCCCCCTAATCACCCAGAAACCTATGCAATTTTGAACCCTGTACCCTCTACCCGGTGTTCCTGCTTCCCGTACCTATCCAAGCAACGTTACCTAACCCTCTTTCCCCGCTGGGGTTGCGGATGCCTGTGTACGCCCAAACTTGCAGGCGCCAAAACCCTAGAGGGGGTGGTTGGTTCGTACCACTCCTAAGCCTGGACTGCAGAAGGCCATGACAATGATGTCCAAGTTTGTTTGGATTGTGTATGTGTTCATGCAGGTAGTACATTTGCGTGCATTCCCTACTTTCATGTGTCATTCCTCCTCCCCTCTCCTGCCACTCATTCCAGTTATCCAGTGTGCCAACACCTGTCCTGACTGCATATCCCTGAACCTCCTTCCCCACCAGGGTCTCAGGGGCCTGTGTGGGTTTGACCTTGCAGGCACCCGGGACACAGTGGGGGTGGTTGTTTCGTGACACTCCCGTGCCTGTACACGGGACCTGTGACAGTACACATCCGTTCATGGTGCATCATCCTATGTTATGTACCACACATGGTTCACATCCTGTTGTGACATTGTTTTACTGTGCTACCTTGGTTGTTGCATCATTGTGGTAGTACTTGGCCTTTGTGAGGTACTGCTACGTCAAGTCTTCTACTGGAGGGTGTTCTGTTTCGTTTTTATGGCTTGGATTTTGTGATTTTGGAAATGAGTGTGGATTCTTAGGGTGCAGGCACCTTTTTACACACAAGGTGGGAGATGGTGACGAAGGGTAAAGGTGATCCTGTGGCCAGGTGGAATTGAGGGTTGAAGGCTCCATGACCCAGGTGCAGTTGTTCAGTGGGTCATGGTCATTTGTGAGGGAGGGGGGGTTGTTGTTGATAGTTGCCTTGCCCTGCAGTGTGATGGGAACCCTGACATTGTAATGGTGGTATCATATGTACATGTTGTGTTCTGCTGATCAATGCCTGTTCATGTGTTGTGTTTACCTTTCAGGTGCGAGGGGATAGTTATGGTTTGACATGCTGGGGTGTACACATGGTGAATGTTCACATGTGATGTGTAGAGAACACTGATGGTCACTTGATTGCACATGCATATGTTGAGTGCATGTCCTTGCTGACCCAAACACTTGCACTCTGATGCACTACATGTACTCCCACCTTTGCATATCCACGTGTACACTTTTGCCTTCTGGTGCCCACTGTGTCCCTGCAGCACATGCTCTGTGACCAATTATGGATCCTGTACATGCCTAATTTGCTTTTTGATGTGGTCTGTCGCTTAGATGTGATGCTCAGGGTGTGCATCACGCACAATGGCTGTTCACTGTGCTGTGCGCTGAGCAGTGTGTTGCAGGAGTAGGACACAGCACACAGAAGCTGCAGTGTTGATTTTGCAATGCACAATGTGCATGTAGACAGGCATTCATTGTTATGTTACGTCTACAACTGTTGTAATGCATTTGGAAATGACTTATTTTGGGTGGGAGTTTGTTGGTCTGTCATTTCATCTGATTCCAGGTCAGGCATCATTGTCTGATGCCACTGTACATTTTGGACATGGCAATGTGTACATTATTGTTACTGTGTTGGTGTATGGGTATTGCTTGCCATGTCATGTTGTGGTTTGGGAGGGTTTGAGTGACATAACAGTGATGGCCATGGCCTGTTTTGCAGGTGTGTGTGATGCTTCTCAGAGCAACTAGCTGTGGGTAGATCTCTCTCCGTGGCAGGGCCCTCCCTCTGGAACACCCTTCCTGCCTCACCGGAACTTGAGGGGAACCATCTCCGGTTTGGGAAGCACCTCAAGACCTTCATCTTTGCTTCTGCTTTCTCTCTGCCTCTCCCTTGCAAAATTCTTCACTGGAACCTCACTGGATCTGCAACTGGGCCACTCTCACCGACCTCGGTCCCTGGCCCAGCCACTCTCCACTTACACTGCCTCCCTGGCAACCCCTGCACTGCGGTACTGTCTCTCTATCCCTACAGCCCCCCCTTCCAGGCACTTGTCTGCACTTACCTTTGCAGTTGCCACCAGCTGGCCTATGTATTTGTTTTTTGGTCTACTTCCCCTGTACTGCACTCCTCCCTCCCCTTCCCCTTGCACTTTTCCCTTCCCCCTACCCCTGCACTTGCACAATCTCAATGACACCTGGCCTATTAGTACCGTTGTCTGTCTTCCCTTGTTCCCCCTCCCTGCCTCATCGCACCTTGAAATACTTGTGTATAGGCCATATCATGTCATGTCATATGTGTGCCTTTTGGTCACACAGGAGAGCTTGTGTTTAAGTAGCTAGGGATGCAGACGATGTGGCACTTCCATGGCAACTATCTCAGGGTGGTAGGGTTGTGACAGTTGACTGTCTCTTTGTCATCATCGATTGTCACCTGGTCAGTGCCAGGCCTGTGTGCACTCTGCAGGGGTGGGAGTTTAGGTGAAAAATGTGGCCACAAGCTGGGTCCGGGCTTCCTCGCCACGTGCCCTGTCCCCTCCCATGGGCAGCGCCTGTGCCTGTGGTTGGGGATGTGGGGGCACCACCATGTCCACCGGGACGCCCTGCCGTGTTGCAACATTGTGCAGGACACATGCTGCCACAATGATCCTGCACACTACTGGTGGTGCATAGAGTAGCTGCCCGCCACAGCGGTCAAGGGAGCGGAAACGTGACTTGAGCACTCCGAATGTGCGCTCCACTATGGCCCTGGTTGCAATATGGGCGGCGTTGTATCTTACCTGGGGTGGTGTGGTGGGGTTCCGGATTGGCATCATCATGTGGTTGCTCAGAGGGTAGGCACTGTCCCCTGGGGAGGTGTAAATGGTTGTGATTATTGTGGTTTGTTTATTTGTGTGTGTGTGTGTGACATGCATGCATGTGCAAGGGCATTTGTACTCACCTAGGAGCCATGTGTCGCCATGCTGCCCAGCTTCCAGGGCCCGACTCAGGGCGACATTCTGTATATGAAACTGTCATGGGTGGAGCCAGGGTAGTTTGCATAGACAGAGGTGATGATTCCCTTTGCATCGCATACCACCTGTACATTGATGGAATGCCAGTGCTTGCGGTTTCGGTAGATGTGCTTAGTGGCCCTAGGTGGACGTAGGGCCACATGGGTGCAATCTATGGCACCGAGCACTTTGGGGAAGTGTGCCACCCTGAAAAAATCCAGGACAACGGCCTGCCTTTCTGCGGGTGTTCTGGGCATGTATATGTGCCTGCGGACTGAGGGGCGCGCTGTCATGATTGCCAGTACCTGGTGTAGGCAGCGTGACTGCGTGGCCTATGAGACCCCCCCACTATGGCAGTAGTCCGCTGAAATGACCCAGTGGCCAAAAAATGCAGGACATTGAGCAGCTTCCTCAAGGGGCTCAATGCTTGGGAGCAAAGGGTGGGGCATGTAAGGTCATCTTTCCACTCCCTGACCAGGTCTAGGATGATGTGGGGTGGAAACCTATACCTGTCATAGACCTGGTCGTCAGGCATCCCAAAAAGGCTTGTCGGTGGTGCAAAAATGCGTGCCCTGGCTATTCTCCTCCTCCTGCGGTGTCCCACGATCAGTGCTGCGACAAATGGGGCATTCATCATAGCTGTATATACGTGTTTGTTGTTTGCGCGCACTTTTATACTGTGCACGGGGACGCTTCCGCCTGCCTTCGTGTGGCGGACGCGTTGACGCCTGTGTGCGTCTTTTGCCGTGTGCGGGTTTCCCGTATTCGGATCCATGAATACGGGTTGTTCGCGTGCGTGTGGGCGTTCCGTGTAGTTCCCTGCAGTACTTCCCCAGTTACGCCTTCTTTTTCACGCGTTATTCCCCATTCCACGTGTTTCGCTCACTGTTCCGCCCACTTTGGTTGTGTGCGCCGCGCTATGTGCACTTTTGCTGTGCGCGTAGCGCACCCCGTGTATGCCTGCGTGCGCCATGGCTGGAATTGGCGCACGGACAGCGGGAAACACGCGCAGCGTCTTCCTTGAATCACACACGTGCGCGTGCGCTGCGTTTCTCGCGCTTGCGCTACCTTGTGCCTGCTTGCGCATGGATTTTCGGTTCACGTTTGTTCCATGAATCGGCCCCTTAATGTGAGTGGCTCTCCAAGTGGTTCTTGGTAAGAGAAGGTTGACTGCTCTTAGGAGTGTCTATATTTAGTTGAGCTTGAAGGTCTTCCTCTTGTTGGCATTCATTGTCCAACATGTTTTTGTACTGTTTGAAGTTTGTATGTGTTATTGTGCTTTCACTCGCATTGAAAGCATCTTCATAGGAGGCATGGATTGCAAATTAATCTTCTTCTTTTCTCCATGGTTTAAAAAGTTGCAGTAGGGACATGTAGTAAAGCCCTCTATGTTGAAGAGTTTTAAATGTTAGCTTCATATGATTAATCAGGCTGTGTTTGGTAAGTTTAACCAGGCTGCCCTCACAACTTTTGACTATGTATTTACATTTGTTCTCGTCTGATTTAATATTATTTTTGTATGAGAAGTTTTGGGCTATGTGATATAGACACATGGTTTCCAAAGCAGTACTCCTGTTTGGGTAGTATGTGTCCAATTAATTGTTTTTCAAAATGTCCTGGCTGTTCGGATTGTTTTTGGCTTTTGTTCCTATGTCTTGGTACAATGTAAGAACTCTTTTTCTGGATGCAGCTGTACCAAGACTTAGCCAGACTATGTTTTCAGATTTCCAATACAAGGCTGTGTCGGATAAACAGTCTGCCACTTCGTAGCAACCACAATCTGTATTTGAGAGCATTTTTATGCCAGAGCTGTATACTTTTTGTGACAGTATTTTGTCATATGATATGTCATCCCAGAGGTATTTCAGCTCCGTTTTCTCAGCGTTGGTTAAGCAGGCTGTGACATATAATGCAACTGCAGTGACATTGTCTGTAATGTACTTCACATCTATGCTTGCATTCTACAGGAGGGCAATGATTTCATTGTAATCATTGATTTACTGTGATGCTTCGGTTCTTTTAATTCAGTATGTTTTCTTAGGTGATTTACCTTTCACATTGTGTCTAACAGAACATGAAGCTGTTTACTTGTCCTTTTACTCAAACTGGCATAGGGAAACCAAAGCGGCATTTGGTGTAGTATTTGCCTTTGTTTTTCTATGTGCGCTGACAATAGTTCCCACATTTATGTCTTTAAAATGCAAAAGTTGTGCATGTAGGTCACTATGTGTGCTTTCTGAAGGGATTTCGCAAAGTGACATATTTGTGAATGAACTGCAAAACAGTGGCATCACTGACCTGACCAAATTTAGGAGCAGCTTTAATACACAAAAGCATGTTGATGTGTGGTGCTCCTCTGGATTGGTACTCTTTTCACCAAAAGAAGTGTTGCACTTCTCCGAGGGGAGGCATTGTTTTATTTCAGATGAATTGCAGCAAGGCAATAAAGCAGTGATGGAAGTACCTTGACACATTTACAGGGTCAAGCGAGCAGATATGTCCTGGTGTTTTTATGTCTATCCCTGCTTTGTTTTCATTTGCTATGCATAGGAATTCGTGCAAGTCTTCCCATGCCTACTCTGCACAACTTAAAGTGACAAACCATGTGGGTGGGCCAAGGTTGTGTAGCATACACCGTACATCTGCGTGATGTCAGACCAGTATTCTTTCGTACCACACATGTTTGCCAAGAGATTTGTAATACTTGACTGTACAATTTCATCTTTCTCTTGCACCTTTTGAAGTAGCTGCGTAGCACAAATGTTTAAAAAAATTGGAACCTGTTTTCAATGTGTGTGCAACTCATTGACATAGAGTTGCTATTTCACTTTCAGACAGAAGGTGGAATATGCATTCAACGTTTTGTCTGAATCTGGGCTCTTCAGAATACATTTGTAAAGTGCGGTATTCTGATGCTGTTATTTGTGTGGGTCTTTCATTATACCTTCCACATTTTCCAGTAGGGAAGAGTAGAGGAAAGGCTTGTGCGTCTACATTTTTTTCTTACATTCTGATTGAAGATCCTTTGGTTTGCCGCATTTGATATGTTTCTAGTGCATCGTCAATGCTGCCTTTGAAGTGCAGTGTGTGAATTGTATACTGGTCTAAAATATTGGAGTCTGTAGTAGGATCTAGATGTTCAAATTTCAGTGGTTTCTCTCAGGTTTTATTCAATATTTTATTCTTTGTAGTATTCATTGTTATCTTTAAGATATTGCAGGGCTTCTCTAACTTTGTTTAAGTGTACTAGTTGTTGCCAATTCTTTGTGTCTTTTGTAGGTACACCATTCACTATGATAATCAAAGATAAATCTATTGGTCGTTGCACTCCCAGAGTGTCTACATTTTCTTTAAGATCCAATGGCAAATTAACTACTTTGGCACAGATACCTTTCAGTAATTTAGGTAACTTGGCTGTTTTCAGTTGAAGGCATATTGATTACAATGCTCTCATACAAATTAAGTTGTTAGAGTGGTTTTGGAAGTGGGATATTTCCAAGTTATTAGTGATAGCCTGTGAAGGCATTTGGTTATCATCAAGTTTTCCAGTGAGGAATGTGCAAAGCATTGAGGGTATTGTAATTTCGTATTTGTTTTCTGCTATAAGAGAGAGAGCAAATTGGAACCATTGGGATTCCTCATTGTCTTCTATTTTGTATGTTATATCTACTGTTTTTGTGCTCTGTGTATAAAAAGTTCTGCAACAACACACACATACTTGGTTTGGTACTTCAGCAGATGTGCTTTTAAACTTTGCTATTTATTTTTTGTACGTGTATAATAGAAGGCTGGCATCTGCAAGGTTGTCACTACTCTCTTCTAAAGTTACTGGATTTTGTAAGTGCTCTTCACTTCCAAAATATTTGCTTTGGATGTGGTCTATTTCTTCCAGGAGTTCTTTGGCTGTGCCATGTAGAAAAATGTGATTTAAATTCTCCAGTGCTAAAGCAGGACTTTTTGCATAGTGTAGCCTCTGAACAAGATTTTGTACAGTAGAATGGTATCTTGCTTAGATTTTGTTGTGGTGGAAGGTGCTTTTGCAAGCAGGCCCGGAAATGCAGGCTAAGGAATGTCCTTGTGGTGCTGTTTATTTGTGCACTGGACAGGAGTCCATGGTTTGTAATATTTACTTTTTTAATTTGTCTTTGGCTTTCAAATAAATACTGTTTGAGGAACAGCCAAAAAGATTTTATGGATTTTTTTCATACTTTGCACACTAAGGTGCACAGCCATTTGTAAACGGGATGTTTTGGTTCGGTGGAATGGAGAGTTGATTGTAATTTTGTTGGAGATATGCTTGCAATCAGCATTTCTTCTGCCATAATAGTAATGTCTACCCTTTCATACCCTCGGCCACTGCTTTGTATGGCAGTTGGGTGTGTTTGCTTTTGTTTGTATGCCTTTTCATATATGGCTCTGTGCTGGTTGTGTGAATCCACTCACCTGCACAGAAGTTTGCAAAGGTATCTATGTTGATTTTGCGTATGTTGCAAAGTACTTTTTGTAGTTTACTAATTCATTTTGTTAGTGGTTTAATTCTGTTTCAAATTAATATAAGCAATTTCCTTTTGAGAAGCATTGTACTGTCAATGAGAGCTTCCAGGTTCAATTTACTGCTCTAAATTTTAAGGGTTGAGAGTGATTTCTCCCCTGTTTTTATAAGATTCTGAACGATTCTGGTGGAACATTTTTTGTAAAATTAATTATTTGGAATGCTAACTTGTGGCTATGTTTACATTGGCAGATGCAGTGTTATCACTACTTGTAGTTGCATTCTTCTTAATACATTTACTTTTAGTTTTACATTTTGGAAGAGAAGTCACACTTTTTTTCCTGCTACTTGGTTCTGTTTTGCTCAGTGACTGTACTAGCTGTTTTGTTTGAACTTTTTGTACAAAGTCTGCTAGAGGTGGATGGCTATTTTGCATGGTCTGAGTTTTATTTGCTCTCTTTCTTCGTTGTTTTCTACAGAGTTGCTTTTTGGTAGGCATTCTCTTGTCTCTGTTGTAGGAACGTGTGGGTTGGAAGTTGTGCAATGTATTTGTGTGTATTGTGCATAAGTGAATATGATGGTAGGCATACATGGAGGAGTGTGATTGTGCAAAGGGATGTTACTTTTGGTTCGTAAGGTTATACTGGTATGTTTGCGTGTTCCTGTGGGAAAGGTTTCCTTCAGTGTGTAAGACAGTGTAGTGTGCTTGAAGAACTAAGGACATTATGATGTTTTCATAAAACTAGTGGGTATTACCATACTGGTGTTCTGATGACAATACAAAGAGTGGACCTGCCAAGGTGGAATGAGTAAGGGTGAAACGAGTATTGCGGGGTTGGATAGAATTGTCTAGGCTACAATACAACAGCACTGCACTGTCTGAGCAACAGGCATCACACTACTACAGTACTACACTTACTTTGTTGGATGTGAAGAGCAGGTTTCTTCTGGCTTGTATCTTCCAGCAGAGACGTCACTAGCTTTTAGGAGGCGGTTCTTCACTGCAATTGCAAAAGGAGGAAGTTAGTGGGTATGTGTGTTAATGTTACAGTAATAGCACTAGGAGAACACATTATGTCCGATTGTAGGAGGATTTGTTGGCAGGAAGAGTAAGTGTGTGTGTCCAATTGTACAACACTGCATACGAGTGGGGACTTGGGAGTATCAGCATTGTTGGTATGGGGCAGTGCTGCAGTGGTAACTGTGCCCTATGGGGCTTCACTTTTGAATTGTGTGAGATGTTGTTGCACTACTTGCTTTGGAAATGGATTAGTGCAAGTCCTAGTATGGTGAGAAAAAGGGCAGAAAGATGTAAAGATTGGAAAGAAGAATGTTACCGTCTGTGGAATTTTGTTAACATTCTCACACATAGATGCTTGCTACATGAGTGCAGAAATCTTTTCCTGGTATTTCATTAATTTATCCAAATTTACCAATAGAACGGTTTCCAATGTACACATGCATTTGTTTGCTTTCCTTGCAATGATACATTTTGTCAATTGTGCAATGAATGTGCTTGCCATGCTTTCCTAACATAAATGCAGTTTCCCTTTTCTGTGTGCATTCTGGGCATTTTGCATAGGATCTGGAACTTGAATTTGCTGTGCACATGTTCCCAATGTGGCTTTTATAAGAAAAAATCAAAGACAGTGGTGCAGAAATTGAAATATGTGGTTTGCAGCTGTTATGCAAGTGACCATTAAAAGAACACTTTGAAAGCAAACCGCATTGTAAGTAACTGTCAGTTGATGTCAGAAGATGGGGCAAATGAGAGTATTATTAATGAGTAGGTTATGCAGGTCAAGTGGCAGGCACCCTGTTCAGATGCATGCAATCTATATACATGCTATGCTTTGGTAACATACGTGCAGTTTTCATTTTCTGTGTGCATTACAAAACATATGCATACCTGTAGTTTGTGTTGATGGATGTAGATATGGATGAATCTGCAAGTAGAAATATTGGAGAGTTTTACAGTACTCCTGCATGCAGGTGCCTAGGAATCACAGGAGACCTGTGCTCTGGGTGTTGAACAGTACATCTGCATGTTGTACTGAGCTGGCAGAGTTAGATCTAGAGATCTTAGATGTGATTGGTGGATGGGTGTGGGCCTGCCTACCAGTAGCCAATGAGAGAGTGCTGCAAAGAGTGAAGTGGAAAGGGAAGAAACACTGCAGTAGTTCGCAGATCACACGTGCCACATCCGGGGCTTCTCAGCATGCCTGGCATAGAAATGGGACTGTGGGGATTAGCCAATCAGGTGTTCAGGGTGTCCTTTACAGGAAGGTAGGATAATACTTTTCATTGCTATGTTGATTGTGAAGTGAAGAAGGCTGGAATTACTGTATGGATAGTGGAAAATTCATTTGTATGTGATCTGGAGAGGTATGCAAAGGTAAGAGGTGTTTCTGCTGATTTTGGTTTTCCAGGCTTGCAGGCTTTGTGGTACAGTGTGGCTGACCACAATTTGCAAGCACTGCTTGCTATTTGAAGAAATATGGGTAATTTTGGTAGTCTTTATGCTTTGCTGGTGCACTGTGGTGGAGAGCATTTGGTCTACATCAGTGCTCCAAGTTTGGTTCCTGTACTGAAGTTGTTGGTGTAAAAACTGATGCTGCTTTTCCCTACTGCAAAGGTGTTTTTCTTTTCTGAAATACCACCTAGAGCACAATGGAACAACCGCAATGTTTTAATCCCAGCAAAATGTGGGAAGTGTTAGCAGTGCACAGTGGCGCGAGTTATGGTTGCTTATGTTACCATAACTGTCGAATTTCAGGGGTTTTTCTGTTTTACTTTGAACCATAACGTCCCTTTAACAAAGTTTTTTCACTGAATTTCATAGGTTTTTAGTAGCGCAACTTAACCATAACGTCCCTTTAACAACGTTTTTTTTACTGAATTTCATAGGTTTTTAGTAGTGCAACTTAACCATAACGTCCCTTTAACAATGTTTTTTCACTGAATTTCATAGGTTTTTAGTAGCACAACTTAACCATAATATCCATGACTTCAAATACATGTAACATAGAACATATTAACCCCCTTGTAGTGATTTTCATGTCCGCGGACTACCGCCATGTCCGCGGACACATCGAAAATCTGAGCGTGGTGAATGTAAATTTAAATAGTGTGCCCCATTTCCCCTTTGAAGTTGGCTCTGAAAAGAGGCGTTTTTTTTTTACAGATGCTTGACAGACACCTGTTATTTTGTATTTTTTTCTTGTTTTTTTTTCTTACTTTACTCCTAAAATCTTCACATAACCTTCTCCAAAGCAACCCTTACATTCCAAAATAGAAAGGAATTTCCCGTAAAAGATAAAGAAATGCCATCTTCTTTAAAATTAACAGCATTACTGGCATCAATATTCTCATTGTTACAGAAGAACATACCAGCTCTAAGCATGAAGGCACACATGCCTCGGTTGATGACACACCTAGAAATGTTTTGCTGAGGACAAAAAACGGAACTATTGTCCCATATTGCCCTAGGTAGTAATCCAGAAAAAAATACTTTCGCATTTGGACCAAGCGTTCCAAATCAGCCAACAAAGTAGGGGCACTGACGTTGCCCAAATGGAAAGCACCATAGTGCAAAACTACCACATGCGGACTGTTCATCGTGGCCATATCCTCACAAACTTGTACAATTCCCTGTACATTGCAATCAGGCACAGTGCTCCACACCACCTCCACTCCTTTCACATCAAAGTTCTTTGCAACATGCCTGCATTCAACGTACTGCTGTAAACCATGCACAAACATATCTCCGAGCACCAACACCCTGACTTTCTCCACTTCTGCCATCTTCACCACACACAGTCTCTTTCAACACAAATCCCCAACCTCGACATCTGATTGGCTGATCCGTACAGTCTTCTTTCCATGTTGGATTTCCTGGAAAAACCCAGATGTAGCATGCCCTGTTCACGAACAGCCGCGGTGTCCGCAGACTGCGTCCGCTTTACTCTCTGTGCCATTCCCTCATTGCATACAGCTAAGCAATCACACAATACGAATAACGTCCTTAGAACACCCCCATTTTGTGAATTTTCGAAAATTCAGGACAATTATCATTTCATTATTCAACATATTAACATTACAAATATTATACTTTCATCTTGTACTCTGCACACAATGCTATGTTTCTCCATTAGTAGCTCAGTATACTAGATAGAATCCCATAATACAATGCTATTTATATCAATGCATCGTTCAAAGCACTAATAACGGTATGATATTTATTGCAATATCCTTGACACTTTTTACGCAACATTATAATAAAAATCCCTAGTACACAAATTCCATGAAAAGTACATACAAATTGAGGTCATCAGTGATTTCATCAATGACATTTGCGATGTCATCTTTGATGTCCTGGGTGTTAGTCTTAGCAGTGCACGGTGGTGGCACAAGTTATTTTTCATAGCTTACCATAACTTGCGATTTTCAGGGGTCTTTCGGCTGTACTTAGAACGTTAACGTCCCTTAAACAAACTTTTTTTAATATCACGCAAACAATATACAAAAATGGTGTGCAAAAACCAACTTCTACAGATGGCTTTACACAGAATGTTGCAAAGTAAGAATTTATGCTCGTTCACAGTGAAGGTCAGCTGCTTCAATCTTTTTCTCGGGCCCCGGAGAGGCTCACAAAGCGGACCATAAGGTTGTATTGTGTTTTGACCTTGACAGACAGAGATTGTGATGAAAGACTTCTCTTGAAGGAGTGTTGCTAAAACATAAGAGAAGATAAAGATGAAATTTCTGAAACAAAACCACTTTTATATATTATATCACTATGCGAAAGATCGTTGGCACACGCAGAGTCGTATTTTGGGACTGCACCACTCGTAGACAATGGAAATTGCAATTGTACAGTAAGTAACCCTTTAGATTATTTTATACCAAATATAATTCAATAGCGTAGCATTAAAGACCGCTCAAGTTGAACTTGTTAGTTGAAAGTGGCATAATGTTTTCTACCGTGCACTATCACCGCCAAATTGATCCCCTGTCGTTTAGAGGGCTCTGAAAAAGGCAGACGACACAGGGTGGGTTAATAGAAATAATTTAACCGGTCTATAGGCGGTCAAGCGCTCTACTCGCTGTGCCACTTCACTGTAGCCTGTCAAGTGGCACAGCGAGTACAATGCTCGCTTTGACATCCCTGCACAGCTTGCTAACGCAAGTTCGAATCCCGGCAAGGCGAAACTCAGCCTTTCATCCTTCTGTGGTCGATAAATGAGCACCACACGCCGTGGTTAATAATAAGCACCGCTTAGATACCTCATGGTTCTTAGCGCTATATGAATGGGAAAATATTATTATTTTATTATTAACATACTCCGTTGCACTATCTTCGATAGAAAATAGTTTCACGCCCTTATAAATAAAATGATGATTTTTAATGAAGATCGGCTTGTGAGACTAATTTATGTTTTTTAAAACAGGTATGTGGCCCCATTTTGCCTATGTCACGATTTACAGACTCCAGCAGATGGGGTCTTCAACTGCCAGGTGCAGGTCCAAATATGCAACTTCATGACCCTCACCATTTTATGGGACAATCGCCAAGGACCAATATGCCCTTACGCAGTACTAGCGGCTACAAACAACATACCAACCAATAGGGTGGTCTAATGGCTCGTTGTTGGAGCAACCTTCCGATTATCAGAGCGACCATTTACTGCTTTTATCATAAACCAACAGCCTATCTACCGCAAAGGAACAACGCATGGCTCCAAATAAACTTTTGCTGATCGACAGCAGAGACAATAGCAAATCGCTGAATATTCACTAAACATTTCATGTGAAATAAATGTACATTACCAAATGTACAATCCTGCTGTTTACTTTTAAACCACAGTTTCATATTCTGAATTGTGATGCACTGAGTTTGTTACTGGTGTAAGCTGATCTAACACCCTCTGTTCGCAAAGGAACATCGCGTGCCTCAACATGCACTTTTCCGAATCGACAACAAAGACAAATGCAAATTGCTGAATATTCTCTAAACATTTTATGTCAAATAAATGTACTTTACAAAAATTTACAATCTTGCTGTTTGCTTTTAAATCACTGTTTCATATTCCGAATTGTGGCACGCTGTGTTGTGACATAATATGTGTTGTTTTCCGGGTTCTGTGTAAAGTCACTTAGGACTGCAGAGAACTGGGCGCGTTTGATGACACACCCTGTAACGTCACGGAGAGAGGGGGGGAATATGAATCCTTTGATAAAATCAGGCTTAGGGGCGGGAGATATGATTTAGTGTCGCAAAAGCAAGTCAGCCAGGTCAATAGCGCCAGTCATAGGATTATCACATAATGTCGGCGCACACCAGCCGGATTTATCGTTTCTTTAGTGGACAAAAAGTCAGTTGACGCCCATAGGAAATTGTACTATTAGCGGACAAAAGGAGTGGTCTTAAAACACTTTCACCCTGACAACGAACAATACAACGTTCTCAGAACACCCCCATTTTGTGTAATTGCAACCATTTCGGGACACCGTGAGTGTTCTTAGAACACATTCAACTAGACAGATTACAATACGGACAGCGTCCTGAGGACACCCCCAGTTTGTGTATTTACGAACAATTAAGTACACTGCGAGTGTTCATAGCTCATTTTTTACCTTCCTTGCGAACAAAAATGACACATACTCCGTCCTCTAAACACCCCACCATTTAGTTTATTTACAAAATGTCAGAACAGCCGTGTTCTCCGCGGACAAATCGAACGCAACAACAATGTCTAGCACATAAAAAAACAAAACATTGAACCTATCTCATACTCCCCCACCCTCCCCAAACACTCTTACACACCAACACACGGCACTAAATACAGTTTTTTATCCACGGTTCACCGTGCTGTACGCGGTCGATGGCGAATACAAGATGGCAGGCGCCACAGAAAATCTGACGCGCTCCACGCCCCTCGCCGTCCAATCAGTGAACACGTCGCATGTCCTTGGACATGACGCAAGGCCATGGGCCAATCGGGGTGCTGTCCGCGGAGCGAACAAGGAAGTCCGTCCGCGAAGCGAACACAGATATCACTAATTTTTTTGCCTTACATTTTGGTCATTTTTTAAAAAACTACTGGACGGATTTACACCAAATTTGCAAAAGCACGCTTTCGGGACCAGGCCGCCACTCCTGCCGCAAATTTGGTGTAAATCCATCCAGCGGTTCGGGCTGTAGCCGTGCGCAAAGTTTTTTCCCATTCAGTCTATGGGAAAAAAAAAAGTTTTGGGACCCCCCCTATAACTTTTCTCTCCCTGGACGAATCCTCACCAAACTTTGCAAAAATATTCAGAGTGGGCCATATACTATTTTTGCAAAGTTCATGAGGATTCGTCCAGGGGGAGCGAAGTTGTAAGCCGCCCAGAAAGTGCTCTTCCTATGGAAACAGCAACTTAACCATAACTACACAGCCACTACTGTGGCTGTGTAATACATATATATATATATATATATATATATATAGTTATATATATATATATATATATATATATATATATATATATATATATATATATATATATATATATATATATATATATATATATATATATATATGTGCTTGCTGCAATCTATTTACTATAAAGCTAGCCTTAAGATTACTTTGTCTGCTTGTGTTTCTTTTGCATCTGTACACGTGTAACCTAGCTTAATATCTTCATCTGTTTCTATGGCATAATTGTCTTCACTTTGATCCCACAATGTCACTTATCCTTGATACTTTCTTGATGCCTTATAGGATATCTGCATTATCTGGTCTCTGCATCTCTTCTACAGACGTCAGCTCGATTCTGTTGGACGTCATTTCATCTTTGCCCTTCATTTGCTCTGCTTCTTCAGGAATCTCATTCAAATGGCCATCGTATGTTCTTATATGTAGGTACGGTTTTCTCAATGGGTACTTTTCCTCCCAGATCTTCTTAGGTATTGGTACTTTCACAGGTACTGCACAGAGTCCATACTCTGCTCTGTGTCTGCTCAACTGCTCAGTGTATGTCTCATACTCTGGTTTCCAACAGACAGGCAATATGGGTGGGGCGGTTGATACATGGCTCCTCCTCTACACTCCCCCCTCAGGGTGATTCATCAACCACTTTCTCATCATCCTCTACATCCAGGCACCCTCTTCTGAAAAATAGCTTTTTAGGGACCTGTATCTTTATGAATCCTTTCAGGCATCCTGCTGATTTTACATGCTCATCCTTACTCCATGTCATGAGCATTCATTGCCCACTTGGACTGCAATAGATCCATCTTCCCACATACTTCTTATGGTTCTTTGGATAGATGAACTTGGTTCTCTCAGGTGCATGAATACTGGCCTTCACAAAGTCTCTGATTTCTTCATCTGTCAGGTCTCTGGCTTTCCATCCTGGCCCAACATCGATCATGATCTTCATCCCTATGGCTTTCTTTGCTGTTTTCTTGTACTGTGAGATTATTATTTTTATCACACATAATCCAAGCAACACCAACACTATCAGGGTTCAAAGAAACTTGAACATGTCTGCCATCCATTGTGGAACCCAAGAAAATAGTGATCCAAACCAGCTATCATCAGCAATGTCTTACACTTCGTCTATCATCTGGCCATGGAGTTTTGGCAGCATGTCTATGGCCTCTGCCAAGGTTCTATTCTCGTCATCATGAGAAGGTATAAATGTGCAACATGATTCTCCAATTTTTGTACAAACACCTCCATCAATAGCTGTGATTATGTCCAAGACATACCTATTCTGGAGAGTCATCAGCCTTATGGCTCTCAAATCTTCTCTGATTGCATTGAATCCCTTTATTGTAGTGTTAATTGTCTGCAGAAATTCCCGCCTGGTTATCTGTAACCACTTGGTCTTTGCTCCAACCCAAATTCTCGGCATGAAGATAAATGTAAACACTGATGAAGTCTGGCTAAACAGTCTGTGCTCGTACGGGATAGAGTCAAAAGTTTCTATTGATTTGGCTGATAAATAGTTCTCTCTCTTCATCCTCTTTATCAGCTCCATAGATCTCTTCTTCCTCAGGTGAGCATCTGCTTTTGGAAAACTGTCAAGATTATGATCACTCTGTGGAATCACTAACGCTGGAACATGGACATTCACCAATGAGCATATTCCTCTGCAGTATTTAAGTAACTTCATGTATGCCTTGGATCCACAAGCCCAATAGTGATCCATAATTATTGTTGTCCCAATGTTCATTCCTGGTGCTTCAAATATTTGAACATATTTCTCGTTCTCTCCCATTTTTCTTGTTCCATTATTTCTGAAACACAGCTTTGCACTCTCTAAAGGCACTATCTGCAAGGGTCCTCCTCTGTCTTCGACCCATGTCAGTAGCCCTGCAAGTTTCGGCCATACAGGTTTAGACAACATTTGTGCATGTTCAATTGTTGGCTGGTAGTGACCAATTATTATCCAGTATCTGCAGATCACCACACCTTCTTCCCAGCCATATGGTGGTAGGACAGTTCCCCAAATCTACATCTGTCCTCTGTTCTTCCATCTATGAATGTCTTCTGCAGATTCTCCTGGAACTTTGAGTCTTTTATTCACTTCTTGTCTGATTCCAGTTCCTTTTACTACAGGTTTCTCAAATCTGATCACATGATTCCTAGTATGGGCTTTGTTCATTCTCGTTGTGCCTTGGATATAATCATCTTCACCTGGATCTCTCCATTCAGTTGCCCATTTGAGAGAGGCTGTTCGACCCATGAACTGGCCTCTTGTACTACAGAATGCTAAATGCACCAAGCAGTCTGAAATTAGGAAATCAATTTCAACAGCTATGAAGATTTTTGACTTCCCCATGCTGTATGGCAGGAGTGCACACTCAAAGCATTCCTCCTTTGAAGTACTTCTCCCAACTTCCTTCATATGTTGATACCATATGATATTTCACAAGTGTGCCGAGCTGTCCAGGTAATCATTTAAATGATAATTGTCTTCTTAGAAGCTTCTTTTAGGCCTCATTCTTTTCATGTGAGCTTCCATAATCATATCATGAAGTGTACCAGCATAGCCTCTTCCAGCTGGCCTGATTACAGGAACATCCATCAGTGCTCCCTGTATAGGAGAAGTTTCAGCAAGTTTCATCCTCTCAAAAGACCCTTTAGGCATAAAAATGTCTCGCAAAATCTCCATGTGTGACTGTCTTTTAGGGATTATCTTTGGGTCATTTAATACAGGACCAGATGTATTTTCATGCATTACTGGTGTACGCCCAACCCCTAACAACTCCTTTTCCTGCCTGTCTTGCCAAGCCTGTCTCTGGCATCCAAAAATAATTCCTACAACACCTTTTCTATATGAATGATTAGCAATGGCACTTATCTCTGGTTTAGGCAATTTGTCATCTTTCTTTGGGACAGGAATGACTATATAGGGTCTGGGCTTCCTAGTAGTTGCCACGTTTACATTTCCCTTCTGCTCAGGAGCATGCACAGCAGTCTTAGCTCTATTTGCACCAACATAGAATGATGTGTATACAGTCAGTAAAAGCAGCACGTTTATAAATACAATGCAAGTGTAAATCACACAAAGGTAAGTTACTTTACAGCATCTGCTTCGTGGACACTGCGGACGTCGCTCTGTATTAGGCATGATGATGCTACTATTGATGCTGCCCATCTCTATTGCCTAAGGAAGGAAACACTCACACTTTAATACATCAGCATTGTGAACTGCCTCTGGTAGCTGCTATCTTGACTCAGCAATTCGTCCTCAATCAGCCATTCGCTTACTGGATGATTAGAACAAATTATTTTACTGTATTTCTGGAACCAGTCTTTCACCTGCCAAAATGTAGATGCCTCTCCAATATGAAAAAACAGCCTCAGTAAGTCTAAATGAGCTCTACAACATAGATCAGCTCCCAGTCAATGCCTCAAATCTGCTTCAGCCCAGACGACATGTCGAATTATTTTCAGCATGAAACAAGAGTCTTTCTTTATCAGCAACCTCTCGATCTGTCCCTCGAAGGAAAGTTTCACACTGATCTGTGATTTTGCTCGAAACATATGCTCTCTTGGATTATAATGCCTTCCAAGATCACATTGAAATGTGCAGTATTTATTGGATCCTTCAGAAAGGTGAGCATATCAGTGTGCCTTCCAACAAGATGTGGGTATTCCTCAATCAGACGAAAGAACACCACACTGACTAGTCTATGAGCTGCATCACTTTATAGGGACATTTGTGCTATGCGCGCTGTACTCAGGCAATTGTAAAATTTGTTCAGTGATAACTATATGCAATCTTCTTTTTTTTTTTTAATTTGTTTTGGCTGAAATAAATCAACCTTTCAAAAGAAAGAATAAGAAAACAAATACACGTAAGACAAGATTCATAAACATAGACATCAACATCAAAATCAGCATCAGGCATCAAACATGTTTTAAGTATTCACTGGCGAAACAGATACACAAAAAAAAAAAAAATATGTGATCTTCTTACAACTTGACCATTTTTAGGATCTTGTAAGAAAGCAGGAATGTGATTAGTTCTCCCCACCAGTGAAGGGAAAGAGCATAACAGCAACTCAAAATAAGTAAGAACAAGCCGAGAAAGGTCATCAATGGTAAAAACCATAGGTAGTTCCAAACAGTGACTCAGTGCAAAATGAATCAGGGTACTACACCCTCTTCCAATTGCTGTCACCATGCTCAGAATCTGGCATAATCTTCTTTTTATCAAGGCTTTAGCATGCCTCAGTCCAAAGTTTTCTAATAAGCTTCTCTGTGGCTTTCAGAACAACCATTTTTTCCTGAACCCTGTAATGACTGCACAGAGTATTCGAAACAAGCCACATACAATTAACTCTTTTTCTTTAGTTGACAGTTTCTGTGTCCTTCTTCCTCGTCATGGATCTTGTCTGCACATGCTGTGGTATTTCCCCGGTGCTTGTACTTGCTTCCTGTAGGGGTATGGGCAGACGGGTTTCTCCAGCAAAGATCTTTATATTGCCTAAGAAAGTCCAAGCACACCTGCCCTGCACTTTGACAGCAGACGGTGTGACGTCTTCAACGATGAACGAACCATTAAACTGGGGTTTGTCCCACTTGTCCCTTGTATGATTGCGGATTAAGACCGCATCTCCGCGGAAAAGTTGGGTAACACGTAATTCTCCAGCATTGGATCTTTCATGGATTCACATGCTTTGAATATTCCCCGTCGTCAGGCTGGGAATCCCCGGTACATTATATAGACCCTTTCCCGTAGGAAAACTTTTTCGACGCTTATGCGTCCTATCCACCTCGTTTTGTATCATGCGTGCCCGTGCCGTTAGGACGTCATGATATAAATACAGGCCCCGCCCCCGCGCTCCCTCAGATTTCGGCCCCCAAAGTAGTGGGGGAACCGGTTTGCATGATCAGGGGAGGCAGGTGGGCGCATGTGAATCCATGAAAGATACCAATGCTGGAGAAATGGAGTTACAGGTAAGAAACTATTCCCTTCTCCAGCATTGGATCTTTCATGGATTCACATGCTTTGAATAGATTACATAGCAGTACTACCCCCAAGAGGAGGTGTGCATGCAAACCCCTATACATTCTTCGCAAAAGGCCGTTCCCTAAGATTATGTATACATCAGTAATAGTTTACATAGGGAAAAAACGGACCACATACAGTCATAAATTCCACAGGATGCCACCCCGCAGCCGGGGCTTACCTTACTGGAATAGGTGTCGAAGCACCGCCTGTCCCATCCGGGTGTCTTCGGCATGTTGCTGCGACAGGCAGTAATGGCGGGTAAAGGTGTGTGTAGTCGCCCAGGTAGCCGCCATGCAGATGTCCCCTAGAGGGACTCCGGCCCACAGTGCCGTCGACGATGCCGCTGCTCTAGTTGAATGAGCTCTTGGCCGTCGTAGAAGAGGCTTCCCTGCCTTGGAATGGCAGTACGAGATGGTAGATGACACCCATCTTGAAAGTCCTTGCTTTGAAATGGCTTTTCCTCTAGCACCCAACCCATAGGCCACAAACAGCTGTCTCGTTTCTCTGAACGGTTGCGTACGATGAAGATAAAACTTGAGAGCCCTTTTTACATCCAATGTGTGTAGCATGCGCTCCGCTCCCGAGCATGGCTCCGGAAAAAACGTAGGCAACACGATAGAAGAGTGTTTATGAAACACCGAAGGAGCTTTTGGTATGAACTGTGGGTTAGTGGCTAGGACTACCTTGGTCTTGAAAAATCGTAAGTATGGTGGGTCCACCATTAGAGCCTGAACTTCTGAGATACGTCGGGCTGAAGTGATGGCCACCAGGAAGGCCAATTTCCACGACAGAAACTTCAGAGACGATGATGACATTGGCTCAAACGGAGGTTTCATAAGAGACGTTAAGATCAGATTGAGGCTCCACTCCGGTGGAAATTTCTTCTCTGGAGGGAAACTCCGAAAGAGGCCTTTAAGGAAGTGCTTAATCAGGCGGTCGCTGAACAATGGTGCCGAGTGCCGTCGACGAGTAAACCTGGAAATGGCTGCTAGGTGTACTTTTATTGACGACACCGACAGGCCCATTTGAGCTAATAACAGCAAGTATGGAAGGAGCTGTTCCGGCCTAATCGATTGCGGGGCCAAACCTGGTTGATCCTCACACCATTGATAGAACCTTTTCCATTTGTACGCGTATGAGGCGTTTGTGGAAGGTGCTCTTGCCGCTTGCAGGATACGTCGACAGTCCTCCGGAATCGTTAGCCGACCAAATTCGGCGAAGTCAGGAGCCAGGCCGTCAACTTGAGGCTGTCCGGGTCGTGATGCCAAACGACACCCTCCTGTCGAGACAGAAGGTCGGGGGTCTTCTGGAATCTCATCGGTTCCGCCGCCGCTAAGTGTAGTAGGTCTGAAAACCACACTTGTCTGGCCCAGTATGGGGCCACCAGAATTACCCGACATGGGTACCTGAGGATCCATTGCAACGTCCTCCTGACAAGGGGAAAAGGAGGAAATGCGTACAGGAATTTGTTCGTCCATGGGAATGAGAACGCATCCCCCAGTGAGCCTTGCTGAGGCCATCTGCTTGCGTACTGATGGCATTTCTTGTTGTTCTTCGTTGCAAACAGGTCTATGGAAGGGTGTCCCCATTCCTTGAATACTTGTTGAAGTTGTTGGTCGTTCAGCACCCATTCGTGAACTTCGTTCATTTCTCTGCTGAGGGCATCGGCTTCCACGTTTTTCACTCCTGGTAGGTGAAATGCTAAGATTTGTATGTTGTGTTGAAGGGCCCAATGCCAGATTTTCTGTGCCTCTGTCGATAGGGACCTGGAACGTGTCCCTCCTTGTTTCCTCAAGTAGAACATCGTAGTGGTGTTGTCCGTCATGACACGCACCACCGAGTCCCTCAGTTGCGGAAGAAAAGACTTCAGAGCCCATCGCACTGCTCTCAGTTCTAGCAGGTTGATATGCAGGGAGGACTCCTGCAAAGACCACTGGCCTTGTACCTGTAACATATCCAGATGAGCTCCCCATCCGCTCAGCGATGCATCCGTCACCACCGTCTTTTGGAACTCTGGTTCCAGTAGAGGCATCCCTCTCGTTAGGTGAGTAGACACTTTCCACCAGCCGAGTGCTTGAACTAGTTGTTCGTCGACGACCAGTCTGTCGGACCAGCGACCTCTGCTCTGTGCCCAACGGTCCGCTAGAAATTCCTGGCAAGGCCTCATAAACAGACGGCAGTTGTTTATTAACGGAATGCAGGACGACATGCGTTCTCTTTTATTCTAGGGGTTTCATCATGGAACTCTTCATCATGTTCAAGCTCTCCTTCTGTCACTGGCTCAGCTATAAACATGGCCGGATTCACTATTTTACATCTGACAATTTTAATCACTGGATTCGATATGACTACCTCAGGCAGAAGCTGTTTGAGATGTCAATGTGCCCTTTGGTTTCTCTAAAATAGCAAATAATGCTTGCTCGACGAATAACGTCATGGAACATCCCATCACTATGCTTTCAGCCTTCTCTATGGCGAACGCAGCGGCTGCTAAACTTTGTTCACACAGAAAATGACCTCTCATTACTGGGTCTGAGATTCTACAGTAATAATGAAGGGGCTTGTACCCCAACGTGTTTCTCTGCATGAGTACTGCTGTCATAAGAATGCCATCTGTATGTGGGAACATAAAGAATTCCTCAGTATAATTACGAATCCCTAAAACTGGAGCTGTGCAAATTGCTTATTTCAATTCATCAAACCCTTCTTCCATTTCCTCTGTTCACACATTTTTTTTCCTGCGTTTCTTGTGCATTCTTTAAGGCCTGCAACAAAGGTCTTATATGCGAGCTATAGTCAAAGACCCATGCCCTGATGTAATTACATAATCTCAAAAATCTCTGCATGTGTTTTATCATGTGTGGCTTTGCAGTTTTCAAAATAGCCTCAGTTCTTTCAGGGGTAACCTTCTTTCCTTCATGTGAAATCAATTGCCCTATGAATAGCACTTCTTGTTGACAATATTGTAATTTCTTTGTCCACTTTATATCCTTTGTCAGCGAGTATAATCATCAGCTGAACAGAATCGCGTCTGCTCTCTTCCTCTGAGGTGCTGCAAACTAAAATGTTGTCTACGTATTGCAACACAACACAACAAACAGACTTGACCGGTCACATAAATCTTCTATGATCTTTTCTCTAAGACTTGTCTTGCCCTCTAAAAATATTTCTTACGAAGTGTAAATTATCCCTATAAATTTGCCATTAATCGAATCCGTTTTCTACGTTTTCCACTATGGGACTCTGGGTTCAAATTTCTTCTAACATTCTTTAAAACTTAGGTATAGGGCATATCCTCTTTATCGGGCCTCTCACACGATTCCTATTGCTAGGCCACACTCAAGTCATTATCTATTCAATACTTTACCACTCTTATTCTCACGTTATGTTTATCCCCCTTCCTCCGTTACTCTCTTTTTCCCTAATCACTTCCCTTTATTTACTATTGTAAGGATATTTGGCGTGTTACAGTACAGAGTACAGTAATACTGCACAAGTAGCACATTTTTTTTTGCAGCACCACCACAAGGGTGCGGTGCATTGCTATATGGATTACCAGATTAACAAGGAAAGACAGGCTATTCAGTCAAAAACGATTTTAACATATAAGATGCAAATCTATTTTTACAGTTAAAAGCACACGTGCTCATTTAAAAATGCACACTATTTTTCACCTGAAATGCCTATATTGCTAGAGACACATTTGAAAATTAACAGCTAACCTATTAACAATTAACCTGACTAATAAAACCTTATTTAACATAACCCACTAATAAAATGTGTTCTCCACTGCAGAATTAGGCATACTCTGAAAACCATTTAAATGCGTGTGCAGAGATTTTTTCTTCTCTTCTCTGCCTGATTCTCCGTGTTTTTGTGCACAGTAACTGCAGGAAGAAGGAAGTCAGATTTGCAACAATTGCAAATGTATAAGCGAAGCTATTGTTGAAGAGTAGGAGGATGAGAGATGATGGATTTCATTGGGACACGTCATACAGAGGGCTGAGAGGAAAGTTTTAGTGGGCAGTATCAGGGAAAAAGACAGGCAGACATCTTTCTGCACTATTGGGGAGAAGACCTGGCTGTGGGGCTCCTGACTGAATGCAGATTCCTGTGTCCTGCTGCAGTCGAGATTGGGGAGAGCTGAAAGAAGGACCTTTCCACTGGCTGAGGCATTCCTATCTGCAAAAGCTGAGAATTCCAGGCAATGACCCCGGCTTGAGAAGGCAAGCGTTCCTTTTTGCTGGAGTTAATCCAAGAGAGCCACATTCACAAAGAGAACAACTAAAAAGATAAGGTAATGAGAAGTGTGGGAGCTGAGTGTGTACGGTAATATGCAGTCAGTGTAGGATTCCTGTGCGTGTCTTAATCAAGTGCTAATGTTGCAATTTGAGTTCTGTTCTCCGCCACTCTCTTTGCAGAGTGTCACAGACAATGCTTTGACTGTACCATTTTATTTCTGTAAAGAATGAGATCGTTTTTAAATACAACTTTTATAATACAGAAAAATATTTGAAAACAGACGGGTGATGTTTATTGTTTACCATTACAATGCTGATGATGTGGGGAGATTTTTAAACAGTGCAATGGTCATTTTAAGACAGATGTGTGCATGTCAAAATCAGTATGAATAATTGTGAGTGACTGTAGCATAGCTTGTTGGAGGTACATGAGCCAACGGGAAGAGAGACTCTCTGAACATAGCTCCCTACCGTATATAAGGTAGTGGAAATTACCACAAGACTACCACATATAGCTCTCTGTCGTAAATAAGTCAGTGAGTTCGCCCATGGTGGCACACCAACACTATCACTGGAAATGTGGTATTCCTAGAATGCAGGTCTGAGGTCTCTCTAGTGATCACACGAAAAATCTAAGCAAAGATAAGGGATTCTGGACATTGGGGCCACAAATAAAACAAGGGAATTATGCTCACCAAAAATACCACCAACCACGTATACCAAATATGCAGGTCTGGGTGCTGAAATAATGCATGTCCATTGTATTATTGTTGC
Organism: Ambystoma mexicanum; assembly: GCF_040938575.1. Lineage (NCBI taxonomy): Eukaryota > Metazoa > Chordata > Amphibia > Caudata > Ambystomatidae > Ambystoma > Ambystoma mexicanum. Next base: position 1,228,202,164 of record NC_090930.1, on the reverse strand, counting down.
ACATGGCCAAATCTGAATACAAAGAGTGATTATTGCTAAGTTATTTTCGGTGGTAATAAAATACCGTCAGGCCCCAAATCTCCACAAAATACCCTACATATTTATGGTGCGTTGCAGGCCGGGAAAGTGATCATAGAGTACCTACTCGGCGTGGCAAGCGTGTCTCACACTGCCATTTGCACATTAAAGGGAACCCATTTTATAATAGCAGTGTGCCACTAAAAACGAATTTCAGAATGTCACAAAGGGAAACCACATTCTCAGATCTAGTGCAATATTTAGAGGCAAAGTTATTTGCACATGGGAATTGGTCTTCGAATAGTACGTTAGAATGGAGTAACCGCATTCAGGGTGAGGTGCAGAAAGAAAAACTAGACAATATTTTTGCAGAAGGCAGCATAATTCAGGTCTGCCTTACAAGATTATTGAATGCAGCCGATAAAAGTGCAGAGAAAGACTGTTTAATACGGCTATGCGGCAAAATATGGTTTATTTTAAACAAATCCCTGCGAATGCAAGAGAATGATACTCAGCTAATTAACAGGTTAAAGACTGAATTAGAGGGGGCAAGTAAAAATCAGGAAATGTTGAGAGCAGAATTGGATGTATGCCAAAAAGACATGCAATTAAAATGCAGAGACTTTGATACTCAGTTATCCAAAAGCAAGAAACAATTTGAAGATAGTGAGCAAGAATTGGCACACTTAAAAGCCTTAGTGGATCACATTAGGCAGGATAAAGATGAGGTTGTTTCAGAAATGCAGATTTTACAAAAAGAACATTGTGAAAAAGAAGGTGATCTCCAGAGTGCAGAACAAGAAATGATTAAAATGATTCAAGAAAGAGACAAAAGAAATAAAGAGTTCAATGAATGCCAAATGCAAATGTGCGACATGCAGGAGGCGATTAATAAAATGAGCGATGAAAATAATTATTTGCAGAATGAAGCAACCAGACTCCTTAAAAAGTGTAAGGACTTAGAACAGCAAATGTGCATTCCCAGGTCCCAAGAGAGGCGGCAGGGTACCACATTCAATGGAGTGGAGGTGAAGTCTAGCTCTGCCCAAAGAGCTAGTGCCCCAGTGACTGGGCCGGTGACTGAACTTGGTTGCAGCGCCCTTGGGGGATTTGATACTCCCATTGGGGGCAGTCACCAATCTCATACACCTGAAAACAGGATTGACTCACAAAATAGTGCAATTCCATGCATTGCAACAAGTAGCCCCATAAAAATAATGAAATCCAATAAAGCCCTGATCAAACCATTTAAAAAGGGAGGTGAATGCTGCATTGAGGATCACTTAGAAGCGGTGCATGACATTTTTAAAGCACTCCAGATACCTAGGGAACAGTACAGACAATATTTTCATTTAACTTTAGATGCCCCGACGGCCAGCATCATAAGGGGATTAAATGAACAGCAGAATATGACATGGCTGGAGTTTGAAAAAGAAATTAGGCGTCATTTTTCTCCTTTTCAGTCATTGCAGGAGGCAAAGAAAGTCGCGTACACTATTACTGCTGGACCTAATACATCCCCTCGCCAATTTTTACAAGACTTAAAAAGAGCATTCTCTCGCTTTGATGTATCTTTTGACTCAAATTCCAATGAGTTTAAAACTGCATACTTCTATGGGCTACAGAAAGACATCATATCCCAATTGGTCCGTGAATTTGACCGTGACAAGTCCCTTGAATGGATTGTACATCAAAGCACAAAGCTATATGAGGTACTCTATTGTCAGGGTAGAGAAAGTGATAAAATGAAAGATACCAGGCCTAAATCTAAAGAACCCTCGGCCACAGTAATGGAAATCAGGTCAGCCAAAATGTCCCTTGAGTCTGCTCAAAGCCAAGGTAAAAATAATGTGACACCTGAACAAAGGGGTAATCAACAAAGATCGCCATTTCCTGTACCAATGTTCCAAACACATGATCCTAGTAATAGAGAGAGCTACATCAGCCCTAGATATTTAGGGGATAGACCCCGGGTAAGATACCGGTCTGATATGGCAGGTATGAACAATAACCAGAGACAAAATCAAGATCAAAGAAATGATGGTCCCTACCAGTCATTGGGGACACAGAGCAGATTTGATCCCAGCACCATGATATATGGTAATCAGGATAGGACCCGATATGTGGATCGATTTACTGATAATGGAAATCAACATAGGGGCCAGTACCCACAATCTGAGAGACAGGACATGAGGCAAAACGTGAACTACAATCCACGCCAGTACAATGATTCCCCACCAGGGGACTATAATCAAAGAATGGGTGCAACCCGCTCCCCTCCACAAATGAATCAAGAGTTCAGAAACCATCCCAACCGCCATCAATCACCTGAGAGGTATCAGAATAGATCCAATCAGGGGGAAAACAACCAATATCGACCTAGGCCACAGAAAGAGGATCCTAGAGAGATGGAAAGGTTCCAGTGCCTTGAGGCCCAAGTGAAAATGTTAGCTGAGCAAATAGGAAAGCTCTATACAGCGCAAAAACAACCTTCCAAAGAGGGGGCTGATGGCCATAGCAATGACCGGGGGGCTTCCGAAAAGTGACTAAGTACTCATGATAATCGCAGTGCCAAAATGACAGATTGCTCTGATATAATTTTGCATAACAACTCTGAGGTGACTACTGGATTAAAAATGAAAGTACCAGTAAATGAAATTGTGATAGAAAGTGCAAATACTTCTAAAAAAGAGGTACAGTTTAACTTAGAGCTAAATAAAACAGTAAAGATTTGCACAAATGAAAAAGAAACATTAGGAATTCCAAAAGAACAAAGGGACAGATTTAAGAAAAATGACTCATGCATGGGGAATACCAGTGAACAGGGAGTAAGTGGGGATGCCATAGCTCCTTCCCTGGGCAAGCAAAACAATGACCAAACACAGACAGAAAAAGGAAATACTCACAAGGAGGGTACAAGTCAATCACCTGAAGAATTCTTTGAGCCACATATTTTTGAAGAGGCTGAAAGGGCTGGTATTACACTAAATGATCACAAATGCACAGAATTAAAAAATGACAAATTGCTGAATGATGTTGTTACACATGTTCAGTTGGAAGGTTGTAATGTGGTCTCTGATGTTACCCAGATGGATGGGCGAACAGTGGCCACACTCCAAAAAACCTCTGAACATGGAGAAATGAATAAAATATCTCGCACAGAAATGGGTAAAAAGGAGGGAAAAATGTCTTTTCATTTACCAATGTGCTTAGCCAAAAGTGAAAAAGACCTGAGAAAGGTGAGCCCTGAAATCAGTAAGAATTCACATTTCTTATGTGTATTAGAGGAAGTTGAGGACAGATATTATGCACCCATCACTGTAGAAGAAAAATGCCACACCTTCGCTATGATTGACACTGGCGCACAGGCCACAATTATGTCCAAGGAGCTGGTAAAGTGTATCAATGAAGGGAGGCCTCCACAGAGTCAGATCACAGTGAAGGCAAATCAAGGCCCAGTGCATAACTTTAATGGGGAGGAGGTGCCCATCATAGGTGTAACTGAGGTTGACATAAAAATAGGAAAGCACAGAATGAAACAAGAGGTATTGATCACATCTATTTGTGAAATTCCATTTCTGATGGGGACAGATTGCCTGAAAAGATTGTCTCCTCTCATAGATGGGGTGAATGGAGTGATGTGGTCCTTAACCAAAAAACCATTGAGGCCTAAGAAACTAAAATCACAAAACAGCAATATAAAAGAATGTCACACCGTTGCCAAAACAAATGATGCTGTGGAGGTATATCTCCAGAATAGCTGCATACCTAGTGTCACTGTTATATTAATGTGTCAAGACAAAGATCAGAGCGACAATGAAAAACTACCTGTACAAATATACTTGGACCCAAGGAAAGATTGGCAGACTGCTATAGATGAGCACACATTACGTTTCTATTTAAAAGAGAATACATGCAAACAGAATACTGTTCCTAAAACAGATTCAGAAAAACACATTACCACTCTGGCAGAAATACACATGGAAGATGAGCAACCATGGGTTCACGTTGGTATAAATGATTATCTTAAAACAATAAAAGCCACTTTAGCGCTTGAACATGAAAGGAGTTTCATTAATGAGAAATTGTTGCAAAAAATTATGGAGAGGGAAGAAATCCCGAAATTTAGGATTAAAAACCAATATGTTTCTGGGTTGGACAGTCCAGACTTTGAAAACCGAATTGCAGGCAGATGCATGCTTAAAATTAGCATTGGGCAGAAAACAATTTACCATAATGTATGGATAGTGAATGGAGCACAAAATGAATTTTACATGGGCAATGACATCATGCACAGAATGTGTATGGTGTTAGATTTCCTTAATCAAAAAATATGGTCACGCCTAGGTGGGCCGGCACCTGAATTTGAAGACAAAAGAAGGGCTTATCATTGTGCACAACTGGTTCCTTATGCCATCGAATTACAAATAAGGAAAGATACTATTATTCCTGCATTTACAAAACAGTTTGCAATAACACTGAAATGCAAAAATGGGCAGCAGATGAAAGGCTCTGATGCATTTGTATGCCTGAATGAATCCATAAAACAGCAAGGCCTGGATTATGAATACATTCCATTGGTAGACATTGGTGAGGGATCTGTAAAAATCATGGTAAATAATAAAGGTTGTCAGGATATTCATTTAGAGGAAAACTCCCCATTAGGAATGGCCATACAAAAATCACATTATACGGCAGATTTAAATAACATGGTGATTGGGAATATTCCTGAAAAATATGTAGATGCCAAGGGCGAGTTGCCAGAACACCTGGACTCTCAGCCCAAAGGAATATTTAAAATTCATTCTGTGTATCCTTATGATTCAAATGAGACAGTGTGCTGCCATCAAGAGGATTGCATAATATTTAATTTAAATGAAAATGAAACAGGAAATCAGCCCATTGAAGTGGAAGCTGATATGCCAAAATATTTAAAAGTGGCAGCTCTACAAAAAGACACAGCCACACAGTTAGAGGAAAGCGCTGAGATTCCTTTACCAGAAGAGTTTCCAGAATTTTCCAGAATGGTAGAAGAGCAGATCTCCTTAGCGGATGCATGTGACAGCGATGGGGATCGAAACGACCTGAGGGAAATATTTATGGAGTTTAAGGATGTATTTGCAAAAGATGCTTATGATTGTGGTTTAACTGATTTACATGTGGCCACACTACCAGAAGATTGTAGCAGAAATCCAGTGTTTGTACGCCAGTATAGACTACCGCTGGCATGTTTAGAATCATTGGCAGAGATTATTAAAAATTTGGAATCACGGGGAATAATTAGGCCCATTCATAGCACATCCAATACGCCTATTTTAGGTGTGTTAAAGCCAAATGGTCAATGGCGGCTGTGTGCAGACTTAAGAGAGTTAAATAAAAGAGTACCAGTATCTAGATGGCCACTACCATTCATTGATCAGGGCCTAGCTCAGATACATGGTTCAAATGTATTTACCACGTTAGATCTCACCTCTGGATATTGGTGTGTGCCATTGGCAGAGGAGATACAACACTTATTTTCCTTTACATTTGACAGGACTCAATATGCCTGGCTTAGAGCTCCGTTCGGGTACATCAATAGTGGGAGTGAATTTGGCATATTTTTGAGAAAGGCCATGCCGGATGCAGCGGAAAGAGGAACAATAGTTTATGTGGATGATGTCCTGGTAAAAAATGAAAACCTTAAAAGCCATTTTGATGAAATAAGACATGTGCTTGGCCAATTGCAGAAAGCAGGCGCCAAAGTATCTTTGCAAAAAGCACAATGGTGCAAGAAAAAAGTGAACTTTCTAGGGCATGAAGTGACTGAACATGGGCTAAATCCACAAAGGAAGAAAATAGAGGCCATACAAAGATTAAAAGATCCTAAAAATGTGAAAGGAGTAAAAGGTTTATTAGGGATGACAGGCTATAACAGAAAGTTCATTGAGAATTATGCAGAAATCACTCAACCATTGACTAAACTGCTTAAACTAAATACTCCCTGGAGATGGGAAAGAGAGCAGTCTGATGCAGTGGCTAGATTGAAGGAATGTCTTGTAAAGGCACCATGTTTAGCATACCCCATAAAGGACAGGGATTTCTTTATAGAAATAGGCTTTTCTGAACATTGTATGTCAGCAGTGTTATCACAAAAACACGATTTGAATCACAAAACCATTGCATATGCAAGTAAGGCATTTTCCCAAGTTGAAATGAAATTTAATGAATGTGAGAAGGCCCTATTAACCACTGTGTGGGCGCTACAACATTTTCGCCCCATTGTTCAGGGAGAAAAGGTGATTATTGAAACAAATCATCAACCTTTGCAATTTTTAGAGAGTAAAAGAATTAGATCAGGCAATCTAGCGCAATCCAGAATCACTTCATGGACGCTGGCATTACAAGGTTTTCCCGTAGAAGTAAGATATGGACAAAATAAAAAGAGCCCAATTGCTCAAGGGTTAGCTGACTTACATGACTGTGCAGCTGAACAAATACCAAATGAAATGGAAGTGGAAGCTAGTTTACAGGAATTTGAACAATCACCACACAAAGCTTTTGATGAAAAAACATGCAAGGATTTGCCAACTGTATATGTGGATGGTTGTGCTTTTCACATTGAAAAGGACAGTAATAAACAATTAGTGGCAGGAATAGGAAATGTCTGGTTGAAATGTGAAGGCGTTCCTAGTATAGGGATGAGGATTGGAGATAGGAGCAGTCAGGTGGCGGAATTGGCAGCCATCTATAAAGCAATTGCTACTGCAGTTGATAAAAAGTTCAGTGAAATTGTCCTGGTGACTGATTCTGACTATGCACGGAATAGCTTTGTGGAGTATTTGCCTGGTTGGAAAGCAAGAGGCATGGTTACATACAACAAAAAACCACTTAAACATGGAAAAATGATACAAGCCATAGACAAATTGGTGTCAGAAAATAATTTAACAATATACTGGAGAAAAATTTGTGGGCATTTAAAAACACCAGGAGAGGATAAGGAGGGGAATGATAAGGCAGACCATCTGGCTAAGATTGGGGCTGTGATGGGAGAATTGCTACCTATTGATTATTTAATGGGTGAAATACAAATTGATGCAGTCACACGTTCTAAAGCACCAAAGGAGGTAGATCAACCGGTGGTGCAGTGGAGTCATGACACGCCAGACCAAGATTTGATTGAGGCACAAAAGAATGATCAAATTTTGGGAATCTATTATAATCATTTGATAGATCCTGAACAAAATCCTTTAACAGAAAATGATTGTATGGGAAAAGAAGAGTTGAGGGTGTTATTAAAGAACAAAACACGAATTAGATTACAGGATGGACTCATGATTAGAGAGTCCATAACAGGGCAAATACAGTGGGTAGTACCCCTTTCATTCAGAGGACTAATGCTACACCATGCACATGATGCCATAACTGCAGGCCATAGAGGTTCACAAAAAACATTAGAAATACTAAAAGATTATGCTTACTGGCCACATATGTCCCAAGATGTGGAATTATATACTAGAGGATGTCTAGTATGCGCCCAATTTAAACCTGCTTCACCAATGCATAGAGCACCATTGATGAAAAGAGGCCTAACTCTCCCATGGTCAGATTTGCAAATAGACTATGTAGGTCCTTTAAAAAGGTCGAGCAGGGGACACCGTTATATTTTGAGTGTGGTATGTTTGATGTCAAAGTGGATTGAATGCGTTCCTGCACCAGATTGTAGTGCGCAAACAGCAGCCACATTGCTGGTGAACCATGTGTTCTCAAGGTTTGGGTTGCCACAAAGAATTGAGTCAGACAGAGGAAGTCATTTCACAAGTACTCTAATGAGTAAGGTATGGCAAATACTAGGTGTGAAAAGGAAACTACATATCGCATATCGGGCGGCGTCTTCAGGTACAGTTGAAAGAAGCAATAGGTCTGTTGTGGATATTTTAAAGAAATTTGTGGCAGAAGCAGGTTCCAGCTGGGATTTACGTTTACCGTTGGTTCTGATGGCAATCAGGTCGACTCCTGCCAAAGCAACAGGTGTTAGCCCCCATGAGGTCTTGACAGGTAGGAAAATGGTGTTACCACAACACCTACTATACAGAACACATGAGCAAACTCTAGTGAGTGCATCCACGGTTCATGAATATATTGATGAACTGAGGAGGCATTTGCAACATGCATTTGCTTTTGTGCAGAGAAATCTGGAAAGGGCTGCTGACAGTGCTAAGTCATATTATGACAAAAAGACATCAGTAAAGGAATACAATGTAGGGGATCAGGTGTACAAGTTTCATTTTGGAAAAAGTAAACAGAAAAATTCTAAATTTCTAGCAGCCTGGCAGGGGCCATTTCGAATTATAGATAAGGTTTCTCCTGTAGTGTATAAAATTTTGAAAAATGAAGGTGAAACAGCAATAGAGCAGTTTGTCCATGTAAATCAAATCAAACCATGCCATCCCAGGCATGAGATCAGGCAGCTTGAGCATGTAGAAACAGATAGAGTCCCTTGAGAAAATAAATGGGTGTAATCAGGAGGCAGTGACAAAGAAGTTAAAAAAAAGTTGATTGTTATGATGGCACATAAACACTGTAATATATGTAAAAATATATAATATAAATATATAAATAAATAAATAAATAAATGCACATATAACAGAAGCTCGTGGTTGGTGTGCAGAGAGAAAGTGTATTAAATATTGAATGCTGTTTTATATATGCTTGTTTTCTTTTAACTTGTATTTGATTTCAGAAAAAAAAACAGAAAAAAATATAAACGAAATATTTTTACCAAGCATGTTTTATTTTTGGCAAAAGGTGGAAATTAGTATTGTGCTATGTACTTAATCTGTTTATTTTCTATCTTGATTTAGACAATTAACATTATTTGGTCGGAGGTTCCGGGATCAGAGGCCACGGGAGACGATGGAGTCCTGGAGTCCCCTGGATGAAGACCAAAAGATGCCTGCCTCCAGGTGGAGGTGAAGACAAAATAACCGGAATGCCAAAAGAGATGACTACTGTGGATTCAAGATTGCCAAGATGAAAGAGTACTCGAATGAACCGAATAACATCGCTGGTCGGGACATACCAAAAGAGACAAAACAAAAGTTCCGGCATATGAAGTTCCACGTATTTATTATTTTAATTATTTATTTTAACTTGTTATATTACTTATTTGTTTTAGTTAGTTGTTTTATTTCATTGTTTTTAATTGACTTGGAAAATTTAAACTTAAAGTAATGCCACTTCCACTGAGAAGGCAAATGTGGAACATTTTATGAACTGATGGACTCAGATGAAATGTTGATTGCAAATTTTCATTGATGCACATGAATATTCATTTTGTTGGATTGCTATATTGTAAAAAAAAAATAGAACAAGTTGTTTTTAGGAATTGGCTTGGATTATAGCCAAGTTCTAAAAACAAAAGGAGGGTATATGTAAGGATATTTGGCGTGTTACAGTACAGAGTACAGTAATACTGCACAAGTAGCACATTTTTTTTTGCAGCACCACCACAAGGGTGCGGTGCATTGCTATATGGATTACCAGATTAACAAGGAAAGACAGGCTATTCAGTCAAAAACGATTTTAACATATAAGATGCAAATCTATTTTTACAGTTAAAAGCACACGTGCTCATTTAAAAATGCACACTATTTTTCACCTGAAATGCCTATATTGCTAGAGACACATTTGAAAATTAACAGCTAACCTATTAACAATTAACCTGACTAATAAAACCTTATTTAACATAACCCACTAATAAAATGTGTTCTCCACTGCAGAATTAGGCATACTCTGAAAACCATTTAAATGCGTGTGCAGAGATTTTTTCTTCTCTTCTCTGCCTGATTCTCCGTGTTTTTGTGCACAGTAACTGCAGGAAGAAGGAAGTCAGATTTGCAACAATTGCAAATGTATAAGCGAAGCTATTGTTGAAGAGTAGGAGGATGAGAGATGATGGATTTCATTGGGACACGTCATACAGAGGGCTGAGAGGAAAGTTTTAGTGGGCAGTATCAGGGAAAAAGACAGGCAGACATCTTTCTGCACTATTGGGGAGAAGACCTGGCTGTGGGGCTCCTGACTGAATGCAGATTCCTGTGTCCTGCTGCAGTCGAGATTGGGGAGAGCTGAAAGAAGGACCTTTCCACTGGCTGAGGCATTCCTATCTGCAAAAGCTGAGAATTCCAGGCAATGACCCCGGCTTGAGAAGGCAAGCGTTCCTTTTTGCTGGAGTTAATCCAAGAGAGCCACATTCACAAAGAGAACAACTAAAAAGATAAGGTAATGAGAAGTGTGGGAGCTGAGTGTGTACGGTAATATGCAGTCAGTGTAGGATTCCTGTGCGTGTCTTAATCAAGTGCTAATGTTGCAATTTGAGTTCTGTTCTCCGCCACTCTCTTTGCAGAGTGTCACAGACAATGCTTTGACTGTACCATTTTATTTCTGTAAAGAATGAGATCGTTTTTAAATACAACTTTTATAATACAGAAAAATATTTGAAAACAGACGGGTGATGTTTATTGTTTACCATTACAATGCTGATGATGTGGGGAGATTTTTAAACAGTGCAATGGTCATTTTAAGACAGATGTGTGCATGTCAAAATCAGTATGAATAATTGTGAGTGACTGTAGCATAGCTTGTTGGAGGTACATGAGCCAACGGGAAGAGAGACTCTCTGAACATAGCTCCCTACCGTATATAAGGTAGTGGAAATTACCACAAGACTACCACATATAGCTCTCTGTCGTAAATAAGTCAGTGAGTTCGCCCATGGTGGCACACCAACACTATCACTGGAAATGTGGTATTCCTAGAATGCAGGTCTGAGGTCTCTCTAGTGATCACACGAAAAATCTAAGCAAAGATAAGGGATTCTGGACATTGGGGCCACAAATAAAACAAGGGAATTATGCTCACCAAAAATACCACCAACCACGTATACCAAATATGCAGGTCTGGGTGCTGAAATAATGCATGTCCATTGTATTATTGTTGCACATGGCCAAATCTGAATACAAAGAGTGATTATTGCTAAGTTATTTTCGGCGGTAATAAAATACCGTCAGGCCCCAAATCTCCACAAAATACCCTACACTATGCATGCATCAATTTTCTACTTTCCTCAGTTTCTACTCACCATTCGCATGTTCGTCTTCTGACTCTCGGAATTGCATGCCTCTCTTACCGCCTCTTCAAACTGTAGTCCTATCAGCTTCATGTATACGTGGGAGGGGATTGTATGAAAACTAGGGGACCCATCACACCCGCCTTGCAAGGTATTGATAATTAAACTAACCACTATCTACAGGGAGCTCCACGTTTTGTCAGCCAAATGGCAAACGTTTTGCGATATTTACAGGACTCTAAAGTTTACTTATGTTCATGGATTTTTTAATAAACCATCCTCTCTCTGCTACCAAGTGAACTGGATATCCCAGCTCCTATGATGAGTAGCAATTACCCTTGTGATGGATGGGGACGCAGATTTTATTCATACATCAATAAGTGAAACGACTCAGTAAGTTTGGCAAACGGATATCTGTTTTAATATAATTTATCTTAAACAGGGAGTACAACGAACATCAGCACTCGCTCAATCCTCTTGCTCAATGAACCACCAAAATCATCATCAGTGACGTGTTGACCTGCATCATTACCAACGTCTTCCTCTGTGGCAAACTCCAAAAACCTATTGAGGGAAGTGATAGACTCTAAGTGAATACCTAGTATAAGTTCCATATCAGTATAGAACAGTGAAGGAAAGTGATAGGGTACTTAACATCGGGTGGGGAAACTAAGCTGTCCCCTTAAAATGGCCACTATGAACATCACTAAATGCACAACGTCCCATTGGCTACAAAAACTATAAGACTCTTAATTACATGGTCCTCTACAATTGGTTGGCTTCTAACCCCCGTCAGTACTTTTCCACCTACGTCTAGCAGCTTGCAGACTGAACATCCAGGTGCGGGTGAGCTTGTCTTAACACTAGCTTCCCACCAATTAGCAAATAAATCCATCATCATTTCAATGGTGCAGTGTAAATTAGGGCTTTGAAGCCTGGCCTTGAGTTTGTACTGCCCTCGTGTGTGGGTGTGACCACCTTGTTCTTCCAACTTCATTCTTCCACGTGACTGGAGACCATGGAATCGAGCATTTTAGTGTATTAAAATACTATGTTCTAATAATCCTCTGACGTCTTTTGTTCTGATCAAGCCTTCTGGACTGGAGTTTCTGTTCTTTCACACAAATTGAATCCAATGTCAGTTCACTCCAGTTTGATAAGACCTTGCCTTATTTGGTTCATCCAACTCCTTCTTTTGAGATTCATTTTGTAATTTAATTTGATTTTTAGCTGCGACACACTGAAATGAGGCCTTCTTGCTACTGTCCAGTACTGCTTATAATGCGTAGTGGAATCATCCACCCTTTACTCGTCCATATGCATATATATATTACATGGCCACAATAGTTGCTGTTTCCATAGGAAGAGCACTTTTTGGGCGGCTTATAACTTCCCTCTCCCTGGACGAATCCTCACCAAACTTTGCAAAAAAATGTATTTGGGGCACTCCGAATTATTTTGCAAAGTTAGGTGAGGATTCGTCCAGGGGGGGCAAAGTTATAGGGGGGGTCCCAAAACTTTCTCTTTTCCCATAGACATAATGGGAAAAAAACTTTGCTCACACCTACAGCCCAAACCGCTGGACGGATTTACACCAAATTAGCGGCAGGAGCGGCGGCTTGGTCCCAAAAGCGTGCTTTGCTTCATTTGGTGTAAATCCGTCCAGTAGTTTTTTAAAAAAATGACAAAAATGTAAGTGAAAAAAATTAGTGATATCTGTGTTCGCTTCGCGGACACACTGCCCTGTTCGCTCCGCGGACAGGACGGTGATTGGGCAAGCAGCTTGCGTGATGTCCGCAGACATCTGACGTGCTCTCTCATTGGATGCGTGAAAGCGTCCAGTGCGTCTGGCTTCAGAGACGCCCGCCATCTTTGTTCCTCGCATGAGAGGCTTTGTATCCCACCTGCACAGTAAGTCCCCCACCCCCGCTCATGCCCGTGTCTGTCTCCTGTTCCTCCCACCCCCCGCTCATGTCCATGTGTCTTTCTCCCTCCTGCCCACCACCGGCTCATGTCCGTGTGTCTTTCTCCCTCCCGCCCACCCCCCGCTCATGTCCGTGTGTCTTTCGCCCTCCCGCCCACCCCCCGCTCATGCCCCGCTCATGCCCCGCTCGTGCCCCGCTCGTCTCTCCCAACCGCCCACCCCCCGCTCTTGCCCCGTGTGTCTCGCCCACCCCCGTGTGTCTCTCCCACCCGCTGCTCATGTTTGTGTGTTTCTCCCCACCCGCCGCCCGCTCATGTCCGTGTGTCTCTCCCCACCCGCCGCCCACCCCCCGCTCATGTCCGTATCTCTCTCACCACCTGCCGCCCACCCCCCGCTCATGTCCGTGTGTCTCTCCCCACCCGCCGCCCACCCCCCACTCATGTCCAGTGTGTCTCTCTCCCCCCCGACCCCCGCTCATGCCCCATGTGTCTCTCCCCCTCTCACCCACCCCCCGCTCATGCCCCATGTGTCTCTCTCTCCTTCCCCCCACCCCCCACTCATGCCCCGTGTGTCTCTCTACCTCCCCCCACCCATGCCCCGTGTGTCTCTCCACCTCCCACCCAGCCCCCGCTCATGCCCCGTGTGTCTCTCCCCCTCCCGCCCACCCCGCGCTCATGCCCCGCGTGTCTCTCCCCTTCCCCCACCCCCCGCTCATGCCTCATGTGTCTGTCTCCCTACCCCCCACCCCCGCTCTTGCCCCGTGTGTCTGTCTCCCTCCCCCCCAACCCCCGCTCTTGCCCCGTGTCTCTTTCCCCCTCCCGCCCACCCCCGATCTTGGCCCGTGTCTCTTTCCCCCTCCCGCCCACCCCCGCTCTTACCCCGTGTCTTTTTCCCCCTCCCGCCCACCCCTGCTCTTGCCCCGTGTCTCTTTCCCCCTCCCACCCACCCCCGCTCTTGCCCCGTGTCTCTTTCCCCCTCCCGCCCACCCACGCTCTTGCCCTGTGTCTCTTTCCCCCTCCCGCCCACCCCCGCTCTTGCCCCGTGTCTTTCCCACCCTCCCGCCCACCCCCGCTCTTGCCTCGTGTCTTTCCCCCTCCCGCCCACCCCCACTCTTGCCCCGTGTCTTTCCCCCTCCCTCCCACCCCCGCTCTTGCCCTGTGTCTTTCCCCCTGCCGCCCACCCACGCTCTTGCCCCGTGTCTTTCACCCTCCCGCCCACCCCCGCTCTTGCTCCGTGTCTTTCACCCTCCCACGCACCCCCGCTCTTGCCCTGTGTCTTTCACCCTCCCACCCACCCCCGCTCTTGGCCCATGTGTCTCTCTCCCTCCCCCCCACCCCCCGCTCATGCCGCGTGCGTCTCTCTCCCCCCCACCCCCCGCTCATGCCCTGTGTGTCTCCCTCCCCTTCCCCCCACCCCCCGCTCATGCCCCGTGTGTCTCTCTCCCTCCCCCCACCCCCGCTCATGCCCCATGTGTCTCTCTCCCTCCCGCCCACCCCCCGCTCATGCCCCGTGTGTCTCCCGCCCGCCCACCCCCGCACATGCCCCGTGTCTCTCTCCCTCCCAACCACCCCCGCTCATGCCCCGTGTGTCTCTCTCCCTCCCACCCACCCCCCCGCTCATGCCCCGTGTGTCTCTCTCCCTCCCACCCAACCCCAGCTCATGCCCCGTGTATCTCTCTCCCTCCCCCCACCCCCGCTCATGCCCCTTGTGTCTCTCTCCCCTTCCCCCACCCCCCCCGTGCCCCATGTCTGTCTCCTGTTCTCTCCACACCCCGCTCATGCCCCATGTCTGTGTCCTGTTCCCCCCACCCCCGCTCATGCCCTGTGTCTGTCTCCTGTTCCCCCCACCCGCTCATGCCCCGTGTCTGTCTCCTGTTCCCCCCACACGCTCATGCCCCATGTCTCTCTCTTGTTGCCCCCCACCCCCCCGCTCATGCCCCGTGTTTGTCTCCTGTTCTCCCCACCCCCTGCTCATGCCCCGTGTCTTTTTCCTGTTCCTCCCACCCCCCGCTCATGCCCCATGCCTGTCTCCTTGTCTCCTGTTGCCGTTGCCCCCCACCGCCCCGCTCATGCCCCGTGTCTGTTCTCCCCACCCCCCGCTCATGTCTGTGTCTGTTGTTCCCCCCACCCCCCGCTCATGCCCCGTGTCTGTCGCCTGTTCCCCCCACCCCTCGCTCATGCCCCTTGTCTGTCTCCTGTTCCCCCCACCCCGCTCATGTCCCGTGTCCCTCCTGTTGCCCCCCACCCCCGCTCATGCCCCGTGTCTCTCCTGTTGCCCCCATCCCCCGCTCATGCCCTGTGTCTGTCTCGTGTTGCCCCCACCCCCCGCTCTTGCCCCGTGTCTGTCTCCTGTTGCCCCTCATCCCCCGCTCATGCCCGTGTCTGTCTCCTGTTGCCCCCCACCCCCGCTCATGCCCCGTGTCTGTCTCCTGTTACCCTCCACCCCCCGCTCATGCCCCGTGTCTGTCTCTGTTGTTCCCCCCACCCCTGCTCATGCCCCGTGTCTGTCTCCTGTTCCCCCCACCCCCCGCTCATACCCCGTGTCTCTCTCCTGTTGCCCCCCACCCCCCGCTCATGCCCCGTGTCTGTCTCCTGTTGCCCCCCGCTCATGCCCTGTGTCTGTCTCCGGTTCCCCCTACCCGCTCATGTCCCGTGTCTCACTCCTGTTGCCCCCCACCCCCCACTCATGCCCCGTGTCTGTCTCCTGTTGCCCCCCACCCCCTCTCATGCCCCATGTCTGTCTCCTGATCTCCCCACCCCCCCCGCTCATGCTCCGTGTCTGTCTCCTGTTCCCCCCACCCCCTGGTCATGCCCCGTGTCTGTCTCCTGTTGCCCTCACCCGCCGCTCATGCCCTGTGTCTGTCTCCTGTTGCCCCCCACCCCCCGCTCCTGCCCTGTGTCTCTCTCCTGTTACCCCCCACCCCCCGCTCATGGCCCGTGTCTGTCTCTTTTGTTCCCCCCACCCCCCGCTCATGCCCTGTGTCTGTCTCCTGTTCCCCCCACCCCCCGCTCATGCCCCGTGTCTGTCTCCTGTTCCTCCCACCCCCGCTCATGCCCTGTGTCTGTCTCTGTTGCCCCCCACCCCCCCGCTCATGCCCCGTGTCTGTCTCCTGTTCTCCCCACCCCCCAGCTCATGCACCGTGTCTGTCTCCTGTTCCCCCCCACCCCCCCTCATGCCCCATGTCTGTGTCCTGTTGCCCCCCGCCCCCCGCTCATGCCCCGTGTCTGTCTCCTGTTGCCCCCTACCCCCCGCTCATGCCCTGTGACTGTCTCCTGTTGCCCCCCACCCCCTGCTCATGCCCCATGTCTGTCTCTGTTGTTCCACCACCCCCGCTCATGGCCCTTGTCTGTCTCTTGTTGCCCCCCACCCCCCGCTCATGCCCCGTGTCTGTCTCCCGTTCTCCCCACCCCCGCTCATGCTCCGTGTCTGTCTCCTGTTCCCCCCACCCCCTGCTCATGCCCCGTGTCTGTCTCCCGTTGCCCCCCACTCATGCCCCGTGTCTGTCTCCTGTTGCCTCCCACCCCCCGCTCTTCCCCGTGTCTGTCTCCTGTTGCCCCCCACCCCCCGCTCATGCCCTGTGTCTGTCTCCTGTTGCCCCCCAACCCCTGCTCATGCCCCGTGTCTGTCTCTGTTGTTCCAACACCCCCGCTCATGCCCCGTGTCTGTCTCCTGTTCCCCCCACCCACTGGTCATGCCCCGTGTCTCTCTCCTGTTGCCCCCCATCCCCCGCTCATGCCCCGTGTCTGTCTCCTGTACCCCCCACCCCAGCTCATGCCCCGTGTCTGTCTCCTGTACCCCCCCAACCCCCGCTCATGCCCCGTGTCTGTCTCCTGTTGCCCCCCCACTCATGCCCCGTGTCTGTCTCCTGTTCCCCCACCCACTCATGTCCCGTGTCTCTCTCCTGTTGCCCCCCACCCCCCGCTCATGCCCCGTGTCTGTCTCCTGTACCCCCCACCCCATGCTCATGCCCCGTGTCTCTTTCCTGTTGCCCCTGACTCCCCCGCTCATGCCCCGTGTCTGTCTTCTGTTCCACCCACCCCCGCTCATGCCCCGTGTCTGTCTCCTGTTCCCCCCACCCCCCGCTCATGCCCCGTGTCTGTCTCCTGTTGCCCCCACCCATGCCCCGTGTCTGTCTCCTGCATCCCCCCACTCCACGCTTATGCCCCGTGTCTCTCTCCTGTTGCCCCCCACATCCCCCGCTCATGCCCCGTATCTGTCTCCTGTTGCCCCCCACCCCCCGCTCATTCCCCGTGTCTGTCTCCTGTTCTCCTCACCCCCGCTCATGCCCCGTATCTGTCTCTTGTTCCCCCCCATCCCCTGCTCATGCCCCGGGTCTGTCTCCTGTTCTGCCCACCCCCCGCTCATGCCCTGTGTCTGTCTCCTGTTCTCCCCACCCCCGCTCATGCCCCGTGTCTCTCTCCTGTTGGCCCCACCCCCTGCTCATGCCTCATGTCTGTCTCCTGTTCTTCCCACCCCCACGCTCATGCCCCGTGTCTCTCTCTCCTTCCCCCCACCCCTCACTCATGCCCCGTGTGTCTCTCTCCCTCCCCCACCCAAGCCCCATGTGTCTCTCCCCCTCCCGCTCAGCCCCCGCTCATGCCCCGTGTGTCTCTCCCCCTCCCTTCCAGCCCCCGCTCATGCCCCGCGTGTCTCTCCCCTTCCCCCACCCCCCGCTCATGCCTCGTGCGTCTGTCTCCCTACCTCCCACCCCCGCTCTTGCCCCTTGTGTCTGTCTCCCTCCCCCCACCCCCGCTCTTGCCCCGTGTGTCTTTCCCCCTCCCGCCCACCCCCGCTCTTGCCCCGTGTCTCTTTCCCCCTCCCGCCCACCCCCGATCTTGGCCCGTGTCTCTTTCCCCCTCCTGCCCACCCCCGCTCTTGCCCCGTGTCTCTTTCCCCCTCCCGCCCACCCCCGCTCTTGCCCCATGTCTCTTTCTCCCTCCCACCCACCCCCGCTCTTGCCCCATGTCTCTTTCCCCCTCCCGCCAACCCCCGCTCTTGCCCTGTGTCTCTTTCCCACCCCCGCTCTTGCCCTGTGTCTCTTTCCCCCTCCCGCCCACCCCGCTCTTTCCCTGTGTCTCTTTCCCCCTCCTGCCCACCCCCGCTCTTGCCCCGTGTCTTTCCCCCTCCCGCCCACCCCACTCTTGCCCCGTGTCTTTCCCCCTCCCGCCCACCCCCACTCTTGCCCCGTGTCTTTCCCCCTCCCTCCCACCCCCGCTCTTGCCCCGTGTCTTTCCCCCTGCCGCCCACCCACGCTCTTGCCCTGTGTCTTTCTCCCTCCCGCCCACCCCCCGCTCTTGCCCCGTGTCATCCACCCTCCCGCCCACCCCCGCTCTTGCCCCGTGTCTTTCACCCTCCCGCCCACCCCCGCTCTTGCCCCATGTCTTTCACCCTCCCGCCCACCCCCACTCTTGCCCCGTGTCTTTCACACTCCCGCCCACCCCCGCTCTTGCCCCGTGTGTCTCTCTCCTTCCCCCCATCCCCCGCTCATGCCCCGTGTATCTCTCTCCCTCCCCCCACCCCCGCTCATGCCCTGTGTGTCTCTCTCCCCTTCCCCCACCCCCCGCTCATGCCCCATGTCTGTCTTCTGTTCCCCCCGCTCATGCCCCGTGTCTGTCTCCTGTTCTCTCCACACCCCGCTCATGCCCCATGTATGTGTCCTGTTCCCCCACCCCCCGCTCATGCCCCGTGTCTATCTCCTGTTGCCCCCACCCCTCCCGGTCATGCCCCGTGTCTGTCTCCTGTTCCCCCACCCGCTCATGCCCCGTGTCTGTCTCCTGTTCCCCCAACACGCTCATGCCCCGTGTCTCTCTCTTGTTGCCCCCCAAGCCCCCGCTCATGCCCGTGTTTGTCTCCTGTTCTCCCCACCCCCTGCTCATGCCCCGTGTCTTTTTCCTGTTCCTCCCACCCCCCGCTCATGCCCCATGTCTGTCTCCTGTTGCCCCCCACTGCCCCGCTCATGCCCCGTGTCTGTTCTCCCCAGTCCCCGCTCATGCCCATGTCTGTTGTTCCCCCCACCCCCCGCTCATGCCTCGTGTCTGTCTCCTGTTCCCCCACCCCTCGCTCATGCCCCGTGTCTGTCTCCTGTTCCCATAACCCCCGCTCATGTCCCGTGTCTCTCCTGTTGCCCCCCACCCCCGCTCATGCCCCCTGTCTCTCCTGTTGCCCCCCACTCCCCGCTCATGCCCCGTGTCTGTCTCCTGTTGCCCCCCACCCCCCGCACATGCACCGTGTCTGTCTCTTGTTGCCCCTCACCCCCGCTCATGCCCTGTGTCTGTCTCCTGTTGCCCCCACCCCCTGCTCATGCCCCGTGTCTCTCTCCTGTTGGCCCCCACCCCCCGCTCATGCCCCGAGTCTGTCTCCTGTTGCCCCCCACCCCCTGATCATGCCCCGTGTCTGTCTCCTGTACCCCCCCACCCCCCGCTCATGCCCCATGTCTCTCTCCTGTTGCCCCCCACTACCCCGATCATACCCCGTGTCTGTCTTCTGTTGCCCTCCACCCCCTGTTCATTCCCCGTGTCTGTCTCTGTTGTTCCCCCCACCCCCCGCTCATGCCCCGTGTCTGTCTCCTGTTCCCCCCACCCCCGCTCATGCCCCGTGTCTCTCTCCTGTTGCCCCCCACCCCCGCTGCTCATGCCCCATGTCTGTCTCCTGTACCCCCACCGCCCGCTCATGCCCCGTGTCTGTCTCCTGTTGCCCCCCCGCTCATGCCTCGTTTCTGTCTCCGGTTCTCCCCACCAGCTCATGCCTCGTGTCTGTCTCCGGTTCCCCCCACCAGCTCATGTCCCGTGTCTCTCTCCTGTTGCCCCCCACCCCCCTCTCATGCCCCGTGTCTGTCTCCTGTTCTCCCCACCCCCGCTCATGCTCTGTGTCTGTCTCCTGTTCCCCCCCACCCCCTGCTCATGCCCCGTGTCTGTCTCCTGTTGCCCTCACCCCCCGCTCATGCCCCGTGTCTGTCTCCTGTTGCCCCCCACGCCCCGCTCCTGCCCTGTGTCTCTCTCCTGTTGCCCCCCACCCCCTGCTCATGCCCCGTGTCTGTCTCTTTTGTTCCCCCCACCCCCCGCTCATGCCCTGTGTCTGTCTCCTGTACCCCCCACCCCCCGCTCATGCTCGTGTCTGTCTCCTGTACCCCCCCACTCCCCCGCTCTTGCCCCATGTCTGTCTCCTGTTGCCCCCCCTGCTCATGCCCCGTGTCTGTCTCCTGTTCCCCCACCCGCTCATGTCCCATGTCTCTCTCCTGTTGCCCCCCACCCCCCACTCATGCCCCGAGTCTGTCTCCTGTACCCCCCCACCCCCCCGCTCATGCCCTGTGTCTCTCTCCTGTTGCCCCCCACCCCTTGCTCATGCCCCGTGTCTGTCTCCTGTACCCCCCCACTCCCCGCTCATGCCCCATGTCTCTCTCCTGTTGCCCCCCACTACCCCGCTCATGCCCCGTGTCTGTCTTCTGTACCCCCCACCCCCTGCTCATGCCCCGTGTCTGTCTCCTGTTCCCCCCACCCCCGCTCATGGCCCATGTCTGTCTCTTCTTGCTCCCACCCATGCCCCGTGTCTGTCTCCTGTACCCCCCCACTCCGCGCTCATGCCTGTGTCTCTCTCCTGTTGCCCCCCACTCCCCCGCTCATGCCTCGTGTCTGTATCCTGTTCTCCCCACCCCCGCTCATGCCCTGTGTCTATCTCCTGTTGCCCCCCACCTCCCGCTCATGCCCCGTGTCTGTCTCCTGTTCTCCCCACCCCCCGCTCATGCTCCGTGTCTGTCTCCTGTTCCCCTGACCCCCGCTCATGCCCCGTGTCTGTCTCCTGTTGCCCCCACCCCCCGCTCATGCCCCGTGTCTGTCTCCTGTTGCCCACCACCCCCCCGCTCATGCCCTGTGTCTGTCTCCTGTTGCCTCCCACCCCCTGCTCATGCCCCATGTCTGTCTCTGTTGTTCCCCCACCCCCGCTCATGCCCCGTATCGGTCTCCTGTTCCCCCCACCCCCACTCATGCCCTGTGTCTCTCTCTTGTTGCCCCCCACCCCCCTGCTCATGCCCCGTGTTTGTCTCCTGTTGCCCCCCACCGCCCCGCTCATGCCCCGTGTCTGTTCTCCCCACTCCCCGCTCATGCCCGTGTCTGTTGTTCCCCCCACCCCCTGCTCATGCCTCGTGTCTGTCTCCTGTTCCCCCCACCCCCACTCATGCCCTGTGTCTCTCTCTTGTTGCCCCCCACCCCCCTGCTCATGCCCCGTGTTTGTCTCCTGTTGCCCCCCACCGCCCCGCTCATGCCCCGTGTCTGTTCTCCCCACTCCCCGCTCATGCCCGTGTCTGTTGTTCCCCCCACCCCCTGCTCATGCCTCGTGTCTGTCTCCTCTTCCCCCCAACCCCCGCACATGCTCCGTGTCTGTCTCCTGTTCCCCCCACCCCCCGCTCATGCCCCGTGTCTGTCTCCTGTTGCCCCCCAACCCCCGCTCATGCCCCGTGTCTGTCTCCTGTTGCCCCCCACCCCCTGCTCATGCCCCGTGTCTGTCTCCTGTACCCCCCACCCCCGCTCATGCCCCGTGTCTGTCTCCTGTAGCCCCCCAAACCCCTGCTCATGCCCCGTGTCTGTCTCCTGTTGCCCCCCCACTCATGCCCCGTGTCTGTCTCCTGTTGCCCCCACCCCCCGCTCATGCCCCGTGTCTGTCTCCTGTTGCCCCCCACCCCCGCTCATGCCCCGTGTCTGTCTCCTGTAGCCCCCCATCCCCCGCTCATGCCCTGTGTCTGTCTCCTGTTCCCCCCACCCCCGCTCATGCCCCATGTCTGTCTACTCTTGCTCCCAGCCATGCCCCGTGTCTGTCTCCTGTACCCCCCCACTCTGCGCTCATGCCTGTGTCTGTCTCCTGTTTCCCCCCACCCCCGGCTCATTCCCCGTGTCTGTCTCCTGTTCTCCCCACCCCCGCTCATGCCCCGTATCTGTCTCCTGTTCCCCCCACCTCCCCGCTCATGCCCCGTGTCTGTCTCCTGTTCTCCCCACCCCCCGCTCATGCCCCGTGTCTCTCTCCTGTTGGCCCCACCCCCTGCTCATGCCCCGTGTCTGTCTCCTGTTGTGTTGCCCCCCACCCTCCGCTCATGCCCCGTGTCTCCCTCGTGTTCCCCTCACCCCCCGCTCATGCCCCGTGTTTCCCTCGTGTTACCCCCTGCCCCCCACACATGCTCCGTGTCTCTCTCGTGTTCCCCCCAGCCCCCGCTCATGCCCCTTGTCTCTCTCCTTTCCTCCCCACCCCCGATCATGTCCCGTATGTGCCCTGTACCCCCCCGCTCATGCCCTGTGTCTCCCTCGTGTTCCTCCCCACCCCCTGCTCATACCCCGTGTCTCCCTCATGTTCCTCCCCACCCCCTGCTCATGCCCCGTGTCTCTCTCGTGTTCCCCCCACCACTGCTCATGCCCTGTGTTTCCTTCCTTTCCCCCACACCCCCTTCTCATGCCCCGTTTGTACCCTGTTCCCTCTCACCCCCCGCTCATGCCCATGTGTCTCCCCTGTGCCCCCCCAACCCCGCTCATGTGCCGTTGTGTTCTTTATACACCCCGCCTTCACTTTCCATGGTGGCCATCTTGGTAAAAGATTTTCCTTCCTACACCGCGACGCCGCAGGCGTCCGGGCGTAGGAAGGAAAATCTTTTTGTTTTTTTTACCACCCGGCATTCCCACTTTGAGGACATAAGATGTTAGGGGTCTTCATCTATTGAAAAGGATGTTATGGTCACGTTGTACTAATAAAAACCTTTAAAATTTAGTAAAAAAAAAATGTTACAGGGACGTTATGGTTAAGTTGCACTAATAAAAACCTATGAAATTCAATGAAAAAACTTTGTTAAAGGGACGTTATGGTTAAGTTGCGCTATTAAAAACCTATGAAATTCAGTGAAAGAGCTTTTTTAAAGGGACGTTATGGTAAAGTTGCGCTACTAAAAACCTATGAAATTCAGTGAAAAAACTTTGTCAAAGGAACGTTATGGTTCCAAGTAAAACCAAAAAACCCTTGAAATTCGCCAGTTATGGTAAGCTAAGCAACCATAACTCGCGCCACCACCGTGCACTGCTAAGACTAACACCCAGGACATCAAAGATGACATCACATCACATCATCTTTGTTCTGAAATGTTCTAAATAAACTGACTGGGGGGTGTTCTAAGGACTCAATATGTGTCCGTTTTGTTTGCAAGCAAAGTGAAACTGTTCTAAGAACACTCGCGGTGTCCGGGGAGTGTTCGTAGGGGGTGTCCTGAGGACGCTGTCCGTATTGTTCTCTGATATGATATGATATGATATGATATGATATGATGATATGATATGGTATTTGTAACGCGCCTATACACAGGTGTTTCAAGGCGCGACGAGGCAGGGAGGGGAGGAACAAGGGGAGACAGACAACGATCCTACTAGGCCAGGTGTCATTCAGATCGCGCAAGTGCAGGGGTGGGGGAGGGGGAAAAGTGCAAGGGGAAGGGGAGGGGGGAAGTGCAGTACAAGGTAAGTGGCGTAAAGTAATAAGTAAATAGGGCCAGCTGGTGGCAAGTGCAAGGTAAGTGCAGAACAAGTGCTGGGGAAGGGGGGGGCTGTAGGGATACAGAGACAGTCCCGCAGTGCAGAGGGGTTCCAGGGCATCAGTGCAAGTGGAGAGTGGCTGGAACCCTGGAACACATTCTGTCAAGTTGAATGTGTTCTAAGAACACCCGCGGTGTCCTGAAATGTTCGCAAATAAACAAAATGGGGGTGTTCTGAAGACATTTTTGAGAACACTCCCGGTGTCCTGAAATGTTCGTAGGGGGTGTCCTGAGGACGCTGTCCGTATTGTTCTCTGTCAAGTTGAATGTGTTCTTAGAACACCCGCGGTGTCCTGAAATGTTCACAAATAAGCAAGATGGGGGTGTTCTGAAGACGCTTCTAAGAACACTCGCGTTGTCCGCGGAGTGTTCATAGGGGGTGTCCTGAGGACGCTGTCCGTATTGTTCTCTGTCAAGTTGAATGTGTCCTAAGAACACTCGCGGTGTCCGGAAATGTTCGCAAATAAACAAAATGGGGGTGTTCTGAAGACGCTTCTAAGAACACTCGCGGTGTCCGGGGAGTGTTCGTAGGGGGTGTCCTGAGGACGCTGTCCGTATTGTTCTCTGTCAAGTTGAATGTGTCCTAAGGACACTCGCGGTGTCCTGAAATGTTCGCAAATAAACAAGATGGTGGTGTTCTGAAGACGCTTCTAAGAACACTCCCGGTGTCCTGGAATGTTCGTAGGGGGTGTCCTGAGGACGCTGTCCGTATTGTTCTCTGTCAAGTTGAATGTGTTCTTAGAACACCCGCGGTGTCCTGAAATGTTTGCAAATAAACAAAATGGGGGTGTTCTGAAGACGCTTCTAAGAACACTCCCGGTGTGCGGGGAGTGTTCGCAGGGGGTGTCCTGAGGACGCTGTCCATATTGTTCTCTGTCAAGTTGAATGTGTCCTAAGAACACTCGCGGTGTCCTGAAATGTTCGCAAATAAACAAGATGGTGGTGTTCTGAAGAAGCTTCTAAGAACACTCCCGGTGTCCTGGAATGTTCGTAGAGGGTGTCCTGAGGATGCTGTCCGTATTGTTCTCTGTCAAGTTGAATGTGTCCTAAGAACACTCGCGGTGTCCTCAAATGTTCGCAAATAAACAAAATGGGGGTGTTCTGAAGACATTTTTGAGAACAATCCCGGTGTCCTGGAATGTTCGTAGGGGGTGTCCTTAGGACGCTGTGCGTATTGTTCGTTGTTAAGTTGAAAGTGTTCTAAGAACTATCGCGTTGTTCTGAAATGTTCGTAGGGGGTGTCCTGAAAACGGTGTCCGTATTGTTCGCTGTGTGCAGTGCAGAAATGTCCTGAAATGTTCGCAAATAAACAAAATGGGGGTGTTCTGAAGACATTTTTGAGAACACTCCCGGTGTCCTGAAATGTTCGTAGGGGGTGTCCTGAGGACGCTGTCCGTATTGTTCTCTGTCAAGTTGAATGTGTTCTTAGAACACCTGCGGTGCCCTGAAATGTTCACAAATAAGCAAGATGGGGGTGTTCTGAAGACGCTTCTAAGAACACTCGCGTTGTCCGCGGAGTGTTCATAGGGGGTGTCCTGAGGACGCTGTCCGTATTGTTCTCTGTCAAGTTGAATGTGTCCTAAGAACACTCGCGGTGTCCGGAAATGTTCGCAAATAAACAAAATGGGGGTGTTCTGAAGACGCTTCTAAGAACACTCGCGGTGTCCGGGGAGTGTTCGTAGGGGGTGTCCTGAGGACGCTGTCCGTATTGTTCTCTGTCAAGTTGAATGTGTCCTAAGGACACTCGCGGTGTCCTGAAATGTTCGCAAATAAACAAGATGGTGGTGTTCTGAAGATGCTTCTAAGAACACTCCCGGTGTCCTGGAATGTTCGTAGGGGGTGTCCTGAGGACGCTGTCCGTATTGTTCTCTGTCAAGTTGAATGTGTTCTTAGAACACCCGCGGTGTCCTGAAATGTTTGCAAATAAACAAAATGGGGGTGTTCTGAAGACGCTTCTAAGAACACTCCCGGTGTGCGGGGAGTGTTCGCAGGGGGTGTCCTGAGGACGCTGTCCATATTGTTCTCTGTCAAGTTGAATGTGTCCTAAGAACACTCGCGGTGTCCTGAAATGTTCGCAAATAAACAAGATGGTGGTGTTCTGAAGAAGCTTCTAAGAACACTCCCGGTGTCCTGGAATGTTCGTAGAGGGTGTCCTGAGGATGCTGTCCGTATTGTTCTCTGTCAAGTTGAATGTGTCCTAAGAACACTCGCGGTGTCCTCAAATGTTCGCAAATAAACAAAATGGGGGTGTTCTGAAGACATTTTTGAGAACTCTCCCGGTGTCCTGGAATGTTCGTAGGGGTGTCCTTAGGACGCTGTGCGTATTGTTCGTTGTTAAGTTGAAAGTGTTCTAAGAACTATCGCGTTGTTCTGAAATGTTCGTAGGGGGTGTCCTGAAAACGGTGTCCGTATTGTTCGCTGGCAAGTTCAAAGTGTTCTAAGAACACTCACATTGTTCCCGGACATTAAAAGTTTCCCATAGATCATAGTTGAAATCTTTGACTCTATGGATGTGATATCCTGCGGTGCTTGTTGCCAGGGCATAGAGTCTTGGGTGCATGGCCATTTGGCCATGCACCCAAGACTCTATGCCCTGGCAACAAGCACCGCAGCATATCACATTCATATTTGCTTATAACTTTGGGTGAAAAACAAATGTATAAGGAACAAAGGTATGCCCTGCAACAACCACCGCAGCATATCACATTCATATTTGTTTATAACTTTGGGTGAAAAACAAATGTATAAGGAACAAAGGTATTAGATACTATGGCTCTAAGAACACTAACTGTGTCCGGGGAGTGTTCGTAGGGGGTGTCCGGAGGACGCTGTCCGTATTGTTCTCTGTCAAGTTGAATGTGTCCTAAGAACACTTGCGGTGTCCTGAAATGTTCGCAAATAAACAAGATGGTGGTGTTCTGAAGACGCTTCTAAGAACACTCCCGGTGTCCTGGAATGTTCGTAGGGGGGGTCCTGAGGACGCTGTCCGTATTGTTCTCTGTCAAGTTGAATGTGTTCTTAGAACACCCGCGGTGTCCTGAAATGTTCGCCAATAAACAAAATGGGGGTGTTCTGAAGACGCTTCTAAGAACACTTGCGGTGTCCGGGGAGTGTTCGTAGGGGGTGTCCTGAGGACGCTGTCCTTATTGTTCTCTGTCAAGTTGAATGTGTCCTAAGAACACTCGCGGTGTCCTGAAATGTTTGCAAATGAACAAGATGGTGGTGTTCTGAAGACGCTTCTAAGAACACTCGCGGTGTCCGGGGAGTGTTCGCAGGGGGTGTCCTGTGGACTCTGTCCGTATTGTTCTCTGTCAAGTTGAATGTGTCCTAAGAACACTCGCGGTGTCCTGAAATGTTCGCAAATAAACAAGATGGTGGTGTTCTGAAGAAGCTTCTAAGAACACTCCCGGTGTCCTGGAATGTTCGTAGGGGGTGTCCTGAGGACGCTGTCCGTATTGTTCTCTGTCAAGTTGAATGTGTGCTAAGAACACTCGCGGTGTCCTGAAATGTTCGCAAATAAACAAAATAGGGGTGTTCTGAAGATGTTTTTGAGAACACTCCCGGTGTACTGGAATGTTCGTAGGGGGTGTCCTTAGGACGCTGTCCGTATTGTTCGTTGTTAAGTTGAAAGTTTTCTAAGAACTATCGCGTTGTTCTGAAATGTTCGTAGGGGGTGTCCTGAAAACGGTGTCCGTATTGTTCGCTGGCAAGTTCAAAGTGTTCTAAGAACACTCACATTGTTCCCGGACATTAAAAGTTTCCCATAGATCATAGTTGAAATGTTTGACTCTATGGATGTCATATGCTGCGGTGGTTGTTGCCAGGGCATAGAGTCTTGGGTGCATGGCCATTTGGCCATGCACCCAAGACTCTATGCCCTGGCAACAACCACCGCAGCATATCACATTCATATTTGCTTATATTTTTGGGTGAAAAACACATGTATAAGGAACAAAGGTATTAGATACTATGGATGTAATATGCTGCTGTGGTTGTCCTTATTATTGTATACTTACTGTTTGGTCTAGTAATGGGAGTCCATGTTTTTCCTCTTCATTTCTGTGATAAAAGAAAATAGCATGTTAGTATTAGTATTTTGTAATGACTTATTACATTGTATAATCAATATACTTTTTTTTTTTGGACCCTCATATTTAGTAGATTACAAATCAGAGTACTGTGCAATTTGCTCAGTTTCTGTATTTGTTGCTAAAATCATTGGGTCTGTGGGAGAAAAAAAAAATCCATGTTGGATTAAAAAAAAACCTTTTTCTGTTATGCTACAGTGTATTTGTTTGTTTGTTTTCAGTGTTCACTTGTTGTTTCTGGCTAATGCTTTATACTTTGCTTTGTTGTATTTTTTTGGAGCAGTAACAGATTCTTCATTTGTTTTGATATTATAACATTTTGGAGCAGTTAGATACCAATTGGCGTATTCTAACTGTCTATTTTTTTAATATATTTTAGTGGTTTTGATTTATCTATTTGGATATTGTTAAATTTTGGGACAGTTAGATACCAATTGGCGTATTCTAACTGTGTATTTTTTGGCCTCTTTTAGTGGTATCCATTTATCTGATTAGTTGTTGTAGAATCTTTGAGCTGTTAGATAGCTTTTGGAGTATTCTAACAGTTTATATTATTTTAACACAAATTTATAATTTTGGGACAGTTAGATACCAATTGGCGTATTCTAACTGTGTATTTTTTGGTTTAATTTAGTGGTATTCATTTATCTGATTAGTTATTGTAGAATCTTTGAGCAGTTAGATAGCTTTTGGAGTATTCTTACAGTTTATATTTTTTTAACACAAATTTACTTAAAGGTTTAAATACAGTTTATTTATCAAATTTTGGTTTTAAGAACATCAAATAAGCGTTTGTAAGATTTGCTGGTAATCTCTGCTTTAGAGTAGTGGTACTATCATTACATTCAAACCATCCACATTTCTCTTTTATATATGCAGTGTAGTGCCCTGAATTGGTTGTGGCTCCTGCGTGGTAGATTATACCTATTGTTGTGAAGGTTTTCTTACCAAGTGATATTTGACCATGTGTGAATCCAGTCAGCTTGCAGTTGTTTTTGGTACCATCTGCATTGTAACGTAGAAGCATTAGTATTACGTATTTACTATGTGTTTGTATTACTAACGTGGAGCGATTATCTGAATTGCAGGTAGAGCATAATCTACCATGGTTTGCATTTTGTACAAGTTGCTGAAATGGAATGGATTCACAATTTGGTATTGATATATATATATATGAAGCGTTCATTGGGGATTTCTTCTTGTGTCACATTGTTGCAGAGATTGCATGTATGTTTCCACATGTATGAAATCTGAAAGATTTCATTTATAGGTATGTTTTTGTTTTCCAGTACTTGTAGTAAGTACATTAGAAATTCTTGTGGATCTTCCTGTGAGTTTATAGTGAATTTCACCATTCCAGCACAGTAGTCCAATTGTCGTCTTATTCCAAAAACACTATATGTGTTGTCAGGATTGTTTGCTGCATTTCTGTGAAGTACTAACATTTGCAAACACAATGGGTCTGTACTGTGTAAGTAAATGTTGTCAACAATTGGTGGTAATTGAAATAGAATATTCATTGCTACATTTGCATAGCAACTTACACCAACTATATTTGAGAATTTAAATGGTCCAGGTAGTTCTGTATCTAACTGCTTTTTTTGGAGTTTGTCTTCCTTCTTTAAAGAAGTACCTGGTTTACTTTCTCTAATTGATTCTTTTTTGTTTGTGGTACTTGATGAAGTATTAGTTTCTTTTACTCTCTTTGGAGGATTTGCAGTGACGTCATGTTGCATTTCTGTTTGATTTAGTTTTCTTTTGCAACTTTTTATTTTTTGTGGAACAGAATATGTGTTTAGATGGGGAGTGTATAGTGAGCGAAGTCTTTAATATTCTAAAATGCAAGGAATATCAGCGTTTACTTTACTTACATCAAAGTTGATTAGAAATAGACCATCAAGTGCACATAAGCGTGATAGTGCTACGTAGCTCATGCCTTCTTTAAAGACTGTGTTACCAATATCTATCATTGCTTTGTCTAGGGTAAGACCTTGTGATTTATGAATCGTAACTGCGTATGCAAGAGTTAGAGAAAATTGTTCTCTGCGTACATACATATCTTTGAAGAGAAGGAATCTAGCTGTTGAGCGTCCTATCCGTTTTACTTCTGAAAGTTTGTCAAAGAGTATATTGACAAACTGAATTTTGTTGTCACGTGGGTATGTTTGAAAGCCAACAACTGTACCCAGTGCTCCATTAACTAGTCCTTGGTCCACGTCAAGGTTACGTTTAAGCATTACTCTGCAATTTAAGGATAATTTTAACATCTTTACTAAGCCTGCTGTGTTTGAGATTGATTTTTCTAAATTATTTAGTCTTGTTGTGGCTTGGTCACACATGGGTAGGTTCATACCATGTACATCTAGTTTGTCTGTGGCGCTAATTTCCATTATTGGTTGCATTTCTTTACTTAACATTGTTTCATTGAATTTGAGACAGCTTGCAAGAGTTGGCATTAAGGTCATACAATTGACATTTTTGTGGGCTAATTGTTCCATAACATCTGTAGCACATGCATTATCGCCATAAAGTGCATTAATGTGCCGGGTTTTCAATGTTGCTTCTGCTTCTTTAGAAAGTATACCAACTCTCAAACTTTTGAAAATGTTGGCATAAGTTAGATCTGCAGATTGGCGCATGTTTTCTGTTAATTCTCTGTATTAGAAATGTTGCCAAAGGTTGACATTTCCAATGCTGCCAACAGTTTTACGGCATAGTTTGTGCCCTAATGTTTTAAAAATAGGTTCACCTTTTACTGGTGTTAATTGAAGCAGATCTCCAAAAACAATAATGTATTTTCCTGCAAAGAGCTCTTCATAGTCTGTTTTTAGTACTTCTTGTAATCTGAGGTGAATCAAAGCTAACATCAGGTTGGAGACCATGCTCACTTCATCTATTAGTAGCATTTTCATTTGTTTCAATACTCTGCGTAATTCCATTGCAGCTTCTGCAGAAAGTTTGTAATAGTCTAATTTGTTCTGGTGTTCTACTGGTAATAGTAGTAATCGGTGTAATGTAACACCACCTATGTTGTAGGCAGCTAAACCTGTGGGGGCAGTGACAACAGCTGACAGTTTGTTGTTTGTCAATTGTTGAAGGAACTTACTAAAGATTTTGATTAGGAATGTTTTGCCAGAACCAGCTTCACCACTGACGTCCAGTAGTATAGGGTTATAATTATGGCAGGAACATTCTTTATTTTCATGTTTTACACCATGTGCAATTTGTTTTGTTACTTCTTGAAAAATGCTACTTTGCTCATTGTTTAGTTTTGATTGTAGTATAGTTAAGTCTTCCTTATCTTCATACTGACACATGGTGTTTTCTACTTCTATCATAGCTAATTCTGCCTCATTTGTTATTAGTGGTTCTCCCAGTGGTTCTTGGCTTCCTGTTACAGAAGGTTGACTACTGTCAGGAGTATCCTTATCTAGTTGGGCTTGGAGTTCTTCTTCATGTTGCTGTTCATTGTGCAACATTGTTTTGTACTGTGTAAAGTTTACATCAGTTATAGTGCTTTCATTTGCTTTGAAAGCATCCTCATATGAGTCATAGTTATCTAGTAATTGTTCTTCTTTTCTCCATGGTTTGAAGAGTTGTAGCAGGGACATGTAATATACTTCTTTATGTTGAGGAGTCTTCAATGACAATTTGATATGATTAATTAAATTTGGTTTAGTGAGTTTAACTAAGCTGCCTTCACAGTCTGTCACTCTATATTTACCTTTTTTTTCATCAGGTTTCATATTATTTTTGTATGTGTAGTTTTGGGCTATTTGGTATAGACACATGTGTTCCAAAGTATTACTTCTGTTTGGGTAGTATGTGTCCAATAAATTGTTTTTTAAAATGTCTTGGCTGTTTGGATCATGTTTGGCTATTGTTTCTATATCTTCATATGGTTTTAGAACTCTTTTTCTAGATTTAGCTGGACCAAGACTTAGCCATACTATATTTTCAGATTTACCATACAATGAAGTACCAGTTAAACGATCAGCTGCTTCATAAGATCCACATTCTCTATGGGTGAGCATTTTTATGCCCAAGCTGTATACTTTCTGAGATACTGTTTTATCTGATGACAGGTCATTCCAGAGGTCTTGGAGCTCTGTCTTTTCTGCTTTCTGCTGTGACATATCGTGCAACTGCAGTAGAATTGTATGCAATGTACTGCACATCTATGTTTGCATTCCATAAGTGGGCAATGATTGCATTATAATCATTGATATATTTTTCTTCTTCTTTTCTTTTTATGTAATATGTATTTTTAGGTGACTTACCTTTAACTCTATGTCTAACTGAAGACATGAGGTTGTTTACTTGACCTGTATTTGTAACTGGTCTAGGGAAACCAAATCGGCATTTGGTGAGTATTTGCCTTTGTTTTTGTATTTGCGACGACAATATTTTCCACATTTGTGTCTTTGAAATTGTAAAATTTGTGCATGAAGATCACTATTTGTGGCTTCTGATGGAATTTCACAAGTGACATATTTTTCAATAAACTGTAAAACAGTGGCATCACTGTCTTGACCAAATTTAGGAGCATCTTTAATCCATAAAAGCATGTGGATATGTGGTGCTCCTCTGGCTTGGTATTCTTTTCTCCAAAAGAAGTGTTGCACTTCTCCAAGGGGAGGAACAGTTTTATTACAAATAAAATGTAGCATAGCAATGACGCGATGGTGAAAATATCTTGAAACATTAACAGGATCCAAAGAACAAAGTTCTCCAGGTGTTAGAATATCTATGTTTTGTTTTTATTTGATATGCGTAGGAAATCATGTAAATCTTCCCATGCATATTCTGCACAACTTAATGTAACAAACCAAGTGGGTGGGCCAAGGTTTCTGATCATACAACTTACATCTCCATGACGTCGAAACCAGTACTCTTTAGTACCAAGCATATTTGCTAATAGATTTGTAATATTTGATTGTAAAACCTCATCCTTTCGTTGCACTTTCTCTAATAATTGTCTAGCTGTCATATTTTGAAAGTGTGATCCTGATTTTAATATGTGTGCAACTTCGTAACATAAAGTTGCTAGTTCACTTTCAAAGAGTAGGTGGAATATGTATTCCACATTTTGTCTAAATCTGGGATCTTCAGAATACATCCGTAATGAGCGGTATTCTGAAGCTGATATTTGAATAGGTCTATCATCATACCTTCCTCCTTTGCCAGTAGGAAAGAGTAGAGGAAAACCACGTGCTTCTATACTTTTTTCCCATATACTGATTGGCGATCCTTTTGTTTGACGCATTTGGTAAGTTTCCAGTACATCTTGTACGGTGTCATTACAGTGCAAAGGATGAATTGTATAATGGTCTAAAGTATTTGATACTGTAGCAGGATCTAGTAGCTCAAATTGACCAGCTTCTTGTGTTTCTTGAATTATTTCAGTTGTATCTTTCAAGTTTTCTTCAATATTAATTTCTTTGTAATATTCATTATTCTCTTTAAGATATTGGAAGGCTTGTCTAACTTTATATAAATCTACCAGCTGTTGCCATATTTTTTTGTCTTTTGTAGGTACTCCATTTACTAATATAATTAAAGATTGCTGCATTGGACGTTGCACTCCTAGAGTATGCACATTTTCTTTTAGATTTAATGGTAAATAAACTACTTTTCCACAAATGCCTTTTACCAATTCAGAGGGAGGTAATTTTGCTGTTTTTGGTTGAAGGCGTATTATTGCTTGAAATGGGTGTACTGTTCGAATTATGATGCTCTCATATAAATTAAGTTGTTGTAGAGGTTTTGGTACTGGGTATAATTCCAAATTATTTGTGATAGAACGTGAAGGAGTTTGGTTGTTGTCAAGTTTTGTAGTGCAATAACTGCAAAGTATTAAGGGCTCAGTTATTTCATATTTGCTTTCTGCTACAAGGTAGAGAGCTAATTCAAACCATTTAGAATCTTCATTGTCTTCTATTTTGTATGATAGGTCCATAGTTTTTGTGTTACTTTTATAAAAAATTATACGGCAACATACACATACATGGTTTGGTACTTCAGCTGATGTACTTTTAAATTTTAGTATTTCTTTTTTGTATGTGTTTAGCAAAAGGTTGCCATGTGTAGAATTGTTGCTTCATTGGTTTAAAGCTATTTCATTCTGTAAATGGCTTTCACTTCCAAAATATTTTTTCTGGATATAGTGAATTTCTTCAAGTAGGTCTTTTGCTGTACCATGTAAAAGGATGTTATTTAACTTTGCTAGTGCTAAAGCAGGACTTTTAGCATAGTACAGTTTATAGACTAGATTTCTTATAGTTGAATGATGTGTTGATATCCTTTTGATATTATGGAAAGTGGTTTTACAAGTAGGTCCTGTAATGCAGGCCAATTAATGTCCTTGTAGTCCTGTGTACTTGCGCACTGGACAGGTATCTATATTTTGCAGTAATTTAATTTTGATTTTGTCTTTGCTTTTTAAATATTTATTGAAGAATTGGCGTAAAGATTTGAAACATTGTTTGGGAATGTTACACATTGACGTGCATGGCCATTTGTACACTAGACGTTCTGATTCAGTTGAATGGAGGGGTAATTCTAAATTTTCAGGGCATATTTTTGTAAGAAGTACTTCTTGTTCCATTATGGTATTATTCACTTTTTCATAACCTCGACCACTGCTATGTATGGCAATTGTATTTGTTTGCTTTTGTTTGTAGGCTTCTTCATTAAAATATGGTTCTGTGCTTGTAGTGTGATTCCATTCACCTCCGCTGATACTTTCTGTTGATATTTCGCTTATTGAGAAGTCTTTTTTGTAATTTAGTTATTAGTTTTGTTAGTGGTTTCATTTTGTTTAACAGTAAAATAAATACATTTCTTTTGAGAAGAATTGCACTGTCCAACAATGCTTCTAAGATTAATTTCCTACGATAGGTTTTAAGCTTTGAACCTGATTTCTCTCATGTTTTTAAAAGATTTTGAAGGACTTTGTGACGGTATATTTTGGCTAAAATACTTTTCTTGGTATGCTTACTTTGCACTATATTAAAATTTGAAGAAGTAGTTTTATCTGTACTGATAGCTGATTTTCTGTTAATTGTTTTTTGGTTTGTTGTACATTTTGATAGAGGAAGTGAAGTTGTTGTACTTGAAACTTCTTGTGTTTCACTAAATGATTGTATTAGCTGTTTTGTTTCAACTTTTTTTTACAAATTCTGCTAGAGATGGATGCTTATGTTGGACACCTTTATTTTCATTTGCTCTACTTTTGCGTTGCTTTCTACGGACTTGAACTTTGGTAGGCATTCTTTAGGGTCTGTTGAAAAAATAAAGAAGATATGGGTTGGGGTGTTCTGGAATGTATGTGTGCTGTGTGCATGAGTGTTTGAGTAAGATGATAAAGATGTATGTAATGGTGTGTGATTGTGCATTGGGAACTAAAAATAGTAGGGATAGGTATTCTTGAATTTATGTGTTACTAAACTGGGGTTCAGATGACAAAAAAAAGGTAAGCTAGTGGTGTGGAAAAGTACAAATAGTAAATCTAATGTATACAATTAAAACAGTTGTTATTTCTATAATATGAAAATTGTACTGGTTCAGTTGGGTAATTTGTGTGTCCAAAAATAGAAATTTGTGGGCCATTCTGGCTGTAAATCGCTGTTTAAGACATGGACATTTTTGGACAAAATGGTACAAAATCTCTATTTTTAGAAACCGAAATAGCTCGTATTAATGTTGTAGTATATTTGATTAATAATACAAATATTATGGTGATATTTTACTTACTTTTTTTAAATTAACAGGTAACTTCTTAGTTTTTCTTTCTTCTTCGAATTCGGCTGCTTCTTTTCAGGAAACTGGTTTTCACTGCAATTGTAAAAGCTTCAAATTAGTAACTTTGTTTGTATATAGCACTGTTTTTAATTTAGATATTGATTATTTTAATTGAAATCCTCAGTGCCTTCTGTAAAACCATTAAACTAATTTATTTACATAAGATACATTGCATCAGTTCAGTACATATGTTATGTTCTTAATGAACAAATTGTATTGAATCACTAACTGCAGCAAAAAAAAACCTTAACTATGTCTTGTGAAATTTATAATATATTAGTGAATACCACTATTTCTGTAAGTAAACTGTTCTAGGTAATAGCGCCTCAATGTCATGTCTAATTTAAAGTAATTAAGTAAATAAATAAATAAAAACAAAAAATATGAAATTGTATAAGTATTTTTATAAAGGTTTAAACATAGATTGTGTTTGCATGGAATTTTGTTTGAATATATGTAGTCTATATATTTCATTTAAAAAATGTTAGTTTAACATGATTTGAGTGTGTGTGTATAAAGAAAGTAAAAAGTATAAAGGTTTATAAGTGATAGTTGATTTTAGGAAATTGAAAAAAGTACAGTACATTCATTTTACAGATTTTACAAGGTAAAAGTCTGTTTGAAAATGATTTCATCTACTATACAGAAAATATGCATACCTGAAGTTTGTGTTCATGCATATGGATATGCATGGAGCTGCAAGTAGAAATCTTGAAGACTTGTACAGTATTTCTGGTCGATGCTGCTTGCCAATGATATGACACTTGTACTCAGAGAGATTCAGAGTACATTTGCAGTGCTGATCTATGATGATGCAGTTAGATGTAGAGGTCTTGAATGTGATTGGTGCATGGTCATGTGATTTTTGAGGTACATCCAATGAGGGAATGGCAGAGAGAGTGTAGTGGAAATGGTAGAAGGGCTGTTCATGTTACGATATGTCCGCGGACATGGCGGTAGTTCGCGGACATCGGGAGTTACATCCAGGGATTTTTGGGTTCAGAAGTCATGCAAATGAGAATAAGCACTGAAAGGGATTGGTCAGGAAAGTTTGGTGGCTGTGTTGTGCCAGGAGAGAATTTCATAGATACTCTTTTTGCTGAGAGAACAAAAGATAGCTATGGCTGTCTATTTCAGAAAACAGATTGTTTGGATTTTAGGAGATTCGTGGATACATTGGTTGAAGGTGCATGCAGAAAGCTGTGGAGTAGCTGTAGATCTTGGATTCCCACATGTGGAAGTACACTGGCATAGAGTACGTGGAATGAAGTGGTTGGACTTGCTACCTCTCGGTGCTACTTTGGAGACAGAGCAACATCCAGACATAATTGTAATTCATTGTGGAGGGAACAGTTTAGGACATGTGACTGGAATTTTTTTGCAATTTGCTATGAAAGAAGGACTTAGGAAGGTTATGGACATGTTTCCTAATTCTCAAGTGATATTTTCACGGATTGCGCAGAGACAAATGTGGCTTCGTTCTTCTTCATTTGGTCCACAAATGGAAAAAGCAAGGCGCAATGTTAATAAGGCTGTTTGTGGCTTTCTAAGAGATTTTGGCATGTCTTCTTTTCACAATGAAAATATTATGTTTTGTAGTACATACATTTTTCGCAGAGATGGAGTCCACCTTACTTATGCTGGCAATCAGATTTTTCTGAGAAATGTACAAAATGCATTGCAACCTTTTTTGGAATTACAACAACGATTTTGAAGTAGATGTTAAGCATTTACAATTTTTGACTTACAAACACCACCCAAAGGCTCTTTTCAGAGCCACCACTGCTTTCCAGAGAAAATTACAATGTTTGTGATGGAGTAGCAACCCAATTTTTTTAATGTTCGCGAACTGTCCGCGGACTTCTAAAAAATACAAAGAGCCCTGCTTCATTTATTTTCACTTCTATGTTTTAACTGGGAAAGGCGGCTCTGAAAAGAGCCTTATTTTTTTTTGATTTTTGTAATTTTGTATTTTTTTTGGTTTTTCAGACACGACACACTAGGAGAGGAGGGTAAAGAAGGGTAAAGGGGGGACACCAACCACAGGGATAAGAAAGGGCGAGCTGAGAGTGGAAGATGTAGAGTGGGTTTTATTTGGGTAGTGAGCAGGTCTTCTCGTGCTCTGAGACGATAGTCTAAAAAAAACTCTGAAGTCGCTCCCCCCTGCACAGTACTGTGTCACAGTACATACATACAACTGTGACCCTCGAAAGGTAAGGGTCATCAGCATTCTGTATGGCCTGTGAGGCAGCTTGAGGAAGACGCTGTCCCACAGAGGTGGTCCTTGTGGTGACAGGATCAGAAACAGAGGATGAAGTAGAGGAAATCAACCTGCTACGTTCTTCGCAAGGTACAACCCTGCGAATAGCCCCAGAGTGAAATGACCTCAGGTGTCGCTTCATAGTAGTGGTCCCAAAGCTGTACTTACCGTGCTTCCCGCGACTGAGTATCATTTTGCACTCATTGCAGGTAACACGGTTCGCACAAGCCTTAGGAACATTACCATGAATGGTAAATAACCGCCACACCCAAGACTCACGCCTTTTGTGGGTAGTAGGGTTTTCCTCTACCTCATTCTCATCATCCTCTTCTTCCTCCTCCGCATCCTCACTCCTGTTCCCATCTTCAGGCCCTTGGGGAGGTGGTGGTGGTGGAGGGTGTGGGGGTGGTGCTGAATCAGGTGCAGCACCAAGTGGCAGATCAGCAGCCAAGGATGCTGTGCGCGGTCCGCGGGCATGCGCACTGTCCGCGGACAGATCGAACACAAAAAAAGATCGGAAAGTTTCAAAAGGTATATAGAAACTCAAGATTGCTATGTGGGACTTGTGCCATGGTGAGATTTTATTGAAAAATATTATGGATTAACTGAAAATGTGCTTTTAAATTGTTCGGGGACATGAACAGTGTCCCATTTCAGGACACACGATGAGCGTGGGCGCGGTCATTGATCCGTTTGCAAACTAGTCCGCGAAGGAAGCGCCTGTCCGCAGGACACCAAGTGCACGGAGATTGGTTAGCGCATGCGCATTGATGTCCTACGGACACTGTTTGGGTTCTGAAGTAATTAAAAGTGCGTCACACGTGAAACGAACATTTCAGGACACCGCATGTGTTCTTAGAACAGTTTAAACTTGGTAGCGAACAATAAGGACAGATATAGTGTTCTTCAGGACACGTGTAATTTCGTTTATGTACGAACATTTCAGGACACCAATTGTGTTCTTGGAACAGTTTCAATTGGGTAGCGAACACTACGAACAGGTATAGTGTTCTTCAGGACACCTCCATTTTCGTTTACGTACGAACATTTCAGGACACCAATAGCGTTCTTAGAACAGTTTGAACTTGCTAGCGAACAGTACCGGACAGGTATAGTGTTCTTTAGGACACTTTAATTTTTGTTTGTTTACGAACAATTCAGGACACCGCGTGTGTTCTTAGTACAGTTTCATGTTGCTAGCGAACACTACGAACAGTTGTACTGTTGTTCAGGACACATCATTTTCGTTTATTTACGAACATTTCAGGACACCAATTGTGTTCTTAGGACAAGTTGATAGCGAACATTACGGACAGATATAGTGTTCTTTAGAACACTTTCATTTTTGTTTCTTTACGAACATTTCAGGACACCACGTGTGTTCTTAGAACAGTTTCAACTTGCTAGCGAACAGTACGAACAGGTGTGGTGTTCTTCAGGACACCTCCATTTTCGTTTATGTACGAACATTTCAGAACACTCGCACTGTCAGCGTACACTTTTATTGTTTTTAAAAAAAAAAACGGAAACTATTCACAATATAATATAAAAATTAAACTTTATTTAACATATAGTAATAATTTATGACAGAGAAGGTGAGGCAGAAACAGAAACAAAAACAGGAGAATTTGGGGTTTCAACATGATTGGTATTAGGTGAAGAAGGGATGGAAGTCTCATCAAAAGTTTTGGATTATGGAGAGGGTTTGGGGATAATTGACTGGGATATGGTGAGGAGGGACAAGTACATGTGGGGCAATGGTACGAGGTTTTTGGTTTGAAATGATTTTCTACAAAAGTTTTTAAATTATTAAAATTAGCCAACAATACATCCATTTTTTCTTCTATATTGTGAAGGCTGTTATCCATAACAGGGTTTTCTGAAGTTTTTTCTATTTTGGTATGCTCTGTACAAAAAAATAATATATATGTTAAATGTATATAAAAAATAATAAATAAATGGTTTATATTATAAAGTGTTTACCATTAGTTTCACTATCTTGTGACATTTCTTCATGTGGGAAATTGTCCTCTAGCCATTCCAGAGTACTAGACATTTCTGTGAGAAAAAAAAAAGATAATATATTTTTTAATCTAATACAGAAAGTTTATAAATATATGAGTAAAATGAAGTACACTTACTATTTCTGGTAAAATAAGTCCTATGTATTCAGTGGGTCTGGTCTTGTTCTCAGTACTGTTGTGTCTGTGAGGTAATTATGTTGGAAGCCAATTTATCTTCTTGTGGTATATTCCATTTCAGAACATATTGTATTTAAATGAATGGTTAGTGTGTTACATATATGGGTTACATTTCTTATGTATTACTATATATAATGTGTTTGTGTGCTGCTTTTTGAATTTGTTAAATGTTCCTATATTATGATATAACAATCAAACATACCCCCCCACACCCCCCCCCCACAGTTTTTAGGTAGTGGTACTGTTCTCCGATCATGTCCGCGAACATTAAATAAGTTCGCGGACATCAAGTTCATAAGAAGAGATCCAGTCAGTTCCATATGACATGTATATAAAGTCAAAGTCATTATTGTTAAGTTGTGCTAATAGAAAACTATGAAATTCAGTGAAAACACTTTGTTAAAGGGACATTATGGTTAAGTTGCGCTACTAAAAACCTATGAAATTCAGTGAAAACACTTTGTTAAAGGGACGTTATGGTTCCAAGTAAAACCGAAAAACCCTTGAAATTTACCAGTTATGGTAAGCTAAGCAACCATAACTCGCGCCACCACCGTGCACTGCTAAGACTAACACCGAGGACATCAAAGATGACATCACAAATGTCATTGATGACATCACTGATGACATCACATGTCTGGCGCACTATTTTTTCTTTTGCTGACATATCTAGGCCACATGGTTTTCTTCAGTAACAGTCAGAAACTAAGAATTTTATCTAATTTGTAGACGTAGCCTTCTAGTAGGTTCTTACAGTAATTCCCTTAGAGTACAGTCACATCATATGAAACATATACATATGGGAAAACACAAGCTTGAAAGACAGCAATCCTTTTTGTGCATAAAGATAATCACTAGACTTATGAGCACTTTCTGATAGTTCTGTTTTTGTTTTTTTATGGCTGTACTTTCCCTGTATATGGTCATATTTGTATACATTGTACTCACACTACTTTCCTTAGGGTCCAATCACATCAAGTGATACATATACATAGGGTAAATAGCAGCTTTGAAACAGAGCAATCATTTATTTGCATGAAACTAATCAGTTAAGTTATGAATTGTTTCTGCTACTACCTGTGCTTTTTTGCTAACTTCACTTTCCCTGTATATACCCATATTGGTATGTGTTCTTGTGTCTTTGTATTTTGTCTATAGTAATGCAATTATGTAATACATGGTTTTTATTAGCTACTTATTACATATTTCACAGTACACAAAAATCTATTAAGAAAACAATTATCATTTAATTATTCAACATATTAACATTACGAATATCATACCTTCATCTTGTACGCTGCACACAATGTTATGTTTCTGTATGAGTAGCTTAGTATACTAGATAGAACCCCATAATAGGATGCTATTTATATCAATGCATCGTTCAATGCACTTATTAGGGTATATTTCTTGCAATGATTCTTGACACTTTTTTCGCAACATAATAAGAATCCCTTCTACACATATTTCATGAGAAGTACATACACATGTGATGTCATTAGTGATGTCATCAATGACATTTGTGATGTCATCTTTGATGTCCTGGGTGTTAGTCTTAGCAGTGCACGGTGGTGGCGCGAGTTATGGTTGCTTAGCTTACCATAACTGGCGAATTTCAAGGGTTTTTCGGTTTTACTTTGAACCATAACGTCCCTTTAACAACGTTTTTTCACTGAATTTCATAGGTTTTTAGTAGCGCAACTTAACCATAACATCCCTTTAACAAAGTTTTTTTCACTGAATATATATATATATATATATATATATATATATATATATATATATATATATATATATTCAGTGAAAAAAACTTTGTTATATATATATATATTTGGAAAAAGAAAGGGACTGGAATCCAATCCTGGGAGAAACGGCACTCAGGCTATGCTCATGAGGAAAAACATCACTCTTCTTCATAAATCCAACACCAATCAATGTTTTTTCAGTGCAGCCAAAAGCGTCCTTTATTAATAAAAGTACATGGACAAAAGAAAGCAGCAGCAGTTTAAAACAAAAAAGAGAACGACGCATTTCACCCTGCTCGGGCTTCGTCTGTTATGTGACATGGAGAGAGGACTGCAGTGTTATAGACAATCATGTGTAAGTCCATCTTCAGTGTTTTACACTTAAGTGAGTTGATTGAAAAGCACTCAGTAAATAAATAAACAAACAGGCAGCCATATTGAAACAAAGTGAACATTGCTTCTGTTCTTTGTTAATGTCTGTGTTTGTGTAGAATAATAGCAGTTCACTATTATGACTGTGCATAGAATCAACCCAGAATATAATTATCCCAAGTGGGTTTGAGCTTGATGATGTTTAAATAATTATTCAACTGTTTGTTAAAATTATTTAATTATTTAATATTGTGATTCTGATTATTGTTTGTCTGCCCAAGTGGGTAATTTTATAACTGAGTGCTGCATAATACATCAAGATAATGGATACTTTTCAACATACATGTTGTAAAACTGCGGGCGATTCATGTGTATTGATATACCTCAATACATATTAAAGTGCTGCGTGCTATGTAAACACAGATGAACTGTTCAATGCTAAAGTGTTGTGTGCTATGTAAACCTGGATGGACTATTCAGTAATAAAGTGCTATGTGCTATCACAGTGCATGCTAGAAAAATATATACGTTATTCGTACATAGACCTGGGAGGCTGTGTGTTGCCCTTGCGGGTGCCTCTGTGGTCTAATTGTGTATTGTGTGGGCTTAAAAATATTCAGAATACTAAAAGATATTTAAAAGATTTTTGAGAATCTTAGGGCCCAGACGATTCTCATGGCTCTATGGAGGCTGTAAATCCATCATCATTTCAATGGTGCAGTGTAAATTAGGGCTTTGAAGCCTGGCCTTGAGTTTGTACTGCCCTCGTGCGTGGGTGTGACCACCTCGTTCTTCCAACTTCATTCTTCCACGTGACTGGAGACCATGGAATCGAGCATTTTAGTGTATTAAAATACTATTTTCTAATAGTCCTCTGACGTTTTTTGTTTTGATCAAGCCTTCTGGACTGGAGTTTCTGTTCTTTCACACAAATTGAATCCAATGTCAGTTCACTCCAGTTTGATAAGACCTTGCCTTATTTGGTTCATCCAACTCCTTCTGCTGAGATTCATTTTGTAATTTGCTTTATAGCT
Organism: Ambystoma mexicanum; assembly: GCF_040938575.1. Taxonomy (NCBI): domain Eukaryota; kingdom Metazoa; phylum Chordata; class Amphibia; order Caudata; family Ambystomatidae; genus Ambystoma; species Ambystoma mexicanum. Next base: position 1,228,159,054 of record NC_090930.1, on the reverse strand, counting down.
GCGACAAACTGAAATGAGGCCTTCTTGCTACTGTCCAGTACTGCTTATAATGCGTAGTGGAATCATCCACCCTTTACTCGTCCATATGCATATATATATATATATTTATATCTTGGGGCTTGCCCCAATCTATTTAGTGTAAAGCTAGCCTTATTATTACTTTGTCTGCTTGCATTTCTTTTGCATCTGTACACGTGTAAACTAGCTTAATATCTTCATCTGTTTCTATGGCATAAGCTTCTTCACCTTGATCCCAAGATGTCACTTATCCATGATACTTTCTTGATGCCTTATAGAATATCTGCATTCTCTGGTCTCTGCATCTCTTCTACAGACGTCAGCTCGATTCTGTGTGACTACACCATTCATCGTTGCCCTTTTTTTGCTCTGCTTCTTCAGGAATAAAATTCAAATGGCCATCATTTTTTCTTGCATGTAGGTATAGTTTTCTCAATGAGTATCTTGCCTCCCAGATCTTCTTAGGTATTGGCACTTTCACTGGTACTGCGCAGTGTCCATACTCTGCTCTTTGTCTGTTCAACTGCTCCATGTATGTCTCATACTCTGGTTTCCAACAGACAGGTAATATGGCCGGGGTGGTTGGAGTAGGGGTACTTGTCTCCTCCTCTACACCACTATGGAGTCCCAAAAACATGTATTGACTGAGTGCCTGACAATGGGCAGCGTCTACATGAAGGGGGTAATTCATAGAATCTAGCGCACAAGTGGCGCACGCGGCTGGCGCACAGTGTGCGCGTGCTAATCCCTGCGCCAGCCGCGTGCGCTAAAATCCATTTCCGCGCACAGCGTATTCATGGATTCCAGCCACCAAAACCAGCCGTGGCGCACAGTGGCGCAGCGACCCTGCAGCAGCTCCAGTTACGCCCCCAACAACGCCTCTCGCGCAGGGAAAAGCCATCAATATACCCAATCCAGCGCAAAGGGCTGCGCTAACCCTGTACCAGCACAGCAAGTGGGCTACATGTATCACTGGGGTACGCGGGAAGTACCTCACGCGATTGGCCCCGTGCAAGCAGGGTACACGTATCTCAGGGGTGCGCGGGAAGTTCCACACGCGATTCCATCAGGGTACGTGTATGTCGGGGTGCGCGTGAAGTTCCACACGCGATATCAGCAGGGTACGTGTATTTCAGGGTGCAGGGGAAGTTACACACGCGATTCCGCAGGGTACGTGTATATCTGGGGTGCGCGTGAAGTTCCACATGCGATATCAGGAGGGCACGTGTATTTCAGGGTGCAGGGGAAGTTACACACGCGATTTCTGCAGGGTATGTGTATTTCAGGGGTGCGTGGGAATTTCCACACGCGATTGGGCCCGTGCGAGCAGGGTACGCGTATCTCAGGGGTGCGCGGGAAGTTCCACACGCGATTCCATCAGGGTACGTGTATTTCGGGGTGCGGGGGAAGTTCCACATGCGAAATCAGCTGGGTACGTGTATTCCAGGGGTGCGCGGGAAGTCGCACACGAGATTCCATCAGGGTACGTGTATTACAGGGGTGCGCGGGAATTTCCACACGCGACTGGGCCCGTGCGAGCAGGGTACGTGTATCTCAGGGGTGCCCGGGAAGTTCCACACGCGATTCCATCAGGGTACGTGTATTTCGGGGTGCACGTGAAGTTCCACACGCGATATCAGCAGGGTACTTGTATTTCAGGGTGCAGGGGAAGTTACACACGCGATTTCCGCAGGGTACGTGTATTTCAGGGGTGCGCGTGAAGTTCCACACGCGATATCAGCAGGGTACGTGTATTTCAGGGTGCAGGGGAAGTTACACACTCGAAATCAGCAGGGTATGTGTATTCCAGGGGTGCGCGGGAAGTCCCACACGCGATTCCATCAGGGTACGTGTATTCCAGGGGTGCGCGGGAAGTGCCACACGCGATTTCAGCAGGGTACGTGTATTCCAGGGGTGCGCGGGAAGTTCCACACGCGATTCCATCAGGGTACGTGTATTACAGGGGTGCGCGGGGAGCACCACACGTGAATTGCACGTGTGGGTCCTCCCAGGTGTTCCCTCTACACCCTCCACGGCCCCTGCAGGTGGCTCACACCACAGGGGCCTACCCTGCACATGTCCTGCATGCACACCATCCACCATGGCCATGACCCCCAGCCAACCCACATGCCAACTTGCACTACTGCCCACCAACGCATGTCCCCCTTCACCCCCAGTCACCAGGGGCACCCTCCACCAGGCCCCACCCATGTCTCCCACCACCCCCACCCCCAGCAGTGCAGGGGCACCGACCACCAGGCCCCCACCCATGTCTCCCACCACCCCCACCCACCAGCCACCAGGGGCAGCCTCCACCAGGCCCCCACCCATGTCTCACACCACCCCCACCCCCCAGCACTGTGGGGCACCTGCCAGCAGGCCCCCACCCATGTCCAACTCATGTTCCCCACCACCACCACCCCCCAGCACTGTGGGGCACCTGCCAGCAGGCCCTACCCATGTCTCCCACCACCCCATTCCCCAGCCACCAGGGGCAGCCTCCACCAGGCCCCCACCCATGTCTCCCACCACCCCCACCCCCCCAGTCACCAGGGGCAGCCTCCGCCAGGCCCCCACCCATGTCTCCCACCACACCCACCCCCTCAGTCACCAGGGGCAGCCTCCACCAGGCCCCCACCCATGTCTCCCACCACCCCCACCCCCAGCAGTGCAGGGGCACCCACCACCAGGCCCCCACCCATGTCTCACACCGCCCCACCCCCCAGCAGTGCAGGGGCAGCCTCCACCAGGCCCCCACCCATGTCTCACACCACCCCCACCCCCCAGCACTGTGGGGCACCTGCCAGCAGGCCCCCAACCATGTCCAACTCATGTTCCCCACCACCCCCACCCCCCAGCAGTGCAGGGGCAGCCTCCACCAGGCCCCCACCCATGTCTCCCACCACCCCCACCCCCCAGCACTGTGGGGCACCTGCCAGCAGGCCCCCACCCATGTGCAACTCATGTTCCCCAGCCAACATGTCATCACAATCTAGATCCCTGGTCCCTATGGTCAGCCTCCAAATGCAAAACACCCACCCGAGTATTGCATCCACCCACTCATAATTTGCAATTACATCACAGAACACCAATTGCAAGTTCCGAAACAAACACATTTCCCTCACATACACCCAATGGGTGTCAGTGAATCTCAAAACACATATCATGAAATGCATGAAACTAATGAGATACCACACATTGAAGTTCACCAAAAATATTATGTTTTAAAGGAAACATCAATAGAATAAAAAATGAAGAAACAGAAACGTTAATGTACAAAAATGAAAAGAAGCATGTCCGTCAAAAAAAGCAAAACCAAAAATAAAAATCCAAAGTAATATCCAAAGTCAATGTCCACAAAACAAAATCCAATGGGAAATAAAAAAGGAAGCCATTGCTCCATGGTTAAAAATAGAAAAAAAATACAATCCAACTGTCAACTATGTACATGGGAACAATCCAGGGTCCATTATCCCAACAGAATAAAGGAAACCTATCTAACTACACTAACTAATAAAATAAACTATATACAAAAATGTGGCCAATGTCCGAAAGGTCCAAATAAAATAAAAACAAAAATGAAACCTAACACTACCTAGAAACTACGTACAAGGGCAGCGGGCTAGTTTCACGGCTCACTTGTGGATGTCCCGGGCCAGGGCATCAACGAACTCCTCCTCAACGTCCCGGAGGCGGTCCTCCTCCATGGCCCTGAGGGTCCGCAGGGCCGTCGACGTCTCCACCTCCAAACCCCTGCGAATTGTCTCGAGGCACTCGGCCCGCCTCAGGGCCCTCCACATGGAGTTCTCCGCCCTGACCATTGTGAGCCGTGCCTCTCCCGCCCGCTGCCGCTCCGCATCTATGGCGTGGCCCAACCGCTGCCACACAGAAGACACTCTCTGTCCTGGGTCCTCCTGCCCTCCGGCCGATGCCTGCCCCTCCGATGTCGAAGGCCCCAAGCCTTCATGGCTCCCACCACGTTGCTGCTGTGCCTCTGCCCTTGCACTGCCTCCTGCTGCCTGCACATCCTCCGCCGGCTGGGGTGCAGTCGTAGATGTGGCCACCCCTGCTGGACGTCCGACTCCCGACTGTGGCAGGGATGCCTCCTCCACCAGCCTGGCCGCACCGTCAGAGGCAGCTCCACAGGGCACCCAGGTGACTGATGGGTGGGAAGATGGCACAGAGGACGACTGGCACGTAGGGGGTCCAGTTGAGGAGGGGGTCGGAGCAAGCCCCATCAGACGGAGGAATCCGGCCTGGGTGACCTGTCCCAGCAGGCTGACGTGGTCAACGAACCATTCGAGATGACGTGCAGTCTCTCCATGAAAAGACTGCAGGTCACCTTGCATTGCCCGTTGACGCAACGCCACACCAGCCAGGACAGGCTCAACCCGGACCTGGATAGCCACGTCCGCAGGCAGAGGAAGGCCAGTTGACGTGAGCTCATCCCCTGCCTGAAAACGGGTCTGGACGTAGGCATCCCTGCTGGTGCAAGATGATGCAGGGGCAGGATCGGGGACAGGATTGCACACAGGCACCTCCGTGGCGGCCTGTGCTGCCTCCTGTCCCTGGTCCTGCAATGCACCACTAGCACCAGTGGGATCCCCACCTCCAGACCCCGTCTCTGGTGCTTGCACGGCCTCCTCCTCCACCAAACCCCCCACCAACCTGGATGACTCTGTGCCATCTTCCCCTGTTGGGCCCTGTGGGGTCCCAGCTGCCCCTTCTGCTGCCGAGGAGTCCAACTCCAACCTCCGCCTCTTGGACCTCCCCCTGGCAGCTGCGGCCTAGGATGCGGCACCGGACTCCTCACTCCCCGACGAGATGACAACCTGGGAGGGGAGGCGGGCCTTGCGTCTCCGGCTGGCGGTCGGATCCCGGCCGCTGTGCTCCACAGGACCTTCTCCGCCCTCTTCATCAGTTGACGCTGCAGACAGGGAGAAACAAAACACAGGCATCAGGGCACTGTACAATGGACACATACACACATGACAGTTGTACATGAGTGTCATTGGCAAACCTCAGACATGTCATCACAATCCCCAACACACATGTCATTACAACTCGCACACATGAGCCATACCACAGCCATATCGCAACTGCCACCACCATCCATACACATACAACAGCATGAGCAGCCAAAGGTGAGCCAGACATCACATGCAACACAGGAAGTGCACCACACATGTACACACACCACCACACTTGCATGCATGTGGACACCTCTGCCAAGTGTCGCACTGTTCAGACGGGCATCCATGTCACATCTGCCAATCAGGTTTCCACATACCACTGTCACATGCATCCATGTTGCATCACTGTTGCACCCTTGTCAAATACACACACATGCACATGTACACAGTGCTGATACATGCAGCCGAAAACAACATACATGCGTGACATCACGGGCATGTCTACTTACATACACATTCATCCAAACATGTGTGCCCACACAGCTGCATTTGGCATGCAAGCCTACACACACAAGCACCATCCATGTCTCACACATTACAGCCCTCGCATGTGTCAGCCCCACGGCCCTGTACACCCCCACCCATACTCGACCCCATATATGCAACCTGCACACTACTGAATAATCACCACATGCACTGCTCACAATCAGGATGCATGTACACTCACCGCTCGACTCCAGACGGGTCTGCTTCTCAAGGACCTGGACGTGGAGCGCTGGGGATATGCGTTCCAGGACCCTCATCTGTTCTTCCGACAAGTGGCCCCGGCGCCCCTTGGCATCCGCTGCCTTCAAGAGGCGCCGGGCCTTGTTCAGGGTCCTGGACCTGAAGTCCTCCCAGCGTTTCCTGACATGTTGTAAGTCGCGGACTGCCACCCCCTCCGCGTTGATGGCAGTCACGATGTCAGTCCAGATCCGAGTCCGTCCTTCCTTGCCGGCGCGGGAACTTCCGAAGAGGGCATCATACTGCCCCAGGACTTGCTCCACCAGGACACCAACTTCGGTGGCACTGAAGCTGGCGCCCCTCTGCCTCTCTGGCCGGGGGTTGTCAGTGGTCACAGATGGTGTTTGCCCCTCAAGCGCAAGGGCCCCTGTGACGTGACGCGTACAGACGTGCATGGGCATTTCAGCGCGCGGAAAAACTGCACGTCTGCGTGTAATACGAGGAAAGGGCCATGCGCGTAAGCGCGCGTGGAAACTGCACGTCCGCGTGTAATACGAGGAAAGGGCCCATGCGCGTAAGCGCGCGTGAAAAACTGCACGTCTGCATGTAATACGAGGAAAGGGCCCATGCGCGTAAGTGACGTGACGCGCGCGTGCGTTTCCCTCAGCATGAGTTATAGGTGAGCGGGCCCAGCAGTTCGCTGTACGTGCCTTTCGTGGAGAACGACGTGTGTTGCTGCTTCCTGTTGTTTCGCGCGCCATCACAACTTCACAGCTATCAAGGACGTATCTCTTCTTTTGGCGGGGGTATTGGCTACGCGTGTTTTTCTGCATCGCGCTAGTCAGACGGTGAGTCGCACACGCTCTTTTTCCCACTGCGGGTGCCCCTGTTTATCTCACCCATTTTCAATGTCATAGTAGCCTGCGTGCCCCATGCATACGCGTTATTCCTGTTACTGGGTGCCACCGCGTACTGCGGGAGGTTGAATCCACGCACGTAGGCTGCAGGGTTGCGTGCACGGTTTTACTGCAGTTTTGGGGTGCCTGAGCGTTGCGTGACCCGTCACCACATCACCAGGGTCACATACAGCCTTGCAGGTGCAGGGGGGCTGTTAACATCTTGCTTCCCACCCCCTTCACCCCAATTGCCCAGGTCAATTGTGGTGTACACCTCCCATTGGCACCACTCCATCTGTGCCAGCACTACTACATCTGTGCCATGGTTGGGAGGCCACCAAAGGTGAGGGGCGCCTCAGCTGGGCGTACTCCTCGTGGCGGGCGTGGTCGGGGACGTGGCCGCGGTGACCAGGGAGTAGGGGGACTCCAGGGTGTCCAGGGCAGCCACAGAGGGGGAAGAGGCAGGGGTGCGCCACTTGAGCACAATGTTGTGCCATGTGTCGGTGCAGCCATGCCACCACCCCCTGTGGTTCCGGGGGATGCAGCTCCTGCATCTGGCACTGGCACCCATATGACCCGGCAGTCCGTTCCATCGACTGCCACGGGCCCAAGGGTAGTGGTAGCTGCAGGTGCAGCTGTGGACACCGCCACCCAAGCTCAGGGTCTGCCAGCGCAGGCTGCGTTGGCACTTCAAGAGCCCTTGGTAGATCTCCAACAGGCCAGGGGGGAAACCATAGGGGCAGGCCGGGCTGCTCAGACCAAGACACGTGTCCCTGGGGCAGTCATGTCATCTGCTGCCCCGAACAGTCGGGTGTTGGCAAGTGCAGGGGCAGATGCTACCAACAGCACCCCAGTTGTGAGTCTGCCAACCAGGACCGTTGCGGCCAAAGACCCTGCCACAGCTGATGTTGCTGCGCAGGGTCCATTAGTGGGCACCCAGCTGCCACGGACACAAGTCAGGCCTTTGGTCATCCCTCCACCTGCCACTCCCTTGGCTCAATCCACCGAACCCACTGGCCATACTGGTCAGGGCGGCATTAGCCAGCCAGGGTCTGCGCCACAGTCCAAGAGGAGGAAGGTTGCACCTGCAGCACAGGCTGGGACCCCACACACAGCCACGACCTCCTGCACGTCGAGGAAGAAGCCTTTCTGTAAGCAGGAACTGGACTTCCTCGTGGACTACGTGCGGGGCCACAGCCGTGACATGCTAGTGGGTGCCAATAGTCAGACCACGGCTGCCCAACGTGACACCCACTGGAAGCATGTTGCGGAACATGTCAGTTCATTCGGCCATGAGGTGCGCACGGCGCAGGAGTGCAAAAAGCGTTGGAATGACATCAAGCGCAGCACTAAGGCCAAGCGTGCCTCAAATTACAACTTGACTCTGGTGACTGGCGGTGGGCCTGCACCAGAGGAGGAAGAACTCACTCCGCATGAGGCTCTCGTTGCAGAGTTCATACCACCTGAATTGGTCGAAAGAGTGGGAGAGAAGCTGGACTTTGATGCCCAGTCCAGTGAGTGTTGATGCGTGTTTGTCGAGGACGTGTGTGTTTCACTTGTGGGATGTGTTGTGCATGATTGCTGCTACATGTGACGTGTACATGGTTCTGATGTGTAAGTAATGCAATGCTACCGTCATGCATGTCTCCTCTGCCTGCATGCGGGACTCCATGTAGGCATGCTCCCTTGCCCCTCCTCCGCCACTCTGCACCCCAGTTCCACCTTTGCACTGGTCTGCTTCAATCTTGCCAATGTGTACTTTCTTGTTCATGTGTCCTGTGTAGATGCTAACTTCCAGCGTAGAATCTGCCAGACATATGCCGTGTGGTACAGCCTTAGTACTCGATGCAGGGTATCTCACTTGTACTGTGCATGGGTCAGATGTCCCGCAGGGACATGAGTGCCCATTCATGCTCCATGTGCATTGCACGCATGCCCCTATGTGTCCTTGACTGGATGATCACTGTAATATAAGTCCTTGGTTACATACATTGCCTGCCATCTCATCAGCCTTCCCATGTCAACTGTGGCTCAGTCCTGCGTTGCACACATGTTTAGGCTCTGACAATCTGTGTGGCTCACAGGCCTCAGCCTGTTCAATGGCCAATGACTCTGTCGAACTCTTGTTGTGTCTTCTTCACACGTGGGCGGCCTCCGGAGTTTCCATCATGTGTCCTGCCCACTGTCCCAGCATCATTTGCTTTGTTGTAATTTGAATCACATTAAGCTGTTGATGCCAGTCAACACTGCCTGTCAATACACAGCCTTTTGTGTATTGACAGGCAGTCAATACACAAAAGGTCAGCCTTTTGATACCATGCTAGGCATCCCTGCTTTGGTACTGGGGTAGAGGGGTGCTTGGCTTCTAGACATGGTGCACATTGAATGCACAATGCACGTGATGTCTGAATTTGACATTGCACTGCCTTCACATTTCCTGGCACACACCATGTAGTGCTTGTACATGTAGGTAGTGAGTGGCGTACACATTTTCTGCACTGCATAGACCCACTTCCATGGAAACTGCCACCTTTCAACAGGTCTGATCACAGATGCTATTCAAAGTAGACCCAGCATGCATGCCAGGTCATATGTTGTGTGTCACATGTCTGCCGGATGCCTTTGCTGTCGGTGTGTGTGTGTGTCGTGTGCTTCTGACATGTGTATTGACCTTTTTCTCTCTATTTTTCAGGTGATGATGCAATGGAGGCAGAGGATGGTGTTGTCATGCCAGACACAGGGTTGGTAACGCCACATCAACCCGGCACTAGTGGGGGTTGTGGGGTGGTAGGCCACGAAAACCCCCAAGTGCTGCAGTCCATCTTGTCTCTGGCTGCCTATGAGTCCAGCCTTGATGACGACTCTGACGTCCATGTTGAGTTGGATGAGCATCAAGTCCATGTGTCAGGGGTGAGTGATTCTGATGTGGACACTCCTCTGTCTGCGACACCTGCACTGAGGGATCAGACAGTCTTGGTTCCTCCGCCCGTGGTGGATCGGGACGCAGGGTCACCCTCCACACCAGTCACTGATGTGCCTGGGACATCACGTCGACGGGGGCATGTAGTCGTGCAGCCGCAGGTGGTGCCAACACAGCGAGGACCCCCGGTCCTTGGGTCCCGCAGGGGTCAAGCCCGGCAACGCGGTCGCCACACGCAACCGCTGTATACTGAGTGGGAGCAAGACATAACTGCCAATTCCGAACGGTAGGGGGCAGCAATGGAGAACATCGCTGAGAGCATGAAGCGTGTGGCCCGATCTGTGCTTCTCCAGCAGCAGGCGGCACGGTCCATGGCCCGCTCGCTCAGACTGGGCATGGCGGCCTCAGACAGGGCACGCCAGGCTGAAATGTCGTCTCTGCGTCAAGCAATTGCTACTCACGCAGAGGCGCACATGGATGCCCTGAGGGAGGAGTATGCTTCCCTCAGATCCACTCTGGGTGTCCTTATGATGTCCCAGAGGCAGCAGGCAGAGGAGAGGTTTGCACAGCTTGAGCGTACCATCTCGGCTGAGCTACAGGCTTGCCGGGAGGTGCAGCGGTTGTCCAGCCAGGCCTTGCAGGAGGAACTCCGTGTTACACGTGCTACCTTGCAAGAGGAAGCACGTGTATCACAGGAGGTTCTGCATACAGACCTACGTCACAACGCCACACAGAACCAGGCTCACCTGTCCGGCAGACTTGCTGCCGACGAGGGGCAAGCTGCGGCTAGGCATGGCCAGGCTACTGTGCCACGTCCTCCTTTCCAGGATGAGCCAGACTCGGACGACCATCTATCTCCCACATAGGTCGTGCTGTGCAGGCGTTGAGCCCATGGAGGATTTTTTTTTGGCTCAGCATCATCGCATGTGGATGTTGAGCAGCACCCTGTACCTCCCCCCTCCTGGGTGCCTCCCCTCCCCCCCGGGTCGTATGTGGCCATTTTTGATTTTTCTTTTAGTTTAGTTAGTTAAGTTTCTGTTTGATAGTTAGTTTAAATAGGTAATGTAGGTTTTCCATAGTTAGTGTAATTAGTTAATAGTTGATTTAGTTTAAAATTGCTAGTCTATTGTGCTTTCATGTGACGGTTCGGTGCTTTGTGGCTTTTGAAGGCATCCACTGTCTGTTCCCGCTGGGCCCTTCATAGGTGTCTTGTGTATGTGTTTGCTGCTTGGGTTCCTTGACTCACATATGCCACTCCTGCATGGGCTCGCAAGGATGGTTCGGTGTTACAGCATTTTACACAAGGGCTTTGGACTGTCATATCTGTGGCATGTCTGGTGCTGTGTGACTTGTGTTGACACCCCTAGTGGGGATGATTTAGGTGTCATTGTCCACTGTTCATCTTTTGCTAGATGGGGTGTGTCATGATTAATGTGGACATTGATTGCTATGCATTGTGTAGTATGTTTCATATCTTTCCTGTACATGTGCTTGTTGCAATTCATGCTGTAGATAGTGTTCCACACTTTGGAGGTGAAAGACGGACTGATGGTGTGATTTGTGATGTGACTCTCTGACATGGTCAAGTAATGAGATGCCTGATGAGACACACACAGATGACTTTGAAGCATTAATCATGTGTTTCATGCCCTTTCTGCAGGGGGATGAGCTTCCCGAGCACCTTTGCCAGCAGACATGGCCCATTGGACGACGGAATTCTGGACCCGTTTGTTGGTGCCCACATGCACATGTGTGCAGATGCAGAGGTACAGTGATTGCAGACCCACATCCTAGAACTGCTGACATGTTCCAAGGAACTCCAGGCAAGGTGAGCATCACAGGGGGGCCACGACACAGCAAAGCTTGCACCAGGCGAGTTGCACATACAGGCTTAGTCACAGCACTGAGGGTGAGCTTAGACGAATATTGGTGTTGAAGCACACAATGCAGCTCAGATGTGTTTGTGGACTGATGGCTGCTGATAGTAGGGTTGTCTGGGACACATGCAGGGGCAGTGGCACATACCCTCCGGTACACCAAGGTCCATTGAGCCACTTGTATCAACCATGTAGCCTTCCGAGACATTGAAAGGGGCAGCTCACAGGGACATACAGCAAGGGACATACTCGGGTGCAGTGCATGTCTTTTCCACGTACTTCATGATAAATGCACTGCCAACTTTGTTTCGGTCATGGTGGTACGCAACTTGCTCTGTAGTCATGGCTTGCTATATGGGTCTGTCTGCTTACCCAGGGAACATTGCATGTTGTGTGAATTGTGACACATTGGTGTTCCATTTGCCACGCACCCAGCAGCGGCTGCCTTACTGCATTGACTGTGTATGACCCGTCACAGGGGTGATGTTATATATGGGTACGAAGCATCAACCACAGATTGTCTGTTTGTAGAGTAGTCTGTTGCTATTGGGCATGTTTGGTGTTGTGTTTTTGTGCAATTGGCACGTACAGGTTGTTGACTGTGTCTCTCTTTGCAGCATTGCAGTGCTCCTGTAACCGGACCTGAGAGTGCGCAGGCAGGAGGCCAGCACTCAAAACCAGAGCTAAGTGTCTTGTTGTTTTTCTTACGAACTGCTCTGCATAGGCTTGATGGGGAGTGTACTGATGCATGGATGTATGTGTGGTTCAATTTGGTATGTTTTTTTCTCCCTAATCACCCGTGATCCTATGCAATTTTGAAACCTGTACCCTCTACCCGGTGTTCCTGCTTCCCGTGCCTATCCAAGCAACGTTCCCTGACCCTCTTTCCCCACTGGGGTTGCGGATGCCTGTGTAAGCCCCGAACTTGCAGGCGCCAACACCCTAGAGGGGTGGTTGGTTCGTACCACTCCTGAGCCTAGACTACAGAAGGCCATGACAATGATGTCCAAGTTTGTTTTGATTGTGTATGTGTTCATGCAGGTTGTACATTTTCGTGCATTCCCTAGTTTCATGTGTCATTCCTCCTCCACTCTCCTGCCGCTCATTCCAGTCATCCAGTGTGTCAACACCTGTCCCGTCTGCATATCCCTGAACCTCCTTCCCCACCAGGGTCTCAGGGGCCTGTGTGAGTTTGACCTTGCAGGCACCCGGGACATGGTGGGGGTGGTTGTTTCGTGACACTCCCGCGCCTGTACAGGGGACCTGTGACAGTACACATCCATTCATGGTGCATCATCCTATGTCATGTACCACACATGTCTCACATCCTGTCGTGACATTGTTTTGCTGTGCTACCTTGGTTGTTGCATCATTGTGGTAGTACTTGGCCTTTGTGAGGTACTGCTACATCAAGTCATCTACTGGAGGGTGTTCTGGTTCGTTTTTATGCCTTCAATTTTGTGATTTTGGAAATGAGTGTGGATTCTGAGGGTTCAGGCATCTTTTTACACACAAGGTGGGAGATGGTGACGATGGGTAAAGGTGATCCTGTGGCCAGGTGGAATTGAGGTTTGGAGGCTCCATGACCCAGGTGCAGTTGTTCAGTGGGTCATGCTCATTTGTGAGGGGGGGTTGTTGTTGATAGTTGCCTTGCCCTGCAGTGTGATGGGAACTCTGACATAGTAATGGTGGTATCCTATGTACATGTTGTGTTCTGCTGATCAATGCCTGTTCGTGTGTTGTGTTTTCCTTTCAGGTGCGAGGGGATAGTTGTGGTTTGACGTGCTGGGGTTTACACATGGTGGATGTTCACATGTGATGTGTAGGGAACACTGATGGTCACTTGAGTGCACATGCATATGTGGAGTGCATGTCCTTGCAGAACCACACACTTGCACTCTGATGCACTACATGTACTCCCACCCTTGCATATCCACGTGTACACTGTTTGCCTTCTGGTGCCCACTGTGTCCCGGCAGCACATGTTCTGTGACCGATCATGGATCCAGTACATGCCTAATTTGATGTTTGACGTGGTCTGTCACTTAGATGTGATGCTCAGGGTGTGCATCACACACAATGGCTGTTCACTGTGCTGTCCGCTGAGCAGTGTGATGCAGGAGTAGGACACTGCACACATGAGCTGCAGTGTTGATTTTGCAGTGCATAATGTGCATGTAGACAGGCATTCATTGTGATGTTACGTCTACGACTGTTGTAATGCATTTGGAAATGACTTATTTTGGGTGGGAGGTTGTTGGTCTGTCATTTCATCTGATTCCGGGTCAGGCAGCAGTGTCCGATGCCACTGTGCATTTAGGACATGGCAATGTGTACCTTATCGTTACTGCATTGGTGTATGGGTATTGCGTGCCATGTCATGTTGATGTTTGGGAGGGTTTGAGTGACATGACAGTGATGGCCATGGCTTGGTTTGCAGGTGTGTGTGATGCACACCTTGCATGTCCGTGTCATCCGCTTCTCAGAGCAACTAGCTGGGGGTAGATTTCTCTCCGCAGCAGGGCCCTCCCCCTGGAACAGACTTCCGGTCTGACTTGAACTTGAGGGGAATCATCTCCAGTTCTGGAAGCACCTCAAGACCTTCCTCTTTGCTTCTCCTTACTGTCTGCCTCTCACTTGCAGAATTCTCCACTGGAACTGCACAGGAGCTGCAACTGGGCCACTCTCACCGACCTCGGTCCCTGGCCCAGCCACTCTCCACTTGCACTGCCTCCCTGGCAACCCCTGCACTGCAGCACTGTCTCTCTATCCCTACAGCCCTCCCTTCCCAGCACTTGTCTGCACTTACCTTTGTAGTTGCCACCAGGCGACCTATGTATTATTTTTTTGGGTTACTTCCCCTGTACTGGACTCCCCCCCACCCTTCCCCTTGCACTTTTCCCATTCCCCCTCCCCCTGCACTTGCACGATCCCAATGACACCTGGCCTAGTAGTACCGTTCTCTGTGTTCCCTTGTTCCCCCCTCCCTGCCTCATTGCGCCTTGGAATACTTGTGTATGGCCCATATCATGTCAAATGTCATATGTGTGCCTTTTGGTCACACAGGATAGCTTGTGTTTAAGTAGCTAGGGATGCAGACGATGTGGCACTTCCATGGCAACTTTCTCAGGGTGGTAGGGTTGTGACAGTTAACTGTCTCTTTGTCATCATCGATTGTCACCTGGTATGTGCCAGGCCTCTGTGCACTCCGCAGGGGTGGGAGTTTAGGTGAAAAATGTGGCCACAAGCTGGGTCCGGGCTTCCTCGCCACGTGCCCTGTCCCCTCCCATGGGCAGTGCCTGTGGTTGGGGATGTGGGGGCAACACCATGTCCACCGGGACGCCCTGCCGTGTTGCAACATTGTGCAGGACACATGCTGCTACAATGATCCTGCACACTACTGGTGGTGCATAGAGTAGTTGCCCACCAGAGCGGTCAAGGGAGCGGAAACGTGACTTGAGCACTCCGAATGTGCTCTCCACTATGCCCCTGGTTGCAATATGGGCGGCGTTGTATCTTACCTGGGGTGGTGTGGTGGGGTTCCGGATTGGCGTCATCATGTGGTTGCTCAGAGCGTAGGCACTGTCCCCTGGGTAGGTGATAATAGTTGAGATTATTAGGGTTTGGATATTTGTCTGTGTGTGACTTGCATGCATGTGCAAGGGCATTTGTACTGACCTAGGAGCCATGTGTCGCCATGCTGCCCAGCTTCCAGGGCCCGGCTCAGGGCGGACATTCTGTATATGAAACTGTCATGGGTGGAGCCAGGGTAGTTTGCATAGACAGAGGTGATGATTCCCTTTGCATCACATACCACCTGTACATTGATGGAATGCCAGTGCTTGCGGTTTCGGTAGATGTGCTCAATGGCCCTAGGTGGACGTAGGTGGATCTATGGCACCGAGCACTTTGGGGAAGTGTGCCACCCTGAAAAAATCCAGGACAACGGCCTGCCTTTCTGCGGGTGTTCTGGGCATGTATATGTGCCTGCGGACTGAGGGGCGCGCTGTCATGATTGCCAGTACCTGGTGTAGGCAGCGTGACTGTGTGGCCTGTGAGACCCCCCCCCACTATGGCAGTGGTCCGCTGAAATGACCCAGTGGCCAAAAAATGCAGGACATTGAGCAGCTTCTCCAAGGGGCTCAATGCTTGGGAGCAAAGGGTGGGGGATGTGAGGTCATCTTCCCACTCCCTGACCAGGTCTAGGATGATATGGGATGGAAACCTATACCTGCCATAGACCTGGTCGTCAGGCATCCCAAAAAGGCTTGTCCGTGGTGCGAAAATGCGTGCCCTGGCGATTCTTCTCCTCCTACGGTGTCCCACGATCAGTGCAGCGACAAATGGGGCATTCATCGTAGCTGTATATACGCGTTTGTTGTTTGCGCGCACTTTTATGCTGTGCGCGGGGATGCTTCCGCCTGCCTTCGTGTGGCAGACGCGTTGATGCCTGTGCACGTCTTTTGCCGTGTGCGGGTTTCCCGTATTCGGATACGGTCCGAGTGTCATCGCGTGTGATCGGAGGGGAGTGAGCGTACACGCAACTGGCCTGGGTACATGTGTTTCGGGGTGCGCGGGAAGTTCCACACGCGATTAGCCTGGGTACGTGTGTTCCGGGGTGCCGGGAACTTTCACACGCGATTGGTGGAAAACCACATGTGTTCTGTCATCACGTGCAATGAGGGAAACACCTGCGTGCGTCACGTCACAGACGCGCTCACGCGCTAAAGGCCTTTGGTCCAATGAAATCGCATATGCGTGCTGCCGTGCATACGCGCTAAGGGCCTTTCCTCGAATTAAACGCTGACGTGCAGATTTTTCACATGCCAAATCACTCCGTATCAAGCTGGCCACGCGTAAGCACACGGAAGACCACGCTCCTGCCCAGAAGGCCGAACTACTGCCCCCCAGAGCCCCGAGCACGCTCCCACCTGCCATCTGCTGCTGCCTGACTGCCTGCTGCCCACGTGCAGTGCCATTTGCTGCCTGCACATCAGCCAGGGGTGCTGTTGCTGTGACCACCCCTGCTGGAACCGAAGACTCCCGACTGGGATTCCATCGCTCCACAGCCCAGCCCCAGGACCCAGTTGCCCACCCACTCCTGCCTCTGGGGTTGTCATGTCCGGGCAAACACCATCTGTGACCACTGACAACCCCCGGCCAGAGAGGCAGAGGGGCACCAGCTTCAGTGCCACCGAAGTTGGTGTCCTGGTGGAGCAAGTCCTGGGGCAGTATGATGCCCTCTTCAGAAGTTCCCGCGCCGACAAGGAAGGACGGACTCAGATCTGGACTGAAATCGTGACTGCCATCAACGCGGAGGGGGTGGCAGTCTGCGACTTACAACATGTCAGGAAGCGCTGGGAGGACTTCAGGTCCAGGACCCTGAACAAGACCCGGCGCCTCTTGAAGGCAGCGGATGCCAAGGGGCGCCAGGGCCACTTGTCGGAAGAACAGATGAGGGTCCTGGAACGCATATCCCCAGCGCTCCACGTCCAGGTCCTTGAGAAGCAGACCCGTCTGGAGTCGAGCGGTGAGTGTACATGCATCCTGATTGTGAGCAGTGCGTGTGGTGATTATTCAGTAGTGTGCAGGTTGCACATCTGTTTGTATGGGGTTGAGTATGGGTGGGGGTGTACAGGGCCGTGGGGCTGACACATGCGAGGGCTGTAATGTGTGAGACATGGATGGTGCTTGTGTGTGTAGGCTTGCATGCCAAATGCAGTTGTGTGGGCACACATGTTTGGATGAATGTGTATGTAAGTAGACATGTCCATGATGTCACGCATGTATGTTGTTTTTGGCTGCACATATCAGCACTGTGTACATGTGCATGTGTGTGTATTTGACAAGGGTGCAACAGTGATGCAACATGGATGCATGTGACAGCGGTATGTGGAAGCCTGATTGGCAGATGTGACATGGATGCCTTTCTGAACAGTGCGACACTTGGCAGAGGTGTACACATGCATGCAAGTGTGGTGGTGTGTGTACATGTGTGGTGCACTTCCTGTGTTGCATGTGATGTCTGGCTCACCTTTGGCTGCTCATGCTGTTGTATGTGTATGGATGGTGGTGGCAGTTGCGCTATGGCTGTGGTATGGCTCATGTGTGCGAGTTGTAATGACATGTGTGTTGGGGATTGTGATGACATGTCTGAGGTTTGCCAATGCCACTCATGTACAACTGTCATGTGTGTATGTGTCCATTGTACAGTGCCCTGATGCCTGTGTTTTGTTTCTCCCTGTCTGCAGCGTCAACTGATGAAGAGGGCGGAGAAGGTGCTGTGGAGCACAGCGGCGGGTATCCGACCGCCAGCCGGAGATGCAAGGACCGGCACCCCTCCCAGGTTGTCATCTCGTTGGGGAGTGAGGACTCTGGTGCCGCGTCCCAGGCCGCAGCTGCCGGGGGGAGGTCCAAGAGGCGGAGGTTGGAGTTGGACTCCTCGGCAGCAGAAGGGGCAGCTGGGACCCCACAGGGCCCAACAGGGGAAGATGGCACAGAGTCATCCAGGTTGGTGGGGGGTTTGGTGGAGGAGGAGGCCGTGCAAGCACCAGAGACAGGGTCTGGAGGTGGGGATCCCACTGTTGCTAGTGGTGCAGTGCAGGACCAGGGACAGGAGGCAGCACAGGCCGCCGCGGAGGTGCCTGTGTGCAATCCTGTCCCCGATCCTGTCCCTGCATCATCTTGCACCAGCATGGATGCCTACGTCCAGACCCGTTTTCAGGCAGGGGATGAGCTCACGTCAACTGGCCTTCCTCTGCCTGCAGACGTGGCTATCCAGGTCCGGGTTGAGCCTGTCCTGGCTGGTGTGGTGTTGCGTCAACGGGCCATGCGAGGTGACCTGCAGTCTTTTCATGGAGAGACTGCACGTCATCTCGAATGGCTCGTTGACCACGTCAGCCTGCTGGGACAGGTCACCCAGGCCGGATTCCTCTGTCTGATGGGCCTTGCTCCGACCCCCTCCTCAACTGGACCCCCTACGCGCCAGTCGTCCTCTGTGCCATCTTCCCACCCATCAGTCACCTGGGTGCCCTGTGGAGCTGCCTCTGACGGTGCGGCCAGGCTGGTGGAGGAGGCATCCCTGCCACAGTCGGGAGTCGGACGTCCAGCAGGGGTGGCCACATCTACGACTGCACCCCAGCCGGCGGAGGATGTGCAGGCAGCAGGAGGCAGTGCACGGGCAGAGGCACAGCAGCAGCAGCAACGTGGTGGGAGCCATGAAGGCTCGGGGCCTTCGACATCTGAGTGGCAGGCATCGGCCGGAGGGCAGGAGGACCCAGGACAGAGAGTGTCTTCCGTGTGGCAGTGGTTGGGCCACGCCATAGATGCGGAGCGGCAGCGGGCGGAAGAGGCACGGCTCACAATGGTCAGGGCGGAGAACTCCATGCGGAGGGCCCTGAGGCGGGCCGAGTGCCTCGAGGCAATCCGCAGGGGTTTGGAGGTGGAGACATCGACGGCCCTGCGGACCCCCGGGGCCATGGAGGAGGACCGCCTCCGGGACATTGAGGAGGAGTTCGATGATGTCCTGGCCCGGAACATCCACAAGTGAGCCGTGAAACTAGCCCGCTGCCCTTGTACATAGTTTCTAGGTAGTGTTAGGTTTCATTTTTGTTTTTATTTTATTTGGACCTTTCGGACATTGGCCACATTTTTGTATATAGTTTATTTTATTAGTTAGTGTAGTTAGATAGGTTTCCTTTATTTTGTTGGGATAATGGACCCTGGATTGTTCCCATGTACATAGTTGACAGTTGGATTGTATTTTTTTTTTCTATTTTTGACCATGGTGCAATGGCTTTCTTTTTTATTTCCCATTGGATTTTGTTTTGTGGACATTGACTTTGGACATTACTTTGGATTTTTATTTTTGGTTTTGCTTTTTTTGACGGACATGCTTCTTTTCATTTTTGTACATTCACGTTTCTGTTTCTTCATTTTTTATTCTATTGATGTTTCCTTTAATACATATTATTTTTGGTGAACTTCAATGTGTGGTATCTCATTGGTTTCATGCATTTCATGATATGTGTTTTGAGATTCACTGACACCCATTGGGTGTATGTGAGGGAAATGTGTTTGTTTCGGAACTTGCAATTGGTGTTCTGTGATGTAATTGCAAATTATGAGTGGGTGGATGCAATACTCGGGTGGGTGTTTTGCATTTGGAGTCTGACCATAGGGACCAGGGATCTAGATTGTGATGACATGTTGGCTGGGGAACATGAGTTGCACATGGGTGGGGGCCTGCAGTCAGGTGCCCCACAGTGCTGGGGGGTGGGGGGGTGGGAGACATGGGTGGGGGCCTGGTGGAGGCTGCCCCTGCACTGCTGGGGGGTGAGGGTGGTGGGGAACATGAGTTGGACATGGGTGGGGGCCTGCTGGCAGGTGCCCCACAGTGCTGGGGTGTGGGGGTGGTGGGAGACATGGGTGGGGGCCTGCTGGAGGCTGCCCCTGGTGACTGGGGGGTGGGGGTGGTGGGAGACATGGGTGGGGGCCTGGTGGAGGCTGCCCCTGGTGACCGGGGGGTGGGGGTGGTGGGAGACATGGGTGGGGGCCTGGTGGAGGCTGCCCTGCACTGCTGGGGGGTGGGGGTGGTGGGAGACATGGGTGGGGGCCTGGTGGAGGCTGGCCCTGCACTGCTGGGAGGTGGGGGTGGTGGGAGACATGGGTGGGGGCCTGGTGGAGGCTGCCCCTGGTGACTGGGGGTGGGGTTGGTGGGAGACATGGGTGGGGGCCTGGTGGAGGCTGCCCCTGGTGACTGGGGGGTGGGGGTGGTGGGAAACTTGGGTGGGGCCTGGTAGAGGCTGCCCCTGGTGACTGGGGGGTGGGGGTGGTGGGAGACATGGGTGGGGGCCTGGTGGAGGCTGCCCCTGCACTGCTGGGGGGTGGGGGTGGTGGGAGACATGGGTGGGGGCCTAGTGGAGGCTGCCCCTGGTGACTGGGGGGTGGGGTGGTGGGAGACATGGGTGGGTTCCTGGTGGTGGGTGCCCCTGTTGGCTGGGGGGTGGGGGGGTGGGAGACATGGGTGGGGGCCTGGTAGAGGCTGCTCCTGCACTGCTGGGGGGTGGGGGTGGTGGGAGACATGGGTGGGGGCCTGGTGGAGGCTGCCCCTGGTGGCTGGGGGGTGGGGGTGGTGGGGAATATGAGTTGGACATGGGTGGGGGCCTGCTGGCAGGTGCCCCACGGTGCTGGGGGTGGGGGTGGTGGGGAACATGAGTTGGACATGGGTGGGGGCCTGCTGGCAGGTGCCCCACAGTGCTGGGGGGTGGGGGTGGTGGGAGACATGGGCGGGGGCCTGGTGGAGGGTGCCCCTGCACTGCTGGGGGGTGGGGGTGGTGGGGAACATGAGTTGGACATGGGTGGGGGCCTGCTGGCAGGTGCCCCACAGTGCTGGGGGGTGGGGGTGGTGGGAGACATGGGTGTGGGCCTGGTGGAGGCTGCCCCTGGTGACTGGGGGGTGGGGGTGGTGGGAGACATGGGTGGGCGCCTGGTGGAGGCTGCCCCTGCACTGCTGGGGGGTGGGGGTGGTGGGAGACATGGGTGGGGGCCTGGTGGAGGCTGCCCCTGGTGAGTGGGGGGTGGGGGTGGTGGGAGACATGGGTGGGGTCCTGGTGGTGGGTGCCCCTGGTGGCTGAGGGGCGGGGGGGTGGGAGACATGGGTGGGGGCCTGGTAGAGGCTGCTCCTGCACTGCTGGGGGGTGGGGGTGGTGGGAGACATGGGTGGGGGCCTGGTGGAGGCTGCCCCTGGTGGCTGGGGGTTGGGGGTGGTGGGGAACATGAGTTGGACATGGGTGGGGGCCTGCTGGCAGGTGCCCCACGGTGCTGGGGGGTGGGGGTGGTGGGGAACATGAGTTGGACATGGGTGGGGGCCTGCTGGCAGGTGCCCCACAGTGCTGGGGGGTGGGGGTGGTGGGAGACATGGGCGGGGGCCTGGTGGAGGCTGCCCCTGCACTGCTGGGGGGTGGGGGTGGTGGGAGACATGGGTGGGGGCCTGGTGGAGGCTGCCCCTTGTGACTGGGGGGTGGGGGTGATGGGAGACATGGGTGGGGGCCTGGTGGAGACTGCCCCTGCACTGCTGGGGGGTGGGGGTGGTGGGAGACATGGGTGGGGGCCTGGTTGTGGGTGCCCCTGGTGGCTGGGGGGTGGGGGAGTGGGAGACATGGGTGGGGGCCTGGTAGAGGCTGCTCCTGCACTTCTGGGGTGTGGGGGTGGTGGGGAACATGAGTTGGACATGGGTGGGGGCCTGCTGGCAGGTGCCCCACAGTGCTGGGGGGTGGGGGTGGTGTGAGACATGGGTGGGGGCCTGGTGGAGGCTGCCCCTGGTGGCTGGGGGTGCAGGGGGACATGCGTTGGTGGGCAGTAGTGCAAGTTGACATGTGGGTTGGCTGGTGGGCATGGCCATGGTGGATGGGGTGCCTGCATAACATGTGCTGGGTAGGCCCCTGTGGTGTGAGCCACCTGCAGGGGCCGGGGAGGGTGTAGAGGGAACACCTGGGAGGACCCACACGTGCAATTCACGTGTGCTGCTCCCCGCGCACCCCCGCAATACACGTAGCCCGCTCCCCCAGGCCCGATCGCGTTAAAAACTTCACGCGAACCCCTGAAATACACGTAGCCCGCTCCCCGAGGCCCGATCGCGTGAAAAAGTTCACGCGCACCCCTGAAATACACGTAGCCCGCTCCCCCAGGCCCGATCGCGTGAAAAAGTTCATGCGCACCCCTGAAATACACGTAGCCCGCTCCCCCAGGCCCGATCGCGTGAGAAACTTCACGCGCACCCCTGAAATACACGTAGCCCGCTCCCCCAGGCCCGTTCGCGTGAGAAACTTCACGTGAACCCCTGAAATACACGTAGCCCGCTCGCACAGGCCCAATTGCTGTATGTTGCCACTTTTGTAATGCGCAGGGACGCTATCGCCTGCCTTCGTGTGGCGGACGTGTTTCGGCTTTTGCGTGTCTTTGGCTGTGCGTGGCTTTGCCCTATTTGATTCCATGAATACGTGTGGTTCGAGTGCGTGTGGGCGTTCCGTCTGCTTCCCTGCAGTACATCCCCAGTTACGCCCCTTATTTTCGCGCTTTGTTCCCCATTCCGCGCGTTACGCCCCGTGTCCCGCCCACTTTCTGGTGTATGCGCCGAGGTTGTGCGCTTTCACTGTGCGCGTCGCGCACGCCTTTCGGGATGTTGCAGTGACTTGTGCGCCATGCACGGGTTTGGCGCACATCCCGGGGTGTACACGCGCAGGGACTTCCATGAATCGCACGCGTGTGCGTGTGCCTGTTTTTTCCCGTTTGCGCCTGCTTGCGCCTGCTTGCGCAAAGATTTTCGGCGCACGTTTGTTCCATGAATCGGCCCCGAAATATCTGGGAGAACATGTTCATAACCCAGACACAATAAAAACTGCTGCCTTTTGGTGACAATGCTGTAATACGCAAAGTACAAGTTTGCACTTGGACCTATATAGGGTTTGGCTAATTGTATCAGACTTGGGTACTTAAGTATAGCATAAGGAAACATGTAAAGTCACATTCAATAAAGAGTGCACGAGGAGCAACAACAGTGTTTTTGTTCACAGAGAAAGAAGAAATAACATGCAAGGGGTTTGACCTTGGAGAAGGAATTGTGGGGTACGAGCTGAAAAGGAGGAAAAGGAAACATGGAAGAGACTAAAATCACACCTGAGAAACAGCAAAAGAAGGCAGAGAAAAGTCTAAGGATGCCACATATAAAAAATAGGCTACTAGAGAGAGCCCATTCAGCAGGAGATTTTTGGAGATATGAAAAGACTGTGATAGATTATCTGGAAGGAGAATAAACTCAGAATTAGCAAAGTTATTTATGTATGTATTTATTTTTTTCATTTCTAAAGCACACTAAACACAGGGGCATCAAGGCACTGTATGTTGTTGGAAGAACACAAA
This sequence comes from Ambystoma mexicanum, assembly GCF_040938575.1. Lineage (NCBI taxonomy): Eukaryota > Metazoa > Chordata > Amphibia > Caudata > Ambystomatidae > Ambystoma > Ambystoma mexicanum. The sequence goes on along the minus strand of NC_090930.1, from coordinate 1,228,135,788 downwards.
GTAAGGTGGACAACTTTAAGAGGGGTTTAATACCACCCCCTAAGTGAAGAGGAAAGGCAAATACAGGGATGAATAGGGAGGTTTCTGGGGATCATGTTGGTCCAGAGGAGAATGTGATAGTGGGAAGAGGTTTAAAATGGTTACACCCCACTGGCAGACAGGTGGGAAAGAGTGGGAAGCGTAAAAAGAGCTAAAGCAGTACCTAAGCAAAGGCAGTGAAAGACAGCTAACGGTCAAAGGCTTTTTCAGACTGCAGAAACATCTCTCTGTGCCAGAGTCATGGAGCCGCAGCACAGACCTATTCCTGCACAAGGAGACAGCAAAAGGCCCACACCACTCACCCTATGGATACAATACAGAAGATGAATCCTCCTTAAAAACCGGTGTAAGACACTTTTCTTTGGACACAGGTAGATCAATTTGGTGAACCTTGGAGTTGTACATGTCCAAGGCTATTGAGAATTGTGTGGGATGTTTTGAAACTGAAACCTGCAGTGCAGAAACCCTTTCACATAAGAGGGAAATACCTGTTCTTTGGATGTTTTCTTTAGGGTGCCCCTTTGCCTGAATCCAAACATTAAGGATGGAAGACTTTTACCAACCTTGACATTGAAACTACATCCACACACTCTTAGTATTTTGTTTGTGCACAGTTTGAGGAAGAACGCAGACCGGAGTTAATAAAATAAATACATGAAAATACTGATCAGGGTCACGAAGCACAATGAAAGTAGTGGTGTGGCTTAGGGCTTTTCTTTTTATGTGAAACATGTACCTTCACATCATGACATCATCCTATGTTCATGACCATAGTGTTTATTATTTTCTGTTTCCTGCTAGCAGATTTTGGTTAGATCAACCCTTTGTTCATGTTGGCGCTAGTTAACACTTGTCCATTGTGAACTGAATCGTGAATGTGCACAATTTCCAATGACTATCAGCTTTTTACCCTGCCAAGGCCTTTGGGAGAAGGATGTAGAACTGAGTCCATGGATATGCATTGGCTGGCACAATAAACCCATTATCAGATGCAGAAGGCATAATGAGGATCGATGCCCTATGTCCCTTGCCTTAGGAGGACGAGGCCAGAAGAAGACCTGAGTAGCCATGTTTAACCAGAAGTGGATCATCATGTGTTGTCACTCAGCACAAACATTGACGTTGGACTATGTTTTAGGAAAAATTGTTGCATCGTTTAGATGGAAGTTAGGAATAGCTTGCTGGAAGCCCTGTTAAGTGTTTCTAGAAACTTCAAGGGTCACGTGCAGTGAACAATATGTAACTTGCAGATATGGAGGGTGGGCAGGGTAGTTGGTTAGGAATGGGTAAATGGCTTGCATGCTGTCTGTTAGTCTTGCGAGCAAACTGATAAATGGGTGGGAGACAGTCCACAGTCCTGAATGCTGTGTGTTTTCTTACATTTAAATATCTCATAACACACAGCATCGGCATTCTTTTTTTAAAAAACCGTGCTACTGTCAGTCCTTGAGTATTTTTCACAAAAAGACCTTTTGTTTTGCCTTTTGCTGAATTGCAATCTGGTTTTTGTAATCTCACCGTCAAGATGAGGGGAATAATGCCACAATTGGACACTTTTTGCGTAACATAGTTCTGAAGGATTCGTATATTTGAGTGACACTATGGCATGCATACATTTCAAGTTATCCTTATAAAGCAGAGTATTGTTGAAAGCCAGACATGAGGGCAAGGAGGGGAACTAATGAGAGGGCAAGTAAGTCATGAGTATTTGCCCATGGCGTGGCAAGAGAGTTTGCAATCCTGGTCACTGGTGCAGTTATCCCGATTGTGGATGCTTTTCAGGGCACAAGTAAAGGACACATGTGGGTGAAGAGTGTAACCTTTTTTTCAACGGGCGGATGCAACTGCTTGAGTTTTTTTGAGGTTGACAAGCTTGCTTAAGTGTTTGGCTACCCAGATTTTTCAAAGGTTGTCATGTTTCCATTGCAGACCCTTAACTGCAAGACCACAAGCACTTATTTTGTATTGGGACTTTGTTTTCTAGGGACTATTTCATGACAGATTGCTGGGTTTAAAAGGTGAGCACCTGTTATACATTGCCAGCGTATTTATTTGAAGATTTCCTCTCTCTGGTTATTTTTCTGGTGTTTAACTTTTTTTTAAAGTCCAATGCTATATTGTCTTGCATACTTTCTTCCAAGTAGAAGTTAAATTGAACTACATTTGATTGATTGATATTTTATTTCTATTGCGCTCATACACAAGTGTTTCAGAGCGCGACAAGCAAAGGGAGGGGAACAGGGGAGAACAAAACAGCGATCTTACTAGGCCCAGTGACATTGAGAACGTGCAAGTGCATGGGAGAGCGGGAGGGGAAAAGTGCATGGAAGGAAGGAGAAGTGGAAAGTGCGAAGCAGAGGAGAAACAGATAAATAGCAATAAATAAATAATAAAGGCAACAAACAGTGGTAATGCAGCCAGCAATTTGCAAGTGCTAGGTTTAAGGCAGCAGACAGGGTAGGTCTGATAAGTGCAGGAAGAAAAAGGGGTGGCTGTATGGGTACAGATACAGACCCCAGTGCAAGGGGTGGCCCGGAGGCAGTGTGGGAGGGTGGCAGGGTGAGCAGGTACCTGGGCCCGAAGGACAGAGGGTGGCCAGGTGCACAGTGCCAAGAGAGAACAGATCAGCAGGAGAGAAGGGGAGCAAAGGCAAGAAGAAAAGAGGAAGATCTTGAGGTGCTTCCGGAGAAGGTTCTCCTCAAGTTTAAGAGTGGCAAGGAGGCTGTTCCAGAGGGAGTCCCCAGTCAAAGACAGAGATCTACCCCCAGCTCGTTTCTTTGAAAAATGACTTACCCTGAAGGAGTTGGAGGTAGAGGAGCGAAGAGCTCGAGAGGGGAGGTATTTGCGGAGGGATAGCTGAAGGTATTTTGAATCCAGGCCCCAGAAAGCCTTGTGGACATTACAGAGGGTTTTGAATTTAATCCTTGCATCCGCTGGGAGCCAGTAGAGAGATTTCAGAGCTGGAGAGATACAATCCCAGGGCTTGAGGATAATGACAAGTCTCGCAGTCCTGTTCTGGATTAGTTACAGAGGGTAGAGAGTAGAAGCAGGTAGATTTAGAAGGAGGCTGTTACAATAGTCCAAACTAGAGAGAACCAGAGCTTGGGATACCATGAGCTTCTGGGGGAAGGAGAGGAAAGGCAGAGTACCTCTGAGGAGGTGCAGTGGGAAATTTGACTTTTTAGAGACCTCAGAGATGTGGGCGGAGAAGGAAAGGGTGGAGTCAAAGATGACCCCGAGGTTCTTAGCCTCGCAGGTGGGGGTAGGAGGAGGGCCAAGGGAGGCCAGCCTGAGAGTGAGGGGAAAGGATGGTGAAGGTGTGCCAATGAGGAGGATCTCCATATTGCTGGCATTCAGACAAAGATCATTGGCGGAACACCAATCTTGAATGGCAGTTAGGCAATCAGAGATGATAGAGGGAGAGGAGGTGACAGAGGGCAGCCTGAAAATGAGTTGAGTGTCGTCAGCGTAGCACTGGAAATGTGAGCAGAAGTGACAATGCAGTGGGCGAGAGCTGCCAGGTATTGGTTGAAAATCCAGGGCGAGAGGTTAGACCGCTGGAGAACACCACAGGTAGAGAGGAAGATAGATGAAAGGAAGGATCCAAATTGGACCTGGGAGGGTCGATCTGAGAGGAAAGAGGTCAGCCAGGCCAGAGCCTGATCAGTGCTACCCAGGGTTTTACAGAGACGGTTGAGCAGCATGTTATGGTTGACCATGTCGAAGGCAGAAGAGAGATCAAGGACGATGAGGACAGAGGGAATGTTAGAGTCAAAGTTGGAGAGCAGATCTTCACGGATGTTCAGGAGAGAAGTTCTTGTACTTCTGGCAGCTCTGAAGGGTGGTCATGGAGACAGCCAACAGAATTGGAATGAAGGTTAAGCTGAGAGATGGCCAACATTTCCAGGAGTTTGCCAAGAAAGGGAGTAATGGAAATTGGGCGATAATTCGCTGGACAAGAAGGATCAGATGTGGGTTTCTTGAGAAGAGGATGCACAAAGGAGTGTTTCAGAGGTGAGCGGAAGGATCCCGAGGCAAAGGAGTGGTTGCAAAAATCAGCAAGGGCCGGACCAAGGGTGTCAATGTGGTGCTTGATGGTTTTAGAGGAACAGGGATGACCCTGTTTTGTATATTTCACTTAAAAATAAATGTTCATTTATTGTGCGTATATTCATGGGTGCCAGCGTTTGATTTTCGCTATGGGGCAAAATTACCTGGGCATATGTTATTGTTGCAGCGGGTTAATTTCTTCTATTTTCCATGCCGCTTCAATGCAGTTAGTTGGGGTAGTGCGATGTATCACAAAAGTCACTAAGTGACCAGCCACGAAACAAGGGGTTTGTAGCACACTGCTTAACCAAAGTTTGTGATCCTCTGCAAATAATGTAATCTCTCTGGGCACTGACTAAAAACACAGTCAGTTCTGAAAGCCTGAAATCTTTTATACATAACAATACCACTGTCAAAACAGGTCAAAATCAGTTTGGGATTGATGAACGTCTTCAAGTGATAGGTTGCAAGTGTATTGAAATATATAGTGGCCGTGTCCAATGGCCATGGCCAAAGACGAGTGGCATTAGGGGTCTGGTAGTGTTTTAAAATGGACAGTGGGCATGACCGAAGGCCGTGCTTACTGGCCACGGCTGAAGGCCATGGCTAGCGGTCTGGTAGTGTTCTAAAATAAACAGTGGGCATGGCCGTAGGCCCTGGCCACTGGCCATGTGCAGAAACAATTTATGGAAAAACATACCATTGAAATTCAAGGAAAAATCTTTTGTTGCAGGGACTTTAAGGCAGTGGTTGAAGTGTACAAAAAGAAGTAGTGGAACTATGTTCCCTACTGGCCTGCACCGCTTCCCACAAACCCCATTGACGCACCCCCTCCCATGCACAATACAAACCCCAAAACACATGTAGATGATGTTTAAGGGAAAGTCCAGAGCAGTGCACTGAAAGTGCAACTTTCAACTTCTTCCTACACCTTTATTTTAAAAAGAAACCGTTCTGGAACGGTTTCTTTTTAAAATAAAAGTATAGGAATGGTAAAACCTAATTAAAAGAAGTAGAGGAGCACCGCTCCCAACCGCTCCCACCCATTTCGACCATTGCTTTAAGGTAAGCAATACATTGTTAAAAAAGCCTTGAAAATCAAGGAAAAAACTTAGACGCAGGGACGTCAAAGTAAGCACTTAATGCAACAAAACCCTGGAAATTCAGCTAAAGCCACCTTAACTTCATGCCACCTGTTGCACAGCCTATGACTACAATGATGACATCACAGATTACATCACTGGTGACATCTTGAATTGAAGTGACTGGGATTGTCTACTCCAAATGGGCTCACCTGTGATTTCTCAGAGGTTTAGGGCCTGGACTGGACTAAGTCTTTGTTTGCTCTGTCTTGCATGGTGGAAAACACTCCCCCGCTCCTGTTACTGCATAGCATTGCATCGGAAGGAGACAGCTCCTCTACTTTCTGACAAGTGAAGCTGATGCTGCTACATACTTCAAATGTATTTATAATCCCTATTTATGTGAAAGGAAAGCTTGTCCTCAGTAAAATTGCTACTTTATTTTACTCAATAGTGGAAAGTTTGCCAGTAGACAAAGGATATAAAAGATTGTAATTTTCACTGGTACAGAAGACACTGGTAAACAGTGAACTGCCAATCTTGTATCACTTGTGGTACATGAGCTTCAGAGGGAACTTTTCTGGGCTTTTGAAGTAAGGTTTCCTATACTTCTGGGTCCTCAGCAACAGACACAATTGTGATCTGATGGGTTTCTATGTCGCAGGCTAAGTAATTGTGTTTGTTCTCGGGGGCTTTGGATCTGCCTAGGGCGAGTTTCTCTCTCTAGTATGCAGTTGGAGAGCTTACAGTTTCTTTCTTTGAATGACCACTGTCATGTGAAGGGGGATAAGGTAGGGTGAAAAGAGGATCATATGAGTCAACCAACCACAAGTCCCATACATATGCTGGATACTTTGTCAGGGCATATGGTGAACTGGATGATAACAGATGGATTTGGAATTAACTGTGCTTGTCTCTTTGGCCGCCTTTGTGCAGCATTCCTCCAACCTTCACTAGAACTTTCAGATTTGGCCTTTTCAGTGGAAAGCCAGATATATGGATATAATACATTAAATGCAAAGTTATTTTCAATATAATTACTATTTTTCATTCTATTTTGTTACCTGGATGACTCGCTTGCACTCAAAGTGCACCAAGTCGAGGACAAGCTGACTTTCCTGTGTTGTTGTACAAGACATTTTTGAACCAGCCAGAGATACAACCTTGAACATATGTGATGCATGTTACAAATTAGCTCCCTTCCCAGACCTATGACAATTCCTGTTAATACAGTAGGAACAGCAAATAAAACAAGAGGGTGACTAGAGGAGCTACTGACCTGATGATTTTGGACACTACGATATACATCAACATCGTTGCCAATATACTGGGAAAATGTTGTCAAAGTGGCCTTTGTAAAAGGGAGAGAAGGGATTTAACATTTGGCTTCTTTTTAATCTTCAAAAACTGACCTTTTACTTGATCCTACTGCTGCTATTTTACTTGATCCTGGGAAGGTGCAAACTCTTAATTCATGTTTGAAGCACGAACAGCTTATCATTTCAGGAAAGGGTTCATAAAATAGGTCTAGCCTCCATATACATACGGTGGGGCATGTGTAACTGTGGACAGTATGGCACTGTTCAAAGTGGAGACAGATATAAAATGGGCTTCTCGCTGTCGTCACTTATATGTATTGATGCAATGAAGCACCTTGCTGATACATTTGTTGAAATATAAGAATCAAATGTAAGATAGAACAGCTCAAACCAATGACCGGAGGGCCGGTCTACTATAAGTGCGCCAGTGTGCTGAGGGCTGGCTGGCTTGCCTGCTCACCAGCCAGCTCGTGCCTCACGACGCACAGCGGATACATTCATTAAAGTTTGTGTTACCTTTCTTTGATGAATGCATCATGTGGGCGTGCTGGCCTGGCAGTGATCAGCCCCTGAGCCAACTGACGGACACCACGGAGCAGCTGCGCCAGCAGTGTTTATTTAATTTGACAAAATACTGGGAGCGGCCGGACTGGGCAGGGCAGCTGCCTCAGCCCGCACTCCCAAGGAATTCAAGTGGCCGTGGAGGTGCGCATTTACAATTTAAGTTGCAAATTGCATCACTTCCTTTTGCACCGCTGGGGGACAGGGCAGGGGAATTTCCCGAGCGTGCCACACAAGTTGCAGAACCCCTGCTAGGGGAGGTTCTGGCCATGTGGCACCTCGAATTCACCAAAACGACACTGGGCTCCACTGCATGCCTACCCACTACCTGGCTTTCACTCGTATCAGCGTTTAAAAAAGACATTTGTCTTATTTAATTTTGAACTATCTACTTTAACTGGCTCGTACCCTCAATGCACGATTACCTCCTTGCCTTTGGTGAGAGATCTTGTTGTGTGTGTTATGGCAAAATGTGAGTAATACAATAGAGCAGATGTGACAAAAAAATATATTTAAAATGGAATTCCACAAATCAGGAAAGGACCACATTTCTATCCTGTCTGTAGTGAGGATTTTGAAACAGATTTGACAGGCTTACTTTGCCCAAATATTTGTTAGAGACACATTTAAAACAAAACAACCTTTTCCGATTCTAGTCTAGAGAACTGCATCAGTGTGACAGCTTTCCGAGGTGGTGTGCATTCTGCAGGCCGTGTTGAGTGCTATCGGTATATCTGCATCCTGCAGGCATGTTTCAGAGCCACACATAGGTGGTTTCTGAAATAACCTTGCAAGGGAACGAACATCCTTAAACATCATTTCATCAAAATAAAACATAATGGAAACTTTTGTGAATTTAGATTGAAAACTATGGGCACAGCTTAAACCTTGTATGCAGCCTTGAACCCACACTAAACAACGACTCAGACTAAAAATATGATTCATGCGGAATCTCTCCAATCTCTGCAAATTAAGATGATTGAGTGGAAAAAAATTCACTTTTCTTGTCATCTTTTGAACAATGGGTATTTCACAAGTAATTAGGTTGTAGCTCATGGGGTGATGCTTCTTTACATTTTTAACGTTGTTTTATGCCGTTGCCAATCTCATTCATAAGAGTTTCAGTCAGTAAAGTAACAAGTCTTGAATTTGAGTGAAATGGTCAAAGGCCTTTTGAAGGATGGGAGTAGTCCTGGCCCGCATTCTGTATGCAAGTGTTAGACATTGCCAATGCCAGCAGTTTGGGCTTTTGTGTAGGCATGACCAAGGCACTTGCCAGGCGCGGTCATAGTGGCATTAACGGCCCATTCATGATAGCAGGTGCAAAATGGTACAAGCAAGTACCTGGGAATATAATAGCAGTGCCTGAGAAATGCCCTTTGTGCACAGGTCAGAGCTGTTAGCTTTGCCAGTGTTTGTTTTTGACAGGACTTCAGAGCAGGTCACACAGAATGCCTATGGGTCGAGTGGCTTTCGGATGACCTGGTCAAGACATTTTTTATTGCACCAGTAGCAGTTTGCAACTTCGATTGAGCTATTGGCTCTCACAGGGCGGCTTTGAGGATCAAGCTGGCGGGGGCACTTCGGGTGCAAGGTTTGTATATGGGGCCTGGTTGGGGTGAGCTCGGGGAGTTCCCATGAGCTGGGGCGTTGCTGACGGGGATGGGGAGGCTGTAGCCCCAGGTCTTCTTTTCATTATGGCCCTGGATGGAGGCTCAGGGAGCTGTGGGCCCTGTCACAGAACTGTATGCAAAGTTATGTTATTTTATGAGTTGTGTTGTAATGTAACAGACACGTGAACCCTCCATAAGTAGCATTTTCTGTAAAGCTGTGAATTGACCAGATTCACGAATGATGGTTTGAGAGCCACTTTTTTTGAGATGCGGGGTGGGCCACTAATTTTGGGGAGCGGGGTGGGTCACTTTTTTGAAGCAAGGGTCGGGCCACTTTTTTTGGGTGCCCGGGCCTATTTCTTGTCCCAGTCCAACCCAGCTCTGTAGGGCAATAAATAAAGGACAATGATTTAATTGGCCAAACTCATCCTCTGGAAGAAGTGATTCAATCTGCAGGACATAAAGATCTATCAATATTCAGCAATACTTCACACATAAAGTTAATAGGATATGGTTTGGGGCATGAGAAATACAGAATGGGCTGAGCAAGATAATAAACTTCTGAGATTGATTACTTCAAAAAAAGGATTTTCTACAGCAAAAGGTGCCATGACGACAAGCTTATTTAGCAACCAATACTCATGGAGGGAATAACTTGCTCTATGTAACAATCGGAAATTATCCCTTTGTGCTTTTCACGTGTGCCTCTAATAGGTAGTTATTGCATCCATTTTGGTATGAAATTCAAGAATGTACAAAGGCAGAATTATCCAGAGTGAAAGAATGGTGCGGAGGCGAGGAGATGGAGAACACAGGTAAAGTTTATTACTAAAAAGGGGCCCGCCGTGCCCGTCCACTCCTTTACGCCTCCAACGGTCTTTGTGTCACGCGAACCAAGCTCCGTAGTATTACAAGGAGAATGGTTTGCGTGCCCCGTATTCCAAACAGGACCGTCTCTACACACATCCCTCCTTACAGAACAAACAAATTAAAATTTGAAAGACTAAATGTAACATTTCCATTTAAAAGTGATATATATAAAATTTTGCATAGAAACATTTGAGCAAATATGACTCTTAAGCTTTTATAATGTTAATTTAAATAAAATCTGTCAACACTACAAATTACAATTCAAACACGAATGACGCACCCTATCTCAATATGATGCATAGTCTTTCATCCACACAGGTTTTGACCTGGAACTCTGATAACTACCAGAACTGCCATCAATATTTCTATCAACCACATTCTCGTTCTCAACTTGAACACTTCCATCAGAGCTGTCATTATTAGATTAATTATTTTCCACTCTCTTATCCTCACAATATGCTTTTGCAATTCTCCCTTTGGATCAGACCTCTCCTCCTTCCAATATAACCACACTCTTCTTTACTGCAGAGATCCTTTTTGGACCCATAAACTTGCTGTCCAAACATTTGTTCACTAGTCTGGGATTCTTTAAGTATATTATATCCCCTACTTTCCACTCACGCTTTCACTTTCTTCCGTGCATCAAAACGCATTTTGTTTCTTTCTTGGCTCTCCCTGATACATTTCATTATCTGTTTTGTATCTACATGAACTACTCCCGCTACTCCCAACCAACCTGGACACAGTTTAGTTCCAGGTTCCCTTCCTTTAAGAGAAACAAATGGCGATACCTTTGTCAATGAATGTGGGGTAGTGAGATAATTCCATGTCATTATCTCTAACATCTGCTTCCATGGCTGCCTTGCCTTCATGGCTAACTGCAAACCTTCTTTCAAAAGACGGTTTACTCTCTCCACCAGGCCATTGGCCCTTGGGTGGTATAACGCAGTTCTAACATGTCTAATGCCATAGCTGCTGAGGTATTTTTTCATTGCCACCGAGACAAACTGAACTCCGTTATCTGAAACCAGTTCAGTGGGCACACCCTCTCTTAGGAAAATTTTCTCTAGGAACACAATTAGCTCTCTAGCCGTGACCTCTCTTACTGCTTCCCATTCAATACATTTCATGTGGAAATCCACCAACACAAATAAAAATTCCAATCCATCACCTAATCCCATTATGGGTCCCACAATGTCCACCGCAACCTTAGACCACGGTTGCTCTGGCACCGTGTTAAAGCTCAACAGTGTTTCTCTCGTCACCTTGGTTTTGTCACTCAATTGGCACTCCATGCAGTCCTTCACCCACCCCTCTGCCATTTTATCTATACGTGGCCACCAGAAATTCTGCCTGAGTTTCCTCTTCATTGCACTTTCCCCTGGGTGGCCCTCATGGGCCAGCTCCAAAAGAGTCTGCCGGATCGCTAGCGGAGGTATCACACAATGTCCTCTCCTCAATCTAACTTCACTTATGTTCAACTCTTCCTTAACTTCCCACCAAATGTTAAAATTCTTATCCAAATTATTCTTGTGGGGCCATCCCTTCACAGTCCATTCTTTGATCAACCTAAGTTCCTCATCAGACTCCTCTCCCTGTAACCACTTTTCTTGGGCCACTGCATCACTAACCTCAGCTATCACTGATTCTTCCACTGTCTCATCCTCCACTATCCCAGTTTCTTTTAAAGGCATCCTCGCTAGACAATCTGCTACCAAATTCTTCTTCCCAGGAAGATAACTCAGGTCAAAGTTGTACCCTTGGAGACCAAAACCCCACCTGCTTATCCTAGGCGAGCCCAAAGCCCACCTACCACTCTCGAACAACTGTACCAATGGCTTGTGATCAGAGCGAACTACAAATCGCCTGCCCCACAAGAAAAATTTAAAATGTATCACAGCCCAAAACATGGCCAAAGTCTCTCTTTCAATCACTGAATACTTGAACTCCGCCCCCCTCAACGCTCTTGAAGCAAAGGCAATCACTCTCTCCTTCTTGTCCTCATCCAATTGTACCAAAGTGGCTCCCAAACCCTTCAAACTCGCATCTACGAGCAGAATAGTCTTATCCCTGGGGTTAAACCTCCCAATAGATGGTGCTTTACTGATTTCTTCTTTGATACCTTCAAATGCCTTCCCACATTCTGGAGTCCACTCAAATCTCGACCACTTTTTAAGTATCATTCTTATTGGGGCCGACACTGTTGCAAAATCTTTCACAAAATGATGGTAATATTCTGCAAGGCCTAAAAATGACCTCACTTGGTCCTTATCTGTCGGTACAGGAGCTTTTTCTACAGCTTCTACTAAAAAATGTTTTGGTCTCACACCCAATTCATCAATCTCATGTCCGAGATACTCTACCCTCTTTACTGCAATCTTACACTTGTCTCTTCTCACAGTCATTCTGGCTTCCAACAACCTTCCCAACACTTCTCTCAATACTTCATCATGTTCCTCCGTAGATTTTTCAAACACAAGCATATCATCTTGGAACACTACAACATTCCTCACACCCTCCATCACTTTGTCCATAACTCTCTGAAACACAGCCGCTGCCGAGGCAAGTCTGAATGGCATCCTTCGATACTTGAAAGTTCCAAAAACCGTAATGAATGCCGTCAAATGCTGGCATTCTTCCTTCAAGGGTATCTGGTGATAAGCCTGAGGCAGGTCAATCACAGAAAATACTCGGGCCTTATCGAGAGTTGACAACTTGTCACTTATTATCGGCAAAGGGTGCCTGTCCACTAGAATGTTCCTGTTGATGTCCCTCATATCAACGCAAAGTCTTATGTCACCATTTGCCTTGGCTGCCACGACGACTGGTGATAACCATTCTGAACTTTCACTTTCTTCAATAATACCTTTCTGTAAGAGGGACTCAATTTCAGTCTTTAGTCTCTCTCTTAGGTCATGAGGTATCGGCCTCACCTTATGCACCTTGGGAACTGCTCCTGCTTTTAAGCGAATCTCATGTTGAAAGTCTCACCATCCCCAATTCTCCTTTAAAGACTGCTGGGAACTCCTCCTCCCATATGCCATTTACCTCAGCTACAGAAACAGGATCCTCTGCACTTGCTTGTATCCTTATTCCAAGCTTTCGCTGTTCCTCCCATCCTAACAAAGACGAGCCTTCCCGTGTGACAAACACATCTGAATCACAACTTCTGCCCTTATACTTAATCATTGCTTTGAATTTGCCTAGCACGTCTAGCTTCACGTTTCCATAGGCATATGGTTCTATGCCGTGCTCCTCCAATACCTCTACCTTCCTTTGCAAACAGACTTCATATGTTTTCCCCGAGATCAGCGTCCATGGAGAGCAACTATCTACTTTCAATGCCACCATTCTTCCGCTCATCATAAACACGTCAGTCGGAGCACTTCGCTTGCCGGATAGTTCTGATACTTCCAGCAAGTGTTTGGTCTGAGTCAGCTGAGCAACATCCGTGTTTTCTTCTTGCTCCGAGATTCTTGCACTAGACCCTATGAACTGCACTTGCCCTGATTCTCTGCACACTCTGGCGAAATGCCCTTTTTTCTTGCACTTCAAACAGAAAATGTTCTTCGCCAGACAAAACGTGCTCGTAGAGATGTGGCGATTGCTTCCACATTTGTAGCATTTGACTTCTCTGCTCAAATTTGTTTTCTTGAATGCTCTCCCAGCTGCTACTTCACCCTCTGCTTTTTCACTCTTCATCGTGGACATGTATTTATGAGTCTGTTCCATTCCTCTTGCAATCTCAATTGCTACCTCTAAAGTCACATCTTTGGTTAACAGTCTTTCTTGTATTTTCATGTTGCTTGTGCAACGCACCAGCTGATCTCGCATCAACGAGTCTGTCAATCCTCCGAATTCACATGTGTGACTTAATGACCTTAGCACTGCCACAAAGTTTTCTACTGGCTCCTGTGGCTCTTGAACTCTCTGGAAGAACTTGTGCCTTTCAAATGTCATGTTCTTTTTTGCTTCAAAATGGATTTCCAGTTCCGCTCAGCTATAATGTACTGGTCCATATCACCTTGGCCCTCCAGTTATGGCTGAGGTAAGCCATCATAGACACTACGACCCTCAGTGAGCAGGTTGTGCAGAAGTATCGCCTCTTTCCTTCCTGCTGCAAATTTGTCGCCTCCAATTGCTACCAGGTAGGTATCAAAAATCTTCTTCCACCTGTCCCATCTTATGGGTGGTGCTCCTGGCTCAGGTAGGAAAGGTGGGGGCGGGGCCATGCTTGCTGCTGCCATAATGAGTGTAGGGTGTTACTTGCTCCACTAGGCCAGTCAAATTTTGCTTGTCTGTCCTTCAATTCTTTACAATTGTCTCTAGATGCTTTAACTCATGGCTTGACACTTGTTAGCAACACTTTTTCTGTGTGCACTTTCTTTAATGTACCTGGATATTGCAAGCTTCATATAAAGCTTAGCAACACTTTTTCTGTGTGCACTTCCTTTAATGTACCTGGATAGTGGCAGCTTCACATAAAGCTTTCCAATTCCAAAACTTTTCTTTTTTTTCCTTTCTTTTTGGGGCCTATAGGGCTTGTTTTCCCTTCGTGCTGAGGGCGTGTCCCTCTTGGCTACCTGTGTATTCAGCCGGTCTTTGTCAGCCGCCCCTGCCTCCCCTCCTCCTCACCTTATGTGACCTCCTGGGGAACGCAGCTATCCACCCAGCCCTGCGCTATGATCAACGCGGGTCCAGTGTCTCCAGCGGCGCCGCGGCTCCATCCAGCCCCGGGCCTCCAGCCGTCGCGTTGGTGAGGCCCAGTCAGCAGGGAGGGGCTGGGGTGGCGCTGCAGCGGTTCTCAGCGAGTCTGTCCCTCGCTCGCTACGGGCCGCTGGCTGTCTTCGTGCTGTGGCAGGCCCCTAGTCCTCGTCACCAATGAAAGAATGGTGCGGAGGCGAGGAGATGGAGAACACAGGTAAGTTTATTACTAAAAAGGGGCCCGCCATGCCCGTCCACTCCTTTACGCCTCCAACGGTCTTTGGGTCACGCGAACCAAGCTCCGTAGCATTACAAGGAGAATGGTTTGCGTGCCCTGCATTCCAAACAGGACCGTCTCTACACAGAGCTTAAACCAATTAAAGGGAAACTTGCGGGAGAAAAGGGCACAGGGTGTTGGCTTTACTACTGGTGCTTTGCTGCTCCTGTCTGCACGGAGCCACTATGTAGATACCACGGTCACCTCACCTGCATCTTTTAAGCTGGACTAAAGCCCTGTGAGGGCGAAGCCCATGGTAGAAAGGGCACAGGGTGTCGGCGTACCGCTGGTGCTTTGCTACTTGTCCCTTGCTACTCCTGTCTGCTCTGAGTCTCTGTGTGCATTCCCAGCCCACCTCACCTGCATCGTTTAAACTGGACTAACCCCCCAAAAGGGCGAAGCCCATGGGGAAAAGAGCATGGGGTGCTGGCATCCTGCTGGGGTGTTTGCAGCCCAGTTGGTGCTGTATGAGCTGGCCACTGAAGCCTACTGGAGTCCATTTTCAGATCAGCGTTAATGGATGCAGCAGCACCTGGAACTGTAGCAGCAAGCTGACTGTTTTATTTTGTTTGTCTGCAGCGGCTAGTAACGCAGATATTAGGAGAAGGACCAAAGAGTGGGAGCCTACCCAGCACCAAATTCAGGTACTGTTTGTAGGTTCCTTTGCTGGAGCTGGGACTGTGTGGCTGGGAGTGGCCATGTACCATGCATTTGAGCAACACTGCTCCACTTACCAAGCTTGGAGTGGCTGGTCACTGCTGGTCATTAATGAATAGTCACTGCTAATAACCGCAAAGTCATCAATGCCTGGACATTGGTCCATGCAGTCTCTGAGTCCCAGAGTTTGCGCTTTCCCAGGGAGAGAATGTACTTGTGCAGGACCATCGGCTTGATTACAACCCCGATCATCCCATCTTAAGTTGTATTTTCAAAGGGAGGCATAGCATGGTTGCATCATGGTGTACAGTTGCCCCAAATTGAGGATCTTGGAGGTGGCCTAGGTGACCAGTGGATCATATAGCACTACAAGGTGAGGGGTGACACACACTCTGGTAGCCCCATAAGCTGTCAGGCATGCCTCACCCTGATCCTAGAGCCTACATCCCAGAACCAGGCAGTTAGCCTGTTTCTAGCTTTAACCTAAGCTTAACTTTTAGGGAGGACTATTCTTAACTCCTGCCGTGGGCATCGATTGGGCACTTTTTGGGCATCTTTTGGCTTTGGAAATTGCACACTCCACCAATGGACTCTGGGGGCTACAGGCTCATTGGACTTTAACATATATGTTTTAAAGTATATACTTTTTTAGGCTTCACATATTTTAATAATTCATCGGCACCCTGATTATATTCACTGTATATTTTATACTTGGGCATTTATTAATACCCTATTCATTCCCCTTTGAATTTATGGAATAGGGGCCGGGACCTCGGCCAAGTTTTTGTTTGCTTGACTTACCATTGGTTACATTTATAGCATTGTATTCCCAAGGCATTTTAATACCTCCTCTGTAGGATTTTACTTGCTACTTAAACACTTGTAGCTGCTTATATTGTTAGTATGTTTAGCATTGGTAAGGCCCTAATAACTTTTAAACTTATGTTGTGATTATACCTGTATGGTCTTAAGGGGCTCATTTAGGTACTGGCACTTTGGCACTGAGTGACTGAGAACTGTAACACTAGGCATTTTTACAAGTATACGGTTGGCACACATGTCAAAAAGAAGTGCTGCAAGCCCGCCATCTAACAGCACTGCTGGAAAAAGAATCTCTAAGTGTGTTGAGTGAATATAGAAGTCCAATGCAATGATTGATGAAATTTCAGGGCTCTTGTATGACATTGATTCTTAAGAACCTAGGCCATCCACTAAGGGGCCCAGCAATCTGAGGAAGGTGGGTGGGGGAGGGGGTCCCAAGGGAAAAAATATAGACTCAAATTATAGTGTGGTCATTGGGGAGGAGGTCATAATGCTGGCTATTAAGGAAGTAGTACCAGACGGTAAGTTACCGCCTGGGTCGTACCCTTACCACCATGGTGTAAACTATGTTTACACCATGGTGGATGGCGGATTTACCGCCCCATTGCAAGGTGAGTGGGGCGGTAAATCCCCATTTCCCATTTTACCCTTCCCCATTCCCATTTTTGCCCCATAGGGCATAATGGGAGTGGGGAAGGCGCTAATTACGCCACCGTAAATTACGGTGGCGTAATTAGCACCATGGTCCCTTAGCGCCATGGATTTTAACGCCTGCAAAAAGCAGGCGTTAAAATCACCATGGCGCTAAGGGACCTTGTAATCAGGCGTTAAAGGTCGGCGCCGTTAACCCCTTAACGCCTGACTCGTAATGAGGCCCCATGTGTCCAGCCAAGGCACATGCGCAAGATTAGTGTTGAAGAGAGGCGCAAACTTGAAGAGTAGAATATGGGTGCCCATAAATTGAGTCTAACTCTCCTAGTGCAAGTGGAAACAATTTTGCCTGGCTATGAAGTTCCCAACTGCCCCTATCAGCATGAAAACAAATATTTTAGTATACGAGTAGAGGTTAATCAATATCCCATTGGGGTTGCACTGAGGGTTCTGGTGAAGGGGGTGTGGATGGGGTAGTGATACACCTCAAACTGATACATATGTAATTGTATGCACCACCTATCCTCCTGAAGTTATCATTAGCAATAGGTTTGAGATTCGCAGTAACCACAAAATAGACCCTAATGCAACCTCCAAACCCATGTCCTGGGACGCTATGTTACAGATGGTAGAGGAAGCGAGTAATGTAATGTTAAAAGGCCATATAGCTGTTGGGGGCAGCAATAATGTTTTATCACTTGTGGCATCGCCCCGGAAAGAAAAAGAGGAACTGAAAATGGAACTGAGTAAGCTTAAGAGGGTGGTAAAGTGGTTGGTACTACGCGCATGTTCATTAAATGAACGGCCAGCAGTTGAGGTAGTGCCAACAGCTAGGGGTCCAGGGTCGGGGCACAGGATCAAGGTGAAACTCACAAAACTAATGAGGGTATTTAGTTGGGGTATACACAGGAGAAGATTAGAATACACTTCGACCTACATCCTCGATTACAAGGGCAGGCCTGTGGCATTAGGCCCTGTGAAGGAACATTCCCTAGCATACACCCTAAGACATGTGGTAACATTGTCAGCAAACCAACTTCTGCCTGCTTTTGTTTGGTGAATGTTCCTAAACCTCAGGGGGAAAAATATAAACAGGGGGACAGTTCGATCAACAAGGCCATCCACTGGTTGAGGACAAATAGAGGCTGTTTTTCAATTATACGTAGTGACATACTGTCCTGTGGAAAATCGGAAGTCCCACAAGGTGAAGATTTGATTAAAATATGGATGAAGGATCATACGATTGTCCAGGCTACCTTGGAAATGGGGCAGCGGTCATTACCCCGGAGTGGTCTGGCTATTACAAACAAAATGTCTCTGCATTTGTGGCACTTGAACGCGTGGGCATGGGAACTATTCACAGAACCCAGGGGGCTTATTGTGGTCCTGCCAATTGATCACTGCCACACCAGCCTTTAGGCCAACTGGGCAGCAAGCACTTATTCCAGTCTCCTCTCATGAAATCCACTTGAGAAGCTGGTGTTGAAGATAGTGCTCGTTTCAACAAGGTTCCCTCGGGCAGTATGGATGGTCCATTCAGGCTCCAGTTCAGATTGATCCAGCTAAAATGGGGTCTGATGGGACTCCTTTTGACTGATGGGGCGGGCACCCTGTTAGGGAGAATTCTCTCTTTAGGCTGAATTTCCTAACATAGTGAGTCCTCCAGCAGCTTTGATGGATTTCTGGAGTTTGTTTTTTTGTCCTGCCAAGAGTGAGACTCTTTTTTTCCCACTCTTGGACATGATTTATGGTGTTCCTTTGACTGTCAATGTGTTTTATGGGCTATGGGGTCCTTTACTCCATAGGGTGTCATGTGTTTTTACTATTTGTGTTACACAGCACCATCCGTGCAGTGACACAGGGGTGTCATAGTGACACCCCACCATAGACTCCATACCCTGGGACTGACTACTGTCTCCCAGGGCATGTAAAGTCACCATTGGCTGTACTAGTCACAAATTATTAACAGAAACCGGTACAAACCATCATATTGTGGACGTACTGGTCGGGGCAATTCAATTGCCCCGGGGTCTGTTAGTCGAGGGGGCAGGTCTCCGTCCCCCCTGATCGAGTTTTGGCTGGTGGCAGTGGATACTACTTTTTATATTCGACCGCGAATATATCCCTATGGGATTTTCCCATTGTTCGAGGCTACCAACTTTAATTATTTAATTCTCATAGCCTCGAACATACCGCCGGTTTATTTAATTAATATTAATTTACTGGTTGGTATTTTTTGGCCAGGACTCGATTCTAAAATGGCGTTGGTGTTCTCTTCTGTGACTCCAACCCAAGTCGAGCCCTTTGTTCCACTTTTTGGCGAGCTTCTCCACAGAAGCCTACAAAAGTGGTGCCACTCTGTCTGGGTACCAGAGGGGTTGTGGGAGGGGATTTAGGCACCCTGGACTGAGTTACCTTGGTAAATCAAGTCGCACTCTTGTGTTATTGGCCCAAGTGGTGAGCCGGCCGGCTCACCACTTAGCATGTTTGATTGACAGCTAGGCTGAGTGAATGGGGTTATGCTGCATAAAAGCAGGGCTTTGGGGACTGGAACTTCAGAAGTCGCCACAGGACCTGAGAATCCAACGAGGGAGAAGCTGAGCCGACCTACCACGACGACACCACCGGTGGAGCCCTGCGGAACCGACTCACCACTTCCCGACGACAGAGAAGATCTCCCGGCTGGAGAGGCTTCTTCCGTTGACTGGTGGGCACAACCAGTTTACCTTCTTCTCTTCGCACCCCAGACCAGCTTGTGGTCGAATTGCCCGTGCCAAGCACCCCGGCAACCGAATAGCCACTTACCACTGGACCGCGAATAAAAGGACCGCTCCTTTTACCTGAGAAACTCCGCGGCTGGTTTCTTCCCTGGCAGTGCAACAGACTCCTGTCTTCCTCCCCGACGAGATCTTCTCTTTCCCCGGACGAAGCACCAACTTGCATCCGCTGCCAGGAACAACTGCCCCCGCTGGAGTATTCTCACCACTTTAAGGTACCGTGTCGGCCAGGCCTCCCTTTCTAAAGATTGCTACAAGGTAATAATAATCTTTTAACCTTCTGGACTGGGCTGGCTGCCTTGACCCTCTAACTGGTCTCTTTCTTTGGTCCAACTCCTTTCTGAACCTTTTCAAGACTTTTGTGCACTTCAAACGTGTGACCTTGGACACATTTCCTTCTGATCCCCTGAAAGTGGATCCGGCCCTCTGAACTCTAACTTCACGGTTTTACTGCCTTCCTCTCTTGTTCTGTTCTTATGAAAGTGTTGGGATCTGTTTCAAATTATACTCTGATTTCTCTCCGATTTTTAAAACAAATTATTAGAGTGCCATCTGCGTTAAGCGCTCACCGCTGTCTGAAAATAAGTGGGGCTTTACTTAAGACTTGTCTAATATTCTTTTAAGGGAGTGTATATCTTTTAGTGACCATGTTTTTGGATTGCTTACTATTAGCGCCTGTGTGTTTTTCTAGATGTGGTTTTTAATAAATAATGATATCTCTTTTACACCAAGCCCTGGTCAGTGTTTACTTGTTCTACTGTCTTATTTTGACCTATTGTGAATACTCTGTATACTGCCTAACTCTTCTTGAGGGAAGTCTGACTGCTCAGCCACAGCTACCAAGTGAATCTGTGTGGTACAGACTGCTACCAAGTGGGTTTACTGCCAAACACCTGTAGTCCTAAATCTTTTGCAGTGGTCCCAGAGGGAACTGCACAGGTTTCTGCCTGTTAGGGTAAATTCTCTGTTTAGGCTGAATTTCCTAACCTAGTGAGTCCCCCAGCAGCTTTGCTGGATTTCTGGAGTTTGTTTTTTTCCATCCTGCCAAGAGTGAGACTCTTTTTCTCCCACTCTTGGACATGTATGTGGGTAATTCCTTTGAATGTCAATGTGTTCTATGGGCTATGGGGTCTTTTACTCCATAGGGTCTCATATGTTTTTTCTATGTGTGTTACACCGCACCCTACGTGCCGTAACACTGGGGCGTCCTAGCGGGCCCCCACCATAGACTCCATACCCGGGGACTGACTACTGTCTCCCCGGGCATGTAAAGTCACCATTGGCTTTACTAGACCTAAATTTACTAACAGAACTAGTACAAACCATCTTATTGTGGACGTACTAGTAGGGGTAATTCGATTACTCCAGGATCTGTTATTCGAGGGGGCACTGTTCCGTCCCCCCTTGTCGAGTTTTGGCTGGTGGCAGTGGAAACTACTTGTTATGTTCGACCCCGAACATAACCATATGGGATTCGTCCCATTGTTGGAGATTGATACTTTTTCTCGTTAATCTCTAACGTACCACCGATCTACTTATCTTAAATAAGTTTATCGGATGGTATTTTCTGCCAGAACTCGGTTTGTAAAATGGCGTATGTGTTCGTCTCTGTGACTCCTAAATCAAAGGTCGAGCCCTTTGTTCCACTTTTGGCGGGCTCTGTACAGAGATCCTCCAAAGTGGTGCCATTCTGTCTGGGTTACCACAGAGGTGTGGGAGGGGGTTTAGGCACCCTGGACCGAGTTGCCTTGCCAACTCCGGTCGCACTCTGGAGTGATTGGCCCAAGTGGTGAGCCTCCCCGCTCACCACTTAGCATGTGTTGATTGACAGCTAGGCTGAATGAATGGGGGTTTTCTGCATAAAATCAGGGCTTTTGGGACTGGATCTTCAGAAGTCGCCACAGGACCTAAGAATCCGACGAGGGTAACGCTAAGCCGACCTGCACGATGACACCTCCGGTGGAGCCCTGCGGAACCGACTCACCACTTCCCGACGACAGAGGAGATCTCCCTGCCGGAGAGTCTCTTCCCCTGGCTGGTCGGAACAACCAGTCCCCTTTTCTTTTTATTCGCCTCAGGACGCAGTGGTTGAATTGCCCGTGCAGAGCACCTCGGCAACCGGATAGCCACTACCTCTGTACCGCGACCAAAAGGTGGTGCCTTGTGACGGAGCACTCCGCGGCTGGTCTCTTCCCTGGTGGTGCACCGGACTTCACTTTTCTTCGACGACGAGATCATCTCTACTCTTGGCAAAGACCCGACGTGCATCCACCACCAGGAACAACTGCCCCCGCCGGAGCTGCCCTCCACAACCAGGTACCGTGTCCGCCTGGCTTCCCTTTCGATCGGTTCAAGTGAGGTGTCTTAATCCTCTCCTTTCCGTTGGGTCGCCTCCAAGCTTTCTCACGTATTTTTCTGAACTAGTTCAATCTGCCGATAACAATTTGCTACAAAGACTCGAACGCATTTCCACTAAGAGTCTTTTGGGACATATCGCCTTGCCTCTCTCCGAGTGGGCCTGGCCTCTGAACTTTATGATCTATTGTGGTTCTTGCCGTCTTGCCTTGCATTTTTCCCACGAAGTATTGAACTGTGTTGATTTCGTAACCTACCTATTTTTCTCTCCCGTCTTAACTAATATTAGAGTGCCATCTAGGTTGAGGCATACACATCTGTCTGTAAATAAGTGGTGCCGGAAAAACCTAGACTTGTCGACATATTGCTAGGGGGATGGATCGTTTCTGCTTCATAGAGTAATTGTGATTGATTTGTTTGCTGTGATAGTGCCATAGTGTTTTTGATAGATGTTTCGTTATCAATAAATACCTTAATATCTTTACACTGAGTCTCGTTGCGTGTTTGCTTGTCTTACTGTGAAGAATTGCCCTATCTTGTATACTCCACATACTGCTTAACTCTTCTTGAGAGAAGTCTGACTGCTCAGCCACAGCTACCAGCAGTGAATCTGTGTGGTGCAGACTGCTACCAAGTGGGTTTACTGCCAAACACCTGTAATCCTAAATCTTTTGCAGTGGTCCCAGAGGGAACTGCACAGGTTTCCGCCTAACACTGGTGTACAGCGGTGGGATTTGTATCGAGTATACAGTTTAGAGTGCTTTTGGACACTTTAGGATAACTAACCACAAAACTTAGCACTAAAAAGCAACTTTCAGAAACATGTCTACGATAGGAACTTACAGTCAAGAGTCCTTGTTAGATGAAAATACTGAGAGTTTGCGAGCTCTCTGTAGGCAAGAGAATCTTCCTGTAAGAGGCAAGAAGTTAGAACTAATAGAGAGATTGCTGGAGAACCAAAGTCTGGGTACTGGTTCAGAGGAACCAATCTCTCCAGCAAATGTAGATAACGGTGATGGTGTTGATCTAAATCATAATTCTGATGATAGCGATGAAGAGGCTGACGAGGACGGAGAGGCTAACAAAACTGTCTCCCCTGCTCCTCTACCTGCCTTACCAGCTGTGCCTACGGGGCCCATACCAGGTCCCACAAGTAACCCTGCTTATTTTGAACTTGAAAAAATGAAGCTCGAATTAGAATACAAACGGTTCTTGGCTCAATCTGAACGAAACCAAGAGCTCGAGTTCAGACGGATGAATGCCCAGGCTGAGCAGAAGCAAGCTGAGTTAAGACTCAGGGAAATAGAACTTAATCACGAGTTAGAGATGAAAAAGTTGTCTATGGAAAATGCTTCTCTCTCCTCTGGTTCCTCTAGGAGCTCCAGTCCCAAAAGACCCCGGATGCCGAAGGAATTAGTGGGTATGTATGAACCGAGATTGGATGTGTTGGATTGGTTGAAACTGTTTGAGTACAATCATGGGCTCCAGGACATCACCGGGAATGCTTTGCTTCCCTGGTTGTTCTCTAGGCTCCCTCCTGTTGCGACTGATGTGGTAATGGAATTGGGGGAGGCGGATAAGACGGATTACGAAAGTGTGAAGCTAGCTTTGATAGCTAGATTCGGGAAGACCCCTTCCCAGTATCTTAAGAGGTTTAGAACCCTCAAAAAGCATGATGGTACCCCTTTGGCTACCTGGGTGAGTGAAGGGTTGAAAAACTTAGAGGGATGGATTAAGGGTTACAAAGCGAACACTTATGAGGGTATGAGGAATCTTTTTATGTTGCAGTCTATTTATGATGCCTGTTCTCCTGAGCTCAGACAGCACTTGGCTGATTCGAAGGAATTGGATTCCCGGAGGCTAGCTAAGGCTGCTGACTTATGGGTTGCCAACAGGGCTACTCATGAGGATTCTGGGGCAACTCAGAAAAAGGATGAGGGAAAACAGCCTAAAAAAACTCAAAAGAGAATTCTAATAACTCAAATTCCAAAGAGGGCCCCAAACAAAACCAGAAGGGTAAGCCACAAGGAAAACCACAGCAGAATAGTGTGTCTTCTGGTGCCAAACCGGAAGGAGGTCAGAACAAGCCACCATTCCAGAAAGCATTCGGTAAATGCTTTGTTTGTGGCTCGACTGACCACGTGAAAGGAGATCCCAGATGTAAGGGTAAACCTTCAGGGGTCCAGCTTGTCTCCTTAGCCTTCGCTCCAGAGGAGGAAGTCCAAATGGTAAGTGGAAACTTTCTACTGCTGGCTGACGAACCCACTGGAGTCTCAGCCAGCGTTTCTTTAGTATCTCTGGGGTTGTGGGAACAACAGAATTTAGATGTCTATAATTCTATCCCCGATAATACTAAAGAGTATTATAAGGACAGTGTCCAGGTGAATGGTCAGGAGACTCCTGCCATTAGGGACAGTGGGGCCAGCATAACTGTGGTGGATAAATCGTTTTTTCAGGCTGAGGATGTTGCTAAGGCACCCAAACGCCTCACCAAGTTAGCTGGAGGGCCTGTGCAGATGCTTCCCCAATTACCAGTTCTCATCCAGTGTAACAACATGACTGTGAAGATACCTGTCAGCATACAGAGTGAGGTACCAGGACGCGTACTGTTGGGTAACGATTTGAAAACTCTCGGAGTTGTATCGCATACTCCCAGACCTCCTAGTAAAAGGTTACAGGAGCTAACCAGACCCGCAAGAGAGAGGACCATGCGCGGTACTCTCCAGGAGATGATGAAGAAGGAAATCACTCCTGCTCCACTGGAATTGTCGGCCGCTGTCTCCAAGAAATCAGAAGCGAAAGCGAAACCTAAGACTTCTATCCCGAAACCACCAGCCAGCATTCCAGTGCAGCTAACACGGACTTCCCCGCGGTTGTCCAAAGTTACACCCGTAACTCCACCTCCAGCCGAGGCTGAGAGGGAGGTACAACCCTGTGTGGTAGAATTAGACTCTGAGGAAGAGCTAAGGGAAGACCAGGAACTCATTGGAGATCTGGATCCTGTTGACCATCCTGAGCTGCAGTCTTTACTGGCAGAAGGTGGACCCAGCAGGGCAGACTTCAGTAAGGGATAGAGGGAATGTCCAACTCTGGAAGGTCTTCACCACCAGGCAGAAGCTCAGGCTGAAGGGCAAGAGCCTGGGAAATACAGGTTGCACTGGGAAGATGGCCTCTTCTACAGTGAACCGACCGAGTCTGCACCTGGAGACTACAAGCGACTTGTAGTACCCCAAGAGAACAGACCACAGTTCTTGCAGTTAGCCCACGAGATTCCTTTGGCTGGTCACTTGAGTTTCAAGAAGACTAAGGAAAGGCTCTCTCTCTACTTCTATTGGCCAAAGATGGGGGCCGAAGTGGAAAAACACTGCAGGAGCTGCCACACCTGCCAGACCTCTGGTAAGGTTGGCTCCAAGAATGTGGCACCTTTAGTGCCTCTCCCAGTCGTGGGAGTCTCATTTGAGAGAGTAGGGATTGACGTTGTTGGTCCCCTTGATCCTCCAACCTCCTCAGGCAACAGGTTTATACTTGTTGTAGTAGACCATGCTACTAGGTATCCTGAGGCAATTCCTATGAGGACTGTTACAGCACCGGTTGTGGCTAAGGCCCTCCTTGGTATTTTTACTAGGGTCGGGTTTCCTAAGGAAGTAATCTCTGACAGGGGGTCAAACTTTATGTCCCACTACATGAAAGCCATGTGGAAAACCTGCGGAGTTACTTACAAGTTCTCAACAGCATACCACCCACAAACCAATGGGTTGGTAGAATGGTTCAACCGAACCATGAAGAGCATGATAGGTGCTTTAGAAGAACCCCTTAAGCGTAAGTGGGACCTTCTACTGCCATGCCTTCTCTTCGCTTATAGAGATGTCCCTCAGGAGGGAGTAGGTTACTCTCCCTTCGAGCTTCTCTATGGTCATCCCGTCAGAGGTCCATTGGCCCTGATTAAAGAGGGGTTGGAGAGTGCTCCTTCCCCCAAGCCAGTCAGAGTGACTGACTACGTGATAGGTCTCCGAAGGAGAATGTCGCACATGATGACGGAAGCAAGGATAACTTGAAAGCTGGACAAGCATTGGTCAAGCACTGGCACGATCAAAAGGCTGACATGGTTGAGTTCGCTCAAGACCAGCTCGTTCTCGTTATGATCCCAACAAGGCAGAGGGCCTTGCAAGATAAGTGGATGGGACCCTTCAGAGTTGTGGGTAAACTCAGAGAGGTCAACTATCTGGTGGACTTGGGCAATCCCAAGGAGGCTCCGACAGTCTTCCACACCAACTGACTTAAAGCGTATGTCTCATGACCTGATGTAGGAGCGTTGCTTCTAGCATCATCCGAGGAAGAAGAAGAGAGTGAAGCTCTTCCGGATCTCCTCAGAGGCTTACCTTTAGATGAAAAAATTGAAGGAGTAAATCTCTCCTCCAATCTGACACCCGAGCAACAAGAAGAGTGCAAATCTATGTTGAATCAGTTTGCCTCTCTGTTCTCGCTTTCACCAGGCTTGACCCCTTGGGGCCAGCACGACATACTCACTGGTGACTGTCTGCAGTCAAAAGCAGAGGATACCGCATGTCAGAAAACGTACGAACCCACATCAAAGGTGAGGTCAGCAAGATGCTTGCTCTCGGGGTAATAGAGCCCTCTACTAGTCCATGGTCTAGCACAGTTGTGTTAATACCAAAGGCCGGATCTAAAGAACTTAGATTCGGCATGGATTATAGAGCTCTTAATGCAGTCACCAAGACTGATGCCCACCCTTTGCCAAGAACAGATGAGTTGGTGGATAAACTTGGCGCGTCAAGTTCCTCAGCACATTTGACTTAACGTCAGGCTATTGGCAAATAGCCCTGACAGACCATGCCAAGGAGAAAACTGCATTTTCTACCCCCATTGGCTTATACCAGTTTAAGGTTATGCCTTTTGGATTGAAGAATGCACCTGCTACATTTCAACGGATGGTAAACCAGGTTCTGAATGGGATGGAGGACTTCTGCATGGCATTCTTGGATGACATCGCAGTGTTCAGCAATTCCTGGGAAGAACATGTAACCCACCTGAGAGATGTTTTGCAGGCTCTTGGACGAGCCCATCTGACCATAAAGGCGAGTAAATGCCAAATTGGACAGAGTAAGGTAGTCTATCTTGGACATGAGGTAGGAGGTGGAGAAATAAGGCCTTTGCTCAGTAAGATTGAAGCTGTGCAAAATTGGACAACACCTACTACTCAAACCCAAGTGAGAGCCTTCCTAGGCCTCACTGGGTATTACAGGAATTTCATAGAGAACTATGGGACCATAGCTTCTCCACTGAATGTCATCTCCTCGCCCAAAGTTCCTAAAAAGGTTAGATGGAACGAGGAGTGCCATCAGGCTTTTGAAAACCTGAAAAAGGCTCTTTGCCAAGCCCCAGTACTCAGAGCTACTGATTATCGCCAACACTTCATTGTGCATACAGATGCTTCAAATGTAGGAATAGGTGCCGTACTCAGTCAACTGGATGGGAAAGGTAGGGAGCACCCCGTTTGCTTCATCAGCCGCAAGCTGAAGGATCCTGAAACAAGGTGGGCAACAATCGAAAGAGAGTGCTTTGCTATCGTGTGGGCTCTGAAGAAGTTTAGGCAGTACTTGTATGGTTCTACTTTTGTCATTCAGACTGACCACCAACCCTTGAGATGGTTAATGCAAATGAAAGGGGAAAACCCAAAACTATTGAGATGGTCGATCTGCCTGCAAGGGTTTGATTTCACCATTGAGCACAGGTCAGGGTGTCACCACCAAAATGCTGATGGTCTCTCTAGGATGTATGTCATCGACTAGAGGTATGAGATTCATCCAGGAGTGGATCAAATCCTCCTGTCCCTTAGTCTGGGGGGGGGCAGTGTTAGGGAGAATTCTGTTTAGGCTGAATTTCCTAACCCAGTGAGTCCCCCAGCAGCTTTGCTGGATTTCTGGAGTTTGTTTTTTTCCATCCTGCCAAGAGTGAGACTCTTTTTTCCCACTCTTGGACATGTATGTGGGTAATTCCTTTGAATGTCAATGTGTTCTATGGGCTATGGGGTCTTTTACTTAATAGGGTCTCATATGTTTTTTCTATGTGTGTTACACCGCACCCTACGTGCCGTAACACTGGGGCGTCCTAGCGGGCCCCCACCATGGACTCCATACCCGGGGACTGACTACTGTCTCCCCGGGCATGTAAAGTCACCATTGGCTTTACTAGACCTAAATTTCCTAACAGAACTAGTACAAACCATCTTATTGTGGACGTACTAGTAGGGGTAATTCGATTACTCCTGGATCTGTTATTCGAGGGGGCACTGTCCCATCCCCCCTCGTCGAGTTTTGGCTGGTGGCAGTGGAAACTACTTGTTATGTTCGACCCCGAACATAACCCTATGGGATTCGTCCCATTGTTGGAGATTGATACTTTTTCTCGTTAATCTCTAACGTACCACCGATCTACTTATCTTAAATAAGTTTATCGGATGGTATTTTCTGCCAGAACTCGGTTTGTAAAATGGCGTCTGTGTTTGTCTCTGTGACTCCTAAACCAAAGGTCGAGCCCTTTGTTCCACTTTTGGCGGGCTCTGTACAGAGACCCTCCAAAGTGGTGCCATTCTGTCTGGGTTACCACAGGGTTGTGGGAGGGGGTTTAGGCACCCTGGACCGAGTTGCCTTGCCAACTCCGGTCGCACTCTGGAGTGATTGGCCCAAGTGGTGAGCCTCCCCGCTCACCACTTAGCATGTGTTGATTGACAGCTAGGCTGAATGAATGGGGGTTTTCTGCATAAAAGCAGGGCTTTTGGGACTGGATCTTCAGAAGTCGCCACAGGACCTAAGAATCCGAAGAGGGTAACGCTGAGCCGACCTGCACAACGACACCTCCGGTGGAGCCCTGCGGAACCGACTCACCACTTCCCGACGACAGAGGAGATCTCCCTGCCGGAGAGTCTCTTCCCCTGGCTGGTCAGAACAACCAGTCCCCTTTGCTTTTTATTCGCCTCAGGACGCAGTGGTTGAATTGCCCGTGCAGAGCACCTCGGCAACCGGATAGCCACTACCTCTGTACCGCGACCAAAAGGTGGTGCCTTGTGACGGAGCACTCCGCGGCTGGTCTCTTCCCTGGTGGTGCACCGGACTTCACTTTTCTTCGACGACGAGATCATCTCTACTCTTGGCAAAGACCTGACGTGCATCCACCACCAGGAACAACTGCCCCCGCCGGAGCTGCCCTCCACAACAAGGTACCGTGTCCTCCTGGCTTCCCTTTCGATCGGTTCGAGTGAGGTGTCTTAATCCTCTCCTTTCCGTTGGGTCGCCTCCAAGCTTTCTCACGTATTTTTCTGAACTAATTCAATCTGCCGATAACAATTTGCTACAAAGACTCGAACGCATTTCCACTAAGAGACTTTTGGGACATATCGCCTTGCCTCTCTCCGAGTGGGCCTGGCCTCTGAACTTTATGATCTATTGTGGTTCTTGCCGTCTTGCCTTGCATTTTTCCCACGAAGTATTGAACTGTGTTGATTTCGTAACCTGCCTATTTTTCTCTCCCATCCTAACTAATATTAGAGTGCCATCTAGGTTGAGGCATACACCTCTGTCTGTAAATAAGTGGTGCCAGAAAAACCTAGACTTGTCGACATATTGCTAGGGGGATGGATCGTTTCTGCTTCATAGAGTAATTGTGATTGATTTGTTTGCCGTGATAGTGCCATAGTGTTTTTGATAGATGTTTCGTTATAAATAAATACCTTAATATCTTTACACTGAGTCTCGTTGCGTGTTTGCTTGTCTTACTGTGAAGAATTGCCCTATCTTGTATACGC
The DNA here is from genome assembly GCF_040938575.1 of Ambystoma mexicanum. Classification (NCBI taxonomy): domain Eukaryota; kingdom Metazoa; phylum Chordata; class Amphibia; order Caudata; family Ambystomatidae; genus Ambystoma; species Ambystoma mexicanum. The sequence continues at coordinate 1,228,106,189 of NC_090930.1, read as the reverse complement.
CACATACTGCTTAACTCTTCTTGAGAGAGGTCTGACTGCTCAGCCACAGCTACCAACAGTGAATCTGTGTAGTGCAGACTGCTACCAAGTGGGTTTACTGCCAAACACCTGTAGTCCTAAATCTTTTGCAGTGGTCCCAGAGGGAACTGTACAGGTTTCCGCCTAACACTGCCTAACACAGGTGTACAGCGATGGGATTTGTATTGAGTATACACTTTAGAGTGCTTGTTGAATACTTTAGGACAACTAACCACAGAGCTTAGCACTAAAAAGCTGATTTTCTAACTATGTCTGCTTTGGAGAGTTATACCCTAGAATCATTGTCTGTCAAAACTGCTGATTGCTTAAAGGTATTGTGTAGACATAAGAATCTCCCTGAGAAGGGCAAGAAAATGGACTTATAGAAAGATTGTTAGAAAACCAAAGTCTGGGTGGTACAGAGGAATCTACCCCCCCCAGCAAATGTAGAAAACAGTGATGGTATTGATCTGAATCAAAGTCTTGATAATGAGTCCGAAGAGGAAAGTGAACCTAATGAAGTTAGCCACTCTGAGCCTCTGTCTGCCTTACCTACTGTACCTACTGGGCCTATACCAGGTCCTACCTGTAACCCTGCCTATTTTGAACTTGAAAAAATGAAGCTTGAATTAGAGTACAAACGTTTTATTACTCAATCTGAAAGAAACCAAGAGCTAGAGTCCAGAAGGATGAATGCCCAGGCTGAGCAGAAGCAAGCTGAGTTAAGACTCAGAGAAATAGAGCTTAATCATGAACTAGAAATGAAAAAGTTGTCTGTGGAAAATGCTTCTCTCTCCTCTGGTTCTTCTAGGAGTTCCAGTCCCAAAAGACCCCGGATGCCTAAGGAATTAGTGGGTATGTATGAACCTAGGTTGGATGTGTTGGATTTGTTAAACATGTTTGAGTATAATCATGGGCTCCAGGACATCACAGGGAATGAGTTACTTCCCTGGTTGTTCTCTAGGCTTCCCCCTGTTGCAACTGATGTGGTAATGGAGTTGGGGGAGGTGGATGAGAAGGATTATGAATGTGTGAAACTAGCTTTGATAGCTAGATTTGGGAAGACCCCTTCCCAGTACCTTAAGAGGTTTAGGACCCTCAAAAAGAATGATGGTACCCCTTGGGCTACCTGGCTGAGTGAGTGTTTGAGAAACTTAGAGGGATAGATTAAGGGTTACAAGGTGAACACTTATGAGGGAATGAGAAATCTTGTAATGTTGGAGTCAATTTATGATGCTTGCTCTCCTGAGCTCAGACAGCACTTGGCTGATTCAAAGGAATTATATTCCAGGAAGCTAGCTAAGGCTGCTGACTTGTGGGTTGCCAACAGGGCCACTCACAAGGATTCAGGGGTCAATCAGAAAAAGGATGAGGGAAAGCAGCCACAAAAAGAGAACCAAGAGATTTCTAATACCTCCCAAACCAAAGAGGGCCCCAAACAACAAATGAACCAGGGTAAGCCCTAGGGTAAACCACAACAGGCTAGTGTACCTTCTGGTCACAAACCAGAATGAGGTCAGGCCAATCCACCCTTCCAGAGAGCATTTGGAACATTCTATCTCTGTGGGGCAACTGACCACATCAAAGGAGATCCCAGATGTAAGGGTAAGCCTACAGGGATCAGCACAGTCTCCTTAGCCTTCACTCCTGAGGAGGAAGTCCAAATGGCTAGTGCTCACTTTGAAGTCTTTGCTGAAGAACCTTTGGGTTTCCAAGCAAGTGTAACAGTAGAATCCACGGGTCTGGTTAGTGATCAGAATAGGAGTGTGTACAACTCCATACCAGAAAACTCTAACGTTTATTATATGGACAGTGTTCTTGTCAATGGCCAGGATACTCCTGCCAGGCGAGACTCTGGGGCCAGCATAACAGTAGTGGATGAAAGCTTTTTCAGGCCTGAGGATGTTGCTAAGGCACCCAAAGGTCCCACTAAGATGTCTGGAGGCCCTGTCCAAATCGTTCCAATTCTACCAGCCCTCATTCAGTGTAATGAAATGACAGTGTTGATTCCTGTCAGTGTTCAGACTGAGGTGCCTGGGAGAGTCCTATTGGGGAATGATCTAAGAACTCTAGGAGTAGTATCCAGTACCCTCAGGACTCCCAGTATGGAGACCCAGAACCAAACCAAATTGGCTAGAGAGGCCACCTTAAGGAGCCACTCTAAGCCTGTGGGAACCTCCACTGAGAACCCCACTACAAGCCCTGGTGTTGGTAAGTTGACCTCTGACCCAGGCAAATTTCAGGCTAACATGTTATAGAAATGGGAGCCCCAACCAAGCTCCATCATTGTTCCCCCAGTTATAGAGTCTTTGACTCTCCCTGCTTCTGAGGAAGAGGTGGATAGACCTACTGGAACCCAAACTAGGCCTAAGAGAACTGGTAATTCTCAGTGCTGGTGGAAAACCAGAAAAGAAAAGTCTAAGGCCAAAAACATTCAGACTGTTGGACCTTCCACAGAAGACTCCAAGCCAATTCCTAGTCTTAAGGGGGAAACTCCTAAAGTAGGTAAAGGTATATCTAAGAGGAAGGAGAAGTATGTACCTTGCTTATCTCCATCCCCTCCAACCAAGAGGCCTAAAACCCAACCTTCTCCCAACAGAGAGGGGGGGAGGACCTCTGGAGGCCCCTCTAGATCTAAGGGAATCCTTTATAAGGACCCCTTGAAAAAGCCTAACACAGGTTCAGAAGTTGTAACAACTTCTGAGGGACTGGTCAACCAGATCCCCTATAACTTTAAAAAGACTGATGTTCCTCAAAGGGTTTGTAGGTCATATAGCTTACAAAGGAAAACCGTTGATTTGACCATAGAACACAGGTCAGGGTGTCACCACCAAAATGCTGATGGTCTCTCTAGGATGCATGTCATCGACTAGAGGTATGAGATTCATCCAGGAGTGGATTAAATCCTCCTGTCCCTTAGTCTGGGGGGGGGGCAGTGTTAGGGAGAATTCTCCCTTTAGGCTGAATTTCCTAACCTAGTGAGTCCTCCAGCAGCTTTGCTGGATTTCTGGAGTTTGTTTTTTTCTCCTGCCAAGAGTGAGACTCTTTTTTCCCACTCTTGGACATGATTTATGGTGTTCCTTTGACTGTCAATGTGTTTTATGGGCTATGGGGTCCTTTACTCCATAGGGTCTCATGTGTTTTTACTATGTGTGTTACACAGCACCCTCCGTGCAGTGACACAGGGGTGTCATAGTGACACCCCACCATAGACTCCATACCCTGGGACTGACTACTGTCTCCCAGGGCATGTAAAGTCACCATTGGCTTTACTAGTCCCAAATTATTAACAGAAACCGGTAGAAACCATCATATTGTGGACTTACTGGTCGGGGCAATTCGATTGCCCCGGGGTCTGTTAGTCGAGGGGGCACGTCACCGTCCCCCCTGATCGAGTTTTGGCTGGTGGCAGTGGATACTACTTTTTATATTCGACCGCGAATATATCCCTATGGGATTTTCCCATTGTTCGAGGCTACCAACTTTAATTATTTAATTCTCATAGCCTCGAACATACCGCCGGTTTATTTAATTAATATTAATTCACCGGTTGGTATTTTTTGCCAGGACTCGATTCTAAAATGGCATTTGTGTTCTCTTCTGTGACTCCAACCCAAGTCTAGCCCTTTGTTCCACTTTTTGGCGGGCTTCTCCACAGAAGCATCCAAAAGTGGTGCCACTCTGTCTGAGTACCACAGGAGGTGTGGGAGGGGGTTTAGGCACCCTGGACTGAGTTACCTTGGTAACTCAAGTCACACTCGTGTGTGATTGGCCCAAGTGGTGAGCCGGCCAGCTCACCACTTAGCATGTTTGATTGACAGCTAGGCTGAGTGAATGGGGGTATGCTGCATAAAAGCAGGGCTTTGGGGGCTGGAACTTCAGAAGTCGTCACAGGACCTGAGAATCCGACGAGAGAGAAGCTGAGCCGACCTACCACGACGACACCACCGGTGGAACCCTGCGGAACCGACTCACCACTTCCCGACGACAGAGAAGATCTCCCGGCTGGAGAGGCTTCTTCCCCTGACTGGTGGGCACAACCAGTTTACCTTCTTCTCTTCACACCCCAGACAGGCTTGTGGTCAAATTGCCCGTGTCAAGCACCCCAGCAACCGGATAGCCACTTACCACTGGACCGCGAATAAAAGGACCGCTCCTTTTACCTGAGAAACTCCGCGGCTGGTTTCTTCCCTGGCAGTGCAACGGACTGCTGTCTTCCTCCCCAACGAGATCTTCTCTTTCCCCGGACGAAGCACTGACTTGCATCCACTGCCAGGAACAACTGCCCCTGCTGGAGTATTCTCACCACGTTAAGGTACCGTGTCCACCAGGCCTCCCATTCTAAAGATTGCTACCAGGTAATAATAATCCCTTAACCTTCTGGACTGGGCTGGCCGCCTTGACCCTCTAACTGGTCTCTTTCTTTGGTCCAACTCCTTTCTGAACCTTTTCAAGACTTTTGTGCACTTCAACCGTGTGATCTTGGACACATTTCGTTCTGATCCCCTGAAAGTGGATCCGGCCCTCTGAACTCTAACTTCACGGTTTTACTGCCTTCCTCTCTTGTTCTGTTCTTATGAAAGTGTTGGGATCTGTTTCAAATTACTCTCTGCTTTCTCTCCCTTTTTAAAACCAATTATTAGAGTGCCATCTGTGTTAAGCGCTCACCGCTATCTGTAAATAAGTTGGGCTTTACTTAAGACTTGTCTAATATTCTTTTAAGGGAGTGTATATCTTTTAGTGACCGTGTTTTTGGATTGCTTACTATTAGTGCCTGTGTGTTTTTGTAGATGTGGTTTTAAATAAAAAATTATATCTCTTTTACACCAAGCCCTGATCAGTGTTTACTTGTTCTACTGTGTTCTTTTGACCTATTTTGAATACTCTGTATACTGCCTAACTCTTCTTGAGGGAAGTCTGACTGCTCAGCCACAGATACCAAGTGAATCTGTGTGGTACAGACTGCTACCAAATGAGTTTACTGCCAAACACCTGTAGTCCTAAATCTTTTGCAGTGGTCCCAGACGGAACTGCACAGGTTTCTGCCTAACACACCCTGTACAGGGACAGGATGAAGCTCCTCTTTTAAGTGAGCTGGACACTCCAGGTGCAGGGTGCAATGACCCCCATCACCTCCTGGAAGTCTCAGTCATCTAAGACCTGGGGTGCGTGTCCTAACCTCGAACATTGCTGGGGTAAATAAATACTTGGTTGACAATGATTGACAGAATTCTCTTTGGGCGCATGGCATTATAATCGTAAGGAAACCATGGCCATTAATGAACCCCTCATCCAAGGGTATGCTCCTTTTACCATCCCAGCGACCACAAGAAAGATGGGCCGCCCAATTGGGTGGCTGGTGATGTCGGTGGCCATTGCTTTGCTTATGTGCATTCAGCAAGTGGATTCTGGCTCCTCCAATATGCTCAAATTGCATTTCAAATTAAAGTATGATTCATGATTATGCTTATACATTTCTGTAATAGGGTCTTATCCAGCTCAGCAGTGGTCCTCATCTTAAGGATGATTGAGCATATTCACCTCTGGACAACTCTTTCGTCTGGTCCTCTGGGGACATTGGTTATAGGGGACCTGAATCTCCAGTTCTATCCCCTGGCCAGCATGGTTGAAATCATGGATGAGGAGGACAGCCACTGGGGTATAGGCAGCCTTAACTCTGTCTATCCAAGAAGGCAATATAGGAACGCAGAGGAGGAAGCTATTCTGCTACTTTCTGCCAATCTTAGGGCTTGTAATTGTCATTTTCATTGGGACGCCACAGCAATGCCGACCATAGAATGTGACATGGCCCAAAGTAGAATATACTACATCTTTGTTAATATAGAAGCCTAGCACTCAGTGAAGATCTCCATGTGTCCAAAGACGGGTTGCAAGTGATCATCATCCCCTGGTGCTGAAGTTGAATGAGTCTTTTTTGGGCAATATCGAGGTTGGTGAAACAAAGACACTGGAGGCCAGTGTCGCTCTGGATGTCCATGGTCACGCTAGATGTAGCATCAGGTGGAGAAATCTTGACATGGACATGATTTTGCCTATGGCATATCATGAATTGTCCCCCTTTCAGGTGAGATCACACATGCAGATTTGCAAGATAGTGTTACCTTAGTTAATGTACAAGAGAGGTTGACTGGGAAGCTGGGGCCTATGTTCTCCCAACCACTGAAATCAGTGTGCAAATTGATGGAGGTTTCAACCCTGTGATGTGACAAGGAATGTAGGCAGGCTAAGGGCAAGTTGGTTAGTGAAGTCATCTCTCAAGTTTCGGCAAGCACCCATGGGCTGTGGGCAGCTAGAAGTGAGTATTGTGAGATGTTAAAGAACAAAAAGAGGGCTTGGTGCGAATAACCTGGGGTGCGCCCCTGACTGCAATAGACAAAGGTGGTTCCAGGGGATTCTGGAATATAATAGGGGTGGGGCATAAAACAGGAACCAACACAGTGCAGGGCTGCATCTCTGTGCATACTTGGGTTGAGCATTTTACTGGGCTCTATGAGAAAGAAAGGTTACAGAGTAACAACATGCCTGTGGACAGGAACCAGCGTTTGAGGGCGAGGATGTCTGAAAGTCAACCGCTGGTACTTACCAGTGGTGAAGTAAGCAGAGTCTTACTTAGTCAAAAACTGTGGAAAACCACAGGCCCAGAGCGGGTCCCAATTGATCTGCATGGTAGCGAGCCAGCCATTTGGATCCCGTAGCTAACCAAACCATTCAACGCAGTCCATAAGCACAATCATGTCCCTCTATCATGGGTCTGTACAGAGATAGCCCCCATCCACAAGAAGGGAGCTAAAGAACTGCCCTCTAACTATTGTCCAATTTCATTATTGTATGCAGGGGGAAAATGTATGCAAGGGCAATATCACTCCACCTCGAATCCTGGACAAACGATTATGAGCACAGTTGACCAAATATTACAGTTGTGGTTGGTATACGGTTGGTATGCTGTACTCAGAAATATCTATGGCTATGCAATTCATGATGTAGATCTGCGGACAGCATTTCACCCAGTACCCAGGTGATGTCTGTGGGAAGTCCTCAGGGGACTTAACGTTCTGGGTAGCCTCTTAAGCGCCATCCAAAATCTGTATTCTGGTAACTTAGCTGGGGTCTGTTGTGGAACAGATGGCAGTATTACACGATTTCTGTGTGTTAAGGCACCCCAGCGCCTGGCACCCGCTCCCCTCTCCCCTTGTCCTTGCATTGTGCTGTGTTTAAAAACTGAGCCTTTTTCCACCCATCTAGGGAAGTTGAATCTGTTTTTTATGTATTGTGCTGTGTTTAAAACCCAAGCCTTTTCCCACCCTTCTAGGAAAAGGGAATCTGGTGTTTTACATTCTGGTAACTGTGGCACTGTTACTGGGTCTCTTTCGGCTCCCTCTCCCCCCAGATCCCCCTCAGGGTGTGCTGTTCATTGTTGTGTGTTACTTGTTCTCCCCGTGCCTTCCTTTGTTTTGACACCTACCCCCACTGCACATCCCGAGTGTGGGCCACAGGGATGTGCATATCTCTCTCTCCCTCAGGCTTATCTCTTCCCTCCTACCTCCTTCACACCCTCTTTGCTGTTCACTGTTTCTCCAATCTTCTCTAACTGCTACTCTATCTCCTATCCCTCTCACTAAGTCTGGTAGAGGGAGGTTCAAAAGGGACAACCTAGTCTCCAACCCAGGCCTCCATATCGCTGATACCTACTCCAGCCCTTTCTCCAGACAGACCCTTACCAACATCCTCTTTTTAATTCCCTCTCCAGGGCTATGGACCACCAATATGATCTCTGTTCTCTCCCCTTTTTCCTCCTCTCCCATTAATGGTGGGACTTGTTAAGAGGTCCTCCTGGCCCCTCTACACTCCTCCAAGACCATCATTAATGTCTATCAGAAGAGCACTTTCTTGGTCCAAGTCCCTCAGCTCAATCTCCTCCTTTTCGATAAGTGTTTCCCGTATCTTATCAACTTCCTTCCTTCTCCTGCTACTCCTACCTACACCCCTCTGGCTCCTCCACCACCTCCCTCTTCTGAAAATTCTCTTGCACCCTCCTCACCTTCTCTGGCTACTCTACCACCTTCTTCCTCTGCCAGCTTTCTGATATGCCATCTCCATCTTCCTCCTCTGCCCACACTCAGTCCCCTATACCACCTTGCCTAGACCCCTCCACTGAAGCATTTCAAATGAGGCACTCTGTTCCACATCACTACTCTCAACTCTCTGCTGTCAAACACTCCTCCGACATCTGCAAACTCCTCAAAGATCTTGATCTGGATGTCCTCGGTCCCACCGAGACGTGGTTGAAAGTCAGCTCTGTCACAAGTTTTGAAACTCTCCTCCCCGATGGTTATAAGATCCTCTCCGAACCCAGAACCAACAGTCCATGAGTTGGAGTAGCTCTGATTTTTCTGGAGTGGATCTTTGCTTCTGTCATTCCTATGCAGGCCTACTCCTCCTTTGAATGCCTGATCTGCAGGCTCTCTATCTCTCATGGCCTCTCTCTTACTGTGACCACAATTTACAGGCCACCTGGCCAGGTTGCCCTCTTCCTCTCTGAGTGGGCTGACCTCTACTCCTCTCTCCGTGCCTCTACCTCTCAACTTCTTCTCCTTAGAGACCTCAACATCCATCTGGATGCTTCTTACCCCTCCTTGGTGCTCTTTCATAATCTCTCTGACTCTTTCTCTCTTTCTATTCTACCCTGTGACTTTGTTAACCCATATTCGCATAAATACTGTCTGATTATAAACATTGGCCTAAGCCATTTCGCATTTGTATTAAAAACCGATGCTTAACAAGATCTAGACAGAATTGACTTTGCCGCCATTTTTGAAAACATCTGCCATTTTTATTCTGACTCTTAATCTCTGTTAAGAAATGATTAACCATGTTTTCAGCTGCCAGAGCAGACTGACCTTTGAGACTATGTCAACACTACAGCTGCCAAGAGCAGACTATTTGTTCTGCGTAAAGAGACCTTGTAGTGAGAATGAACATTCAAAGTGTTATCTATGTCTGCAGATTCATCCTCCCTCAAACAGTGACATACAATGTAAAGTAACTAATGCTGTGAGTTTTGGAAGAAATCCTTTGTGCATTTCTTGGAACAGGACTTATCCCAAAGCTCAAGAAACAAGGAAATATCTACACAGCTGAATACAACAAAGTTTGTCAGTATCTTTAAGGAACCTAAGAGCCACAGTGAACCTCAATTCAAAGTCTTGTCTGCATCAATAGCATCAGCCATATCCAAACATCAGAAATAAATGGTAGACACACTAAAACTATGCCTTAGCAATAAACTATTGAATTTTTTTCTTGAAACTAGGATCAACCTATGCTGGAGAACCTGGAGAACCAACATCGCCATTGCATCTTCAAGGATATGACAGAATGTCAAAAGTGTATACTAATATTATTATATTTGTTATGTGAAGTGGGCATGAACCCAAATGTGTAACTTATTAGTTTGGAGAACGGCTGGGCTATGACCAGCACTGTGTATAAATACTGCATGCTTTGTGATGACCAGTACTCACTCCCCTCAAAGTGCCTGCTGGTACACACTGCAAGGCACTTGGCAGCCAGATAGCAATCTGCTTTGATATTTGAATCTGTACAGAATAAAGTTATATTCATAACTTTGACTTTGTGACTGGCAGATTCAATTTTTTGTGGTACTAAGCCTCGATATTCCTTGCTGATTTATCAACATGGCACACACCGCTGGGCACACCCTGGATGTTATCATTTCCTCTGACATCCCCCTCTCAAACCCTCTCACCACCCCTCTCTCTTGGACCATCCACTTCCTTCTCTCTTCTCACCTGACACTCTTTGTTCCTCAGGTGAAGATGACCCCACCACTGCCATCCACCGTTTTGGCCATCCGGCTCATGAAGCATGTGTCAGTGGAGGCTTTCACCGCTACGTTCTCGCCACCTCCGATGCCTGCAGCTGACTCACACTCCGACACAGCCCTATCTAACCTGCATCTCTCTTTCACTAACTTGTTTGATGTCCTAGCCCCTATCATGAGGTTTCTTTGAAGCCCACCTCCAAGTGCAACTCTTGGTAGGACACTGACCTCGCCACCCTTAAATGCAAGTGCAGGTAGGTTGAGAGGAAGTGAAGGGCATCAGGCACATCCTCTGACAAACTGGCCTGTCGCCTGCTCCAAAGGCAATACAGACTCACTGTCCTGTCCAAGAAGAGAGCCTACATCCAAGCCTGCATCTCTGCGGCTTCTAACAACACAGCGGTAATCTTCAAAATCTGTAAGGAGTTGGCCAATCCAGCTGCATTCTCCACCTCTCTTCTTTGCTCCCAGGCCCCATGCACAGCACTGGCTTCTCACTTCACCACAAAAACTCAGGACATCCTGTCCTTTCTCTCCCTCTACCTCTCTCGGCCCCTCTCTGGCCACCTCTACTCCTCCATTCTCCTCTTTCCCTGTGTTCACTCCTGACAATGTTTCTAGAAACGTTTGATCTATGTCTCCTCCAGAACCATCAAGGGCAACATCAACACCCTTGTTCTAGCATTGGCCAATAGCTGCAATCACTCTTTTACCACTGAAGCCTTCCCTTCGCCCCTAAAGCACTCCTTTGTGCATCCCCTCCTGAAGAAGCCTCTGCCAATCCTTCCTCTCTGGCAAACTACCACCTGATCTCTAGCACTCCTTTCTTGGGCAAACTCCTGGAAAAGCTGGCCATCTCCCAGCTTACTCTCCAGACCAAATCTGTTGGTTGTCTCCTTGAGCTGTAAGAATTTTGTGTAAATTTGGGGTTTAGCGGTATTTTCTTAAAGCTAAAAGATGAGCGGTAATTTGGTAATACTTATCCTTGCATTTAGATTGGGTTTGGCCTCATATCCTTCTAATGACCATACCTTGTTACATTATACTGGAGAATCTAGTAATATATACTGGTGGTATTTTGTGGTAATAGGTTATTTAGTGGTGAGCATATTTTACCTTCCCTATATTATAACCCTGTCATAAACAAAACCTTCCTTCCTTTCTATTAAAATATCTCCTAGTGATCTATAGAGGGTCTTGGACCTATACACACAAGGGGACCCAACACTTTTATATAGAGTGCCACCTACAGCATGTGGCCTGTATCACTGATTTATCTACACCAGTGATCTAGGTGCCAATAGGCATTGCTGGCTCATGGACCTCCAGCAATCTATACCCTCCAACAACATGCAAGGAGGGCACACACGCGCACACCTGTTTATCACTGCTTATACTTGGTTATTATTCTATCTGCATGGGCAAAATGAAAAATGTATTACCAAAGAGAATAAATCTCCCCTATGTCACAAATACAATCCCAAATGCAATATAAAAAAAACTCTACACCATCTGCTTTTATATATTATTTGGATTGCAAACAAATACAATTCACAATAACAATCTTCCCATGTGCATTTTCCATAATCTGTGACAAAAGAAAAGAAGAAAGAATACAGAAACAGAGCAAAGAAGTTTTTTTTTCTTTTTAAACATATGACTTGCTTTTTAACATTATAACATGACAAATCAAGATGCAGAGGGTTTCCCTTGCTACACTGCCTACCTGATATTTTTAGATCGGTCATTCGTCAAACAACGTCTCACAGTAACCTCAGTTAAACTGTGTCTGCTTACTAGAAATATTTGTGGCTCTCTCCCACACACGACCTTCCTTCGCTCGCCTCCGAAGAACAGGCCCAGTCAGCATGAATTGTCTCTGTAATCCTGGTGTCTGGGATGCACGGCGAAACTTCCAAGCCAATACTAGTGACACCAAGATCATCTATCTCCAGAGCCCAGCCAACACAAACTAACTTCCCTCTGTCAGTTTTCCCCTCTGCAGAGCTCTGCACCTAACCACTTTGCTTATGTGATATATCTGCAGACACTTTCCTCCAATCAGGTTGAAAGGCATCATCACCCTTCACTTTTACACAATAGAATCTTTGCTCACAGAGCAACTGTTTCAATTGTTATTTACTTTGCGCATACTTTCTTCTTTCTGCACACAGAAAGAGAAAGAAGAAAAAAATGTCAGTGCACATTCGAAAAACGAATTTCAGAATATGTATTTTCACCTCATTTTGTATATGGGACTACATTACAATGTTAAGGTTAGCATTAGTGATTAGTAATAGTTAATTAAGTCAGTCAGTTATATAGATAATGTTCAATAGTGTAGTCTTCTATACATGAGGTATTCAAAAGAAGAGAAAAAAATGGTGCACTTTTACTCTTTGAAGTTTCACATTGAGCTTTTTGCTGCATTATAAATCCTGTACCTTGCATGCCACCAGCAACCTATCCATATGTTATACTGGCAACATAAAAATAGCTATATGTGTGTGCCACATTATTGCTGGCAACAAAATGCCATCACATTTATTGAAGCGTTTATACTCCAAAGCGCTATAAATATTATAACACACTATATATATTCCTACATACCCCTCCTTTTTCCAACAATTTGGCAACATTCAAATCCACAATTGGAGGAAACCCAACTTGTGCTTCTCTTTTTCTTTCCATCATAGCAGCTCAATAAAATAAATATTCAAATGTTCATAAGAAATCACTGCTTAATCACCATAAGAGCATCCTTCTCAAGTGGGTCCATAGGTTCTTATAAAACATTGTACACTTTTCTTTCCAACTGAAGTGTCCATAGTCCAATGTCCAATGTCTTTGTTTAATTGTGAAAAAACATTTTAAGTTCAGTAACAAAATAATTAAATAAAATAAATAATTAAAACAAAGAGTTGACATAACTAATTAAAATAATTAAATAAAACAATAAAGTTGTGGGACTCCATCACCCATACTTCCAGGATGCATCGGAAATAATGAACCCACAACGCTGCAGGTTCAGTTCAACATTGTTCCATTAATGATGTCCACCTCTGAGACGTCCCGACCATCAACTTCACATCATCTGGTTCATCTGGCACATTCTTTCATCCTGGCACTCTTGGATGCTTTCCATAGGAATCATCTCTTTTGGCATCCCGGTTACTTTGTCTCCACCTCCATGCGGAGGCATTACTTGATCTTCATCCCATGGACTCCATGACTCCATCATCTCATGTGTCCTCCGCCCTGTGAACTCCGACCGAAAATATTTGTTGATTGTTCTAAATCAAATAGAAAAGAAACTGATTAAGTACATAGCACAATACCAACTTCACCCTTTTTACCAAAAATAAAATATTTAATCCAAAACATTTCACCCTTTTTCTTTGGTCTCTGAAACTAAGTACATGTTAGAGAGAAAACAGATATATAAACAAAACATCATTATACATTAAACATATTTCAACCTTGTAATAAAATAACACCATCTACTTCAGCCCCCTTTGTGTTAATGTTTATCACCTATGATATTTTATTTACATCTATTTCATAACAAGAATTACATCTATTTTTATTTCTCTGGTATTGGATATTATGAAGGGTACTATGTGTTTTTCTTTCATGCATTCGGGGCACTTGAGTTGTTTCTACTTGCTCAAGCCTCCTGACTTCATGTTTGGGATGACAGGGCTTAATTTGTGGTTAACATGAACAAATTGCTCTGTTACCGTTTCACCCTCTGTTCTTAATATTTTATATACCACTGGAGACACCCTATCTATGATTTGAAATGGCCCCAGCCAGGCCGCCAGAAATTTAGAATTTTTATGTTTACCTTTTCCAAAATTAGATTTATACACCTAGTCCCCTACACTATACTATTTCACAGATGACTTTTTATCATTATATGATTTTGCACTGTCAGCAGCCCTTTCCAAATTCCGCTGCGCAAAAGCAAGTGCATGTTGTAAATGCTTCTTCAGTTCTTCCATATATTTATGAACTGTAGATGTGCTTACACGTGTCTGTTCATGTGTCCTGTATAACAAATGTTGTGGCAATACCATTGTCCTACCTGTCAATACCTCATGAGGGCTGATACCTGTTGCTTTGGCAGGAGTTAATCTGATTGCCATCAAAACCAAAGGTAAATGTAAATCCCAGCTGGAACCTGCCTCTGCTACAAACTTCTTCAATATATCCACAACAGACCTGTTGCAACGTTCAACACCCCCAGAAGAGGCTGGTCTGTATGCAATATGCAGTTTTCTTTTCATCCCCAGTATCTGCCACACATTACTCATTAAAGCGCGTCTAAAATGACTTCCTCTGTCTGATTCTATTCTTTGTGTTAACCCAAACCTTGAAAATATATGATTTAGCAGTAATGTAGCTGCTGTTTGTGTGCTACAATCTGGCGCAGGAATACATTTCATCCATTTTGACATCAAACAAATCACACTAAAAATATAACGGTTCCCCCTGCTTGACCTTTTTATAGGCATAGTCTGTTTGCAAAACTGACCATGGAAGGGTTAAGCCCCTTTTCATCAGTGGGGCCCTATGCATTGGTGAAGCGGGTTTAAATCGGGCACATACTAGACACCCCCTAGTATATAATTCTACATCTTGGGAAATATGTGGCCAGTAAGCATAATCTTTCAGTATCTCTAATGTTTTTTGTGAACCTCTGTGTCCTGCAGTTATTGCATCATGTGCATAGTGTAGCATTAGCCCTCTGAATGAAAGGGGTACCACCCACTGTATTTGCCCTGTTATGGATTCCCTAATCATGAGCCAATCATGTAGTCTGATTCGTTTTTTATTCTTTAATAGCACCCTCAACTCTTCTTTTCCCGCACAATAATTTTCAGTTAAAGGATTTTGTTCAGGGTCTATCAAATGATTATAATAGATTCACAAAATTGGATCATCTTTTTGTGCCTTAATCAGGTCTTGATCTGGTGTATCATAACTCCATTGCACTACTGGTTGTTCTACCTCTTTTGGAGCCTTAGAGCGTGTAACTGCATCAATCTGTATTTCAGCAAGTAAGTGTTCAATAGGTAGCAATTCTCCCATCACAGCCCCAATTTTGGCTAAATGATCTGCTTTATCATTTCCCTCCTTATCTTCTCCTGGGGTTTTTAAATGTCCACGAATTTTCCTCCAGTATATTGTTAAATCATACTCTGACACTAGTTTGTCTATGGCCTGTATAATTTTTCCATGTTTGAGGGGATTTTCATTGTACGCAATCATGCCTCTTGCTTTCCAGGCAGGCAAATATTCCACAAAGCTAGTTCGTGCATAATCAGAATCAGTCACCAGGATAATTTAACTAAATTTATTATCAACTGCAGTAGTAATTGCTTTATAAATGGCTGCCAATTCCGCTACTTGGCTACTCCTAGCCCCAATTCTCATCCCTATACTAGGAATGTCTCCACATTTCAACCAGACATTTCCTATTCCTAATACCAATTGTTTATTACTGTCATTTTTAATGTGAAAGGCACAGCGGTCAACATATACAGTTGGCAAATCCTTGCATGTCTTTTCATCAAAAGCTTTGTGTGGTGATTGTTCAAACTCCTGTAAACTAGATTCTATTTCTACTTCATTTGATACATGTTCAGCTGCACAGTCATGTAAATCTGCCAATCGTTGAGCAACTGGGCTTTTTTTATTTTGGCCATACCTCACTTCTACGGGAAAGCCTTTTAATGCCAATGTCAATGAAGTAATTCTGGACTGTGCTAGGTTGCCTGACCTAATCCTTTTACTCTCTAAAAATTGTGATGGCTGATGATTTGTTTCAATGATTATCTTTTCTCCCTGAATAATGGGGAGGAAATGCTGTAACACCCACACAGTGGACAAAAGGGCCTTTTCACATTCACTGAATTTAATTTCAACTTGAGAAAATGCCTTACTTGCATAAGCAATGGTTTTGTGATTCAAATCATGTTTTTGAGATAACACTGCCGACATACAATGTTCAGAGAAACCTGTTTCTATAAAGACATCCTTGTTCTTTATGGGGTATGCTAAACATGGTGTCTTCATAAGACATTCCTTTAATTTAGCCACTGCCTCAGATTGTTCTTTTTCCCATTTCCAGGGTGTATTCAGTTTCAGTAGTTTAGTCAATGGTTGAGTAATTTCAGCATAATTTTCAATAAACTTCCAGTTATATCCCGTAATTCCGAATAAACTTTTTAAACCTTTCACACTTCTATGGTCTTTTAATTTCTATATGGCCTCCACCATTTTCTTTTGTGGGTTTAGTCCATGTTCAGTCACTCCATGACATAGAAAATTCACCTTTTTCTTGCTCCATTGTGCTTTCTGTAAAGATAATTGGGCACCCGCCTTTTGCAATTGGCCAAGAACATGTCTAATTTCATCAAAATGGCTTTTTAAGCTTTCATTTTTTATCAGGACATCATCCACAGAAACTATAGTTCCTCTTTCCGCTGCATCAGGCATAGCCTTTTTCAAAAATATACCAAACTCACTCCCACTATTGTCATACCCGAATGGTGTTCTAACCGATGCATATTGGGTCTTATCAAATGAAAATGAAAACAAATTCTGAATATCCTCTGCCAATGGCACACACCAATATCCAGATATGAGAACTAATGTAGTAAACACCTTTGAGCCATGCACCTGAGCATGGCCTTGATCAATGAATGGCAGTGGCCATCTGGACACTGGCACTCTTTTATTTAATTCTCTCTAATCTGCACACAGACGCCATTGACCATTTGGCTTTAACACACCCAAAATAGGAGTGTTGGATGTGCTATGGATGGGCCTGATAATTCCCAGAGACTCCAAGTGTTTAATTATCTCTTCCAGTGACTCTAAACATGCCAGTGGTAACCGGTACTGCACAAATACTGGATTTCTATTACACCCTTCCGGTAATGTGGCAACATGTAAATTAGTTAGGCAGTAATCCTATGTATCTTTAGCAAAGACTTCTTTAAATTCCATAAATATTTTCCTCAATTCATTTTTATATTCATCGCTATCGCATGCATCGGCTGACAAAATCTGCTCTCTACCATTTCTGAGAATTCTGGGAAATCCTCCAGTGGAGGAATCTCTGTGCTTTCTTCCAACTGTGTGGCTGTGTCTCTCTGTAAAGCTGCCACTTCTAAATATTTTGGCATATCAGCTTCCACTTCAATGTGCTGATTTTCTGTTTCCTTTTCATTTAAGTCAAATAAAATATAATCCTCTTGGTGACAGCACACTGTCTCATTTGAATCATAAGGGTACACAGATTGAATTTTAAAGATCCCTTTGGGCTGAGAATCCAGATATTCTGGCAATAGACCCCCTGCATCTACATAACTTTCAGGGATATTTCCAATTACCATGTTATTGAAATCTGCAGTATAACATGATTCTTGTATGGCCATCCCTAATGAAGAATTTTCCTCTAAATGAATATCCTGATGTCCTTTATTATTCACCATAATCTTGACAGATCCTTCTCCAACATTTATCAATGGGATGTATTCATAATCCAGGCCGTGTTGCTTCATGGACTCATTTAAACACATACATGCATCTGCATCTTTCATTTGCTGTCCATTCTTGCACTTGAGGTTTATTTCAACGTGCGTGGTGAATGCAGGAATAGTAGTATCTTTCCTCACCTGTAATTCAATTGCATATGGGACCAGTTGTGCACAATGATAAGCCTTTCTTTTGCCTTCAAATTCAGATGCAGGCCCACCTAGCCGTGACCATATTTTTTGATTAAGGAAATCTAACACCATACACATTCTGTGCATGATATCATTGCCCATGTAAAAGTCATTTTGTGTTCCACTCACTATCCACACATTATGGTAAATTGTTTTCTGACCAATATTAATCTTTAGCATGCATCTGCCTGCAATTAGGCTTTCAAAGTCTGGACTCTCCAAACCAGAGACATATTGGTTTTTAATTCTAAACTTTGGGATCTCCTCCCTCTCCATTATTTTCTGTAGTAATTTCTCATTAATAATAATAATAACTTTAATGTGATATAGATTTGAAAATAAATTCAAACTTTACACATAATATAAATTACATACATTGACAATTAAATCATTAGAGAAAAAAAGACAGATCATAAAATATATCATATATCATATACAAATAAAAATCTAACAACATATATATGAAAATATGTATGAAAATATATGTGAAAATATATTAAAACATCAAACAGAGTTTCTTTAAAGTAAAATAAAATATTAAGACTTCAATTAAAACAGATCTTTGTCCGTTACATTGACAGAGTCAGCGCCGTAAGTACGAGCATTGCATCTCTCACCCACTGCTATCCTAACCCGAATACATAAATCAGGGTGCCATAGATGTAGGATTCCAGAAAATAAGGGTGCCTTAAAGATTGCCGGTGTTGTATGGACTGTTGTATGGACCTAACCAGTCCATACAACACCGGCAATCTTTAGCCCACCGTAATCGGACGTTTCAGATCAGACCCAGGTGTTTTTCGATCTGTTGCCACACATTGTACAATGCAATAAACAGGTGCATATTGCTGGTATTGGTGCAATAGCGCCAGAAAGAGGTTCCACATATGTTAAGCGGGTCGTGTACGAATTCCCTAAGATATTTGAGTATTGACTGTTCCAACATCATACACTCCGTTAACAAATGCTTAGCTGTTTCCACACATTCAGGGTATTTACATACACTGCAAACTCGCTCACTAGCAGGAATTTTTTCTCTGACTCCTGTGTTGTACAGGGTTGGTAGTTGCTCCAATCGGAACAAAATAATGAACCGTCTAAGCCTTTTGGTGGGGCAGAGATATAGGTATGCTTGTGGTTGCATTAAGGTATATAATCTATATTTAATAAAATGGTAGGAGTTTTGACTGCTTAAGTGTGAGAAATTCTCTAGCCAGTCCCACAAATCCAACTTTTTACCAAGTGCTACTAGCACCTCCTTAGAGACTGTCTCTCCTCTATGCGTCCAGCCTATGTTCGCAAGAAATTTTGTCATATCTTTCAGAAGGGGGGAAGTGGAATGTTTTTTGCTCACTTCTTGATGGATCACAACCAATAATTGGTTGGAAGTACCGCCCTTCATTTTAAGATAGAATCCTGCTCTCTTCTTGAGTACTAATGCTTTAAGTGAGGGCAGGCCCAGTTCGAGCCTAATCAAGGCCATACGGACACTCAGGGGTAAACCGAGTATCCGGCGCCAGAATTTGCTCTCTATCACTTGCAACCAGGCAAGGTCAGAAGAGAGAAGAGTCTCCAGGCCATAGATAATCATGTGCGTGAACACTTGTATATATAGATGTCTTGTCCCCCACAAGGTAAAGCCACCCTGCTTATTTGTGAAAGATGATATTAATGCTATTGCTTGCATAGCCCTGGTTATACGCCCTTGCCTGCACAAGGAGTAGTCGCCCAGTGGCTCAATATCTACTCCAAGATATCTATAGGATGGAGCATAGAGTATATGTTTGTTGTATACCCATAGGTTCACTCTGGAAGCTCTTCTCCTGGTAAATCTGAGTACCTTTGTTTTATCTAAATTTATAGACAAGCCGTTATTCTTAGCATAATCCCACAAAGTGACCGCCGAACGCCTCATGGTATTGTCAAATATGACCAGGTCATCAGCGTATGCTAAGACACTACAGGGAGCCTCACCGATTTTTGGAGGGCAGTTATTTGTCTCAGCCAATGCTGCAGGGATGTCGTAAACATTTAGATTGTAAATGAGGGGTGCAGTTACGCATCCCTGCTTTACCCCCCTATTCTGGGTAACCTGTTTAGTCATACTGCCTTCCTGATTTAGTCTGAGGCAGGCAGAAGTGTTGTGGTGTAATTGTCTAAGGTAATATAAGAGACCAGGCGGACAACCCATTTTTTCCAACTTCATCCATAACCTTGCTCTAGGTATAGTGTCGAAAGCAGCCCTAAAATCTATATATAGCGCATATAGCGGGGGCTGTCCCTTGCTAAGTGCATGTGTGCGAAGCATATCCATCACCCAAAGGTTATGGGAGGTGGAATAGTCTCGCCGGAAACCACATTGGAACCTGCTGAGGATGTTAGTTTGTTCCACCCATTTCTGGAGCTCATTGAGCAATAATGCCGCAAAAAGTTTGCCAGTGATGTCCAACATAGAAAGGAGCCTATAGTTGTTGGGGTCTGTGCGGCTACCTTTTTTAAACACAGGTATCAGAATGGCCGTTTGCCAAGAGCGGGGAATGGTCCCCTGAACTAGGATCTTCTTAAAGAGAATGGAAAAGAGATAAGCCCAAAATACAGGGTAGTTCTTTATAACTACATTAGCCAATCCGTTAGGGCCGGGAGCTCTGGAGGCCTTAAGGGTAACCATTTTATTATAGATGGCCTCAGTAGACACATCAAAAGGCGGGGTAAAGGGAACCTTCTCTTGTGTTATCCTAGTGGTCTCAACCTCTCCCGAGTTACGCCCTAATAAAAATTTTATCCATGTTTCTTTGCCTATTGGGTTAGCTAGTGGTCCCTTAACCTTCTCTCTGTTCTCGTTTAGGAGTGACCATATATTACGAGAATTTCTAGTACAGATAGTTTGTATGAGCCTTTGATGTCTATTATTCCATTCTGACATTTTTATGCTCTTAACACAGGCTCTATATCTGCATTTCGCTTTTCTAACTTTCTCATAATAGTCCTCTCCCTCTATGTTCATGCTCCTGATCCCCCTTATTTCCGCTCTATATCCTCTCTTAGCATCCCGGATACCCTTGTTATAGTAGGGAGTTCTGCCCTTGGGCTTTAACATGCACCCAGTTTTTGTTGTGGCATATAGGCCAGTAAAACCCCGAATCTAGTCCTCTATGTCATTCGCTGTCATGTGCTCAAAGTGAGGAAGGTCCCATGCGTCAGCTGATTTAAGAGCTTCAGAAGCCTTCGTTATGTTCTTCTCTGACCAAATTATTCTGGTGCCAGAGCAGTTGGTTTGTATGCTTCCGATATTAGAATGAGGGATAGAGGAAGTAGGGAGGCGGAGAGAACAAAGGAGCAACGCGTGGTAGCTCCATATGTTACGAGTTACAGTCGTGTCCACAACTCTAGACTTCATCTCAGGACACATAAAGATGTAGTCCAGTGTACTAAACGATTTACCATTAGTCCAAGTATGTTTCCCGGGCCGGTCTCCCAGTGTGCGACCATTGATCATGCTAAGGTCCCACGAGTCAAACAGTTGCAACCAGCCTAAACCTTCCCCCTCCGTTCTTCCATGCATCATCACACATCTTTCACTGAGTTCAGGATTTGGGGATAAAAGGAGGTCGCCTGTCATATGGCAATTGAAATCCCCCATCACCACTACTGCAGTATTTCCGGGCCTGAGTGCCCAATAAGACAATACATCCTGAATTGCTTCTTGTAAGGATTCTCTTATCATGGCACCTGGTGGGTTATAAAGATTTAACAGTAAGAATCTACACAGATCACCTTCATTTACAAAATCAATCTCTACCGCTAATAGGTAGTCCTCAGCTTTACACTTTATCTTTCGTGATGTCACTGTATTCACAACCCCTGTCACCCCTTTTAGCAAATGACTGATATGTAACAAAACCGTCGAGGAATAGGGGGTCTGAGGACCAAGTTTCCTGGAGGCAGATGCAACTGTGTTTGGACAGTAAAGCAACTGAACCCTCGGGCCTCAGGAGATGCGTGAAACCTCGACAGTTCCAAGAAATTAAAGAAAAACATCAGTGATTCTGAAGTACTCGTGGGAGGGATGCCAAAAGTGATTGGAGTGCAAGCTGTATTTCAGCCAAGGCAGAGTTTTCTACTGCTACAGACTTGGCTTCGATGGCTGTTGGAGCCGGTGTAACCGTGACTTCAGAATCGTCTTGAGGGTCCCTCTCCTGAGGATCCACATCTATGTCAATGTCTACAGCCTTCAATTCTTCCTTAAAGTTTCTGATTAGATGCGCAGAGGCCAGAAAGGTGCAGTGTATGGCCGAGACGTGTAAGTTAGGCACCTGTAATGGTTCAATGAACAAGAAGTCATCAGATTTCAAAACTCTGAGTTGAGGTATGTAATGGAGTCTAGTTAGGAACTCTGAGCGTGACAGCCAGGGGTTTTTGCCACTAGGATACAGATTCTTGATGAAGCAGATGCGGTTCTTATTGCTCTCCTCCACTGTACTTTTTAGGGCATGCCGTGTAGGCTCAGATGGTTCTACTACTGCTCCTATTTCCAACAATTCTTCAGGACATACGTGGGAACTGGAGTCAGGATCCAGCTCAGGGTCCCCCAGAAAGGTATCTTCTGGCTCCACCACTGTGGATTTCTCTCCCGGAACTAGCCATCCGGAGAGCGGACCCTTTGTTTCTGCCGCTCGGGCTACTGCTCGTGCTTGCCTTTTCCTAGCTTTTTTAGAGCGTGGTTCCGGGGCCATCAATTGCTCAACAATAGGAATAAAGGCACTCTGTGTTGCTTTCTTGTTTTTAAGTGCCTTCTTAGCCAGTCTGCGTTGTTTCCGAGTAGGAAATGAGGTAGCCCCGGGGCTTTGTGTTGGCTCCAGTTCCTCAGCGAATGCTGAGGATGTTTCCCCCTCCGGGATATTCCCGTAAAGCGTATCGTCTTCCCCAACTTCCTCAGGCGGGACTTCCGGCTCTTCAGACTCTTCCACAAAATGTACAGCGTCAGATAGATTTTTCTCTGCATCTTCGTGGAGAAGATCCTTGTGTTCTAACGCCCAGGTGATTGTGTTAGTATTTGTCAAAATACGTCCTGACATTTGCAGAAGTATTTTAAGTGCAAATTGGAGGGAGGCCACCGAAGATTGCAGCTCGGCTATCGCAGTTATGCTTGGATGTAGATTTTTATCATCTTCAACCTCGTTTTCAGGTCCGTCCTCCATAGATGCCATCGCTAGATTTGGAGAAGCGGACAGACGACTGATGTTACCCTCGGGTGTTTGTATCTCTGTATGTGAGTTAGGGTTAGCCTTGGCGGATGTTATACTGCTAGATACCTTCTGGGGGATCTGAGATAACATACCTCTCTGTATGTCTAGACAGAGGTCAAGCAGCGAGTTGTTGTCTATGTCGTCAAAGTTAGTGGAATTTAGGGTAATGTTACTAATTGGGACAGGTACCACCGTTTCCTCGTTAATAGTTGAATTTATTTCAGGGGGAGGATTTGCTGCAAAGAAATCGGTGATCGCTCCTTGAGCCCCATCGTTCTTCTTGGACTTGTCTCCTTTCTTTTTGGTCTCTTTGTTTTCCTTCACAGGTTTTGCCTTAATTTTCCGTAGGTTGTAGATGGAGTGGGGAGCTCTTTCCCCTCGTTGCATTATTACAGCTAAACTCCAATCCAGTTATCTGGGTCCCAACTCGAAACACACCTCGTTATTTCAATGAAAGC
Source organism: Ambystoma mexicanum (assembly GCF_040938575.1). Classification (NCBI taxonomy): domain Eukaryota; kingdom Metazoa; phylum Chordata; class Amphibia; order Caudata; family Ambystomatidae; genus Ambystoma; species Ambystoma mexicanum. Next base: position 1,228,082,866 of record NC_090930.1, on the reverse strand, counting down.
GATACCTGCAGCGGCCGCTTCCAGTAAACTCACACTGGACAGAAAGGGATAGGCTTTACTGGCCACCCCCCAGCAGTGTGCACCGAGGTACTTACTGGGTCAGAAGGGATCCAAGGGGATTTTACCCCCCCGCAGTCTCCCCCGCCGGTATCTCTCAGCTCTCACACCTATGCGCATGTACTATGCAATATTCGGGAAAGAAAGCCCGCTTACGGACCGCTTACATAAAGGCTCACTGCACCATGGGCCTCTATGTATTTTATTACGTAGTATTACCAATTTAGGCCGCAGCTAGCGCCTCCACTCTGAGCTGGATCATTGCACCAAGAGCCTTTATATATTTTATTGCAAAGTGTTACCAATTTAAGCCGCAGGTAGCGCCTCCCCTCTGTGCTGGATCAAAGGTAGTTGTACAGGGGGCCACTTTTCCACCACGCCCTCCATTTGTGCAATATACACTGTGCCCCAGCACTCCTGATTAGTGCAGGCTTACCGTGTCGCTATGTCGCTGTGTCCCTAAATCCACGGGAATCTTGCACAGTGTACGGCCAGCGCGGCAGTCAGCCCCTATCCGTGCTGTCAGTCCCAATCCACGGGAGTCAGCGGGGGTCAGACCACCCGCTGTGCTGGCCATCCGTTACAGCCGCTCGCGTCCTTGCGGCCTTTACGCCTCTGGTTCCCTCGTCGAGTTTCCGGTTAGAGTAAGGGACCTGGGGTTCCAGAGAGACCGTCAAGCCGCACCTCGCAAGAGCCGTCACGCACGCACAACTCTGTCAGGCCGCCCCCGACAATTTCTCATTAATAAAGCTCCTTTCCTGTTCAAGCGCTAAGGTGGCTTTTATCACTTTAAAATGATCATTTATACCAATGTGAATCCATGGTTGTTCATCTTCCATCTGCATTTCAGCAAGAGTGGTAATGTTTTTTTCTGTGTCTGTTTTATCAGTAGTATTCTGTTTGTATTTCTTCTCTTTTAAGTAGAAGCGCATTGTGTGCTCATCTATTTCAGTTTGCCATTTTTTCCTAGGGTCTAAATAAATCTGCACAGATTGTCTTTCCTTTCCCCTTTGCATTTTATCTTGACATATCAAAATGACAGTAACGCTAGGCATACCACTATTCTGGAGGTATACCTCCACTGCATCATTCGTTTTGCCAATGGTGTGGCATTCATTTATACTACTGGTTTGTGATTTTATTTTCTTTGGTCTCAATGGTTTTTTGGTTAAGGACCACAGTACTCCATTCACCCCATCTATGAGAGGATACAATCTTTTCAGGCAGTCTGTCCCCATCAAAAATGAAATTTCACAAACAGATATGATCAATACTTCTTGTTTCATTCTGTGTTTTCCTATCTTTATGTCAACTTTGGTAACACCTATAATAGGCACCTTCTCACCGTAAAAATTAGGCACTGGACCTTCACTTTGCATCACTGTGATCTGATTCTGTGGAGATCTCCCTTCACTGATACTTTTTACCAATTCTTTGGACATAATTGTGGCCTGTGCGCCAGTGTCAATCATCGAAAATATATTGCATTTCCCTTCCCCAGTGATGGGAGCATAATACCTGTCTCCAGCTTCCTCTAATACACATAAAAAGTGTGAATTCTTACTGATTTCAGGACTCACTTTTCTCAGGCCTTTTTCACTTTTGGCTAAGAACATTGGTAAATGGAAAGTCATTTTTCCCTCCTTTCTGTCCATTTCTGTGTGAGGGACTTTATCCATTTCCCCATATACAGAGGTTTTTTGGAGTGTGGCCACTGTTCGCCCATCCATCTGGGGATCATCAGAGGTCACACTACAATCCTCCAACTGAACATGTGTAAAAACATCACTTGGTAATTTGCCATTTTCTCATTCTGTGCACTTGTGGTTATTTGGTATGGTACCAGTTTTTTTAACTTCTTCAAAAATCTGAGGCTCAAAGATCTCTTCAGGTGATTGATCTGTACCCTCATTTGGAGTATGCATTCTTTCTGCCTGTGTTTGGTTAGTGTTTTGATTGCCCAGGGAAGGAGTTGTAGCATCTCCACTTACTGCCTGTTCACTTGTATTACCCGTGCATGAGCTGTCTTTCTTGAATCTGTCCCTTTGTTCTTTTGGAGATTCATGTTTTTCTTTTTCATTTGTGCAAATTTCTACTGTTTGATTTAGCTCTAGGTTAAATTGAACTTCTTGTTTATATGCATTTGCAATTTCTGTCACATGTTCATTTGCTGGTATTTTCATTTTTAAATCAATAAGCATCTCAGAGTCATTATGTACAATCAAATCAGGGTAATCTGTTTTCTTAGCATTGCAGGTATCATTAACATTTAGGGGGTAATTCATAGAATCCAGCGCACAAGTGCCGCCCGAGGCTGGCGCACAGTGTGCTCGTGCGACAGTCTGCGCCTGCCGCGTGCGCCAAAATCCATTTCCGCCCACAGCGTATTCATGGATTTTAAGATCCATTACCAGCCATAGCGCAGAGTGGCGCAGCGACCCTGCAGCAGTGCCAGTTACACCCCCAACCCCTCCCCGTGCGCCATGTACAGCGCACAAATCCCGTACATGGCGCACAGGCCCCCAACCACGAAAACACCTGTAAAACCCTGCGCGCACCCCTCCGAAAAAAGCTACCCCGCTGCGCGGAAAGTTTCACACGCGATTGGCCCTGTGCAAGCAGGGTATGTGAATTTCGGGGGTGCGCGGGAAGTTTCACATGCGATTGGCCCTGTGCAAGCGGGATACATGTATTACTGGGGTGCGTGGGAAGTTTCACACACGATTGGCCCTGTGCGAGCGGGGTACGTGCATTTCGGTGGTGCGCAGGAAATTTCACACGCAATTGGCCCTGTGCGAGCGGGGTACGTGTATTACTGGGGTGCGCGGGAAGTTTCACACGCGATTGGCCCTGTGCGAGCAGTGTACATGCATTTCGGGGTGCGCGGGAAGTTTCTCATGCGATTGGCCCTGTTCGAGCAGGGTACGTGTATTACTGGGGTTCGCGGGAAGTTTCACACGCGATTGGCCCTGTGTGAGCAGGGTACGTGTATTTCCAGGATACGCAGGAAGTATCACGCAATTTTGCTGTCAGAGCAGAGTACGTGTATCCAGTGGGGTGCACGGGGAGTCCCACACGTGAATTGTCAGTGTGGGTCCTCCCACGTGTGCCCTCTACCCCCTCTGTGGCCCCTGCAGGCAACCCACACCACAGGGGACTACCCTGCACCCCTGGTCATGTCGTGCACGCAGCCCATCCACCATGGGCATGCCCCCCAGCCAGCCCACATTTTACCTTCCACTAGTGATCACCAACCCATGTCCCCCAGCACCCCCACCCCCCAGCAGTGAGGGGCACCTGCCAGCAGGCCCCAACTCATGTCCCCCAGCACCCCCACCCCCCAGCAGTGAGGGGCACCTGCCAGCAGGCCCCAACTCATGTCCCCAGCACCCCCACCCCCCAGCAGTGAGAGGCACCTGCCGGCAGGCCCCGACTCATGTCCCACAGCACCCCCACACCCCAACAGTGAGCCTCAGGCCCAGACTCATGTCCCCCAGCACCCCCATCCCCCAGAAGTGAGGGGCACCTGCCAGCAGGCCCCGACTCATGTCCACCAGCACCCAAAGCCCCCAGCAGTGAGGGGCACCTGCCAGCAGGCCCCGACTCATGTCCCCCAGCACCCCCACACCCCAGCAGTGAGGGACACCTGCCAGCAGGCCCCGACTCATGTCCCCAGCACCCCCACCCCCCAAGCAGTGAGGGGCACCTGCCAGCCGGCCCCGACTCATGTCCCCCAGCACCCTCACCCTCCAGCAGTGAGGGGCACCTGCCAGCAGGCCCCGACTCATGTCCCCCAGTACCCCCACCCCCCAGCAGTGAGCCTCAGGCCCAGACTCATGTCCCAACAAAAAACATGTCCTAACAAAACAGACCTATGTCCCTAAAGCCAACCCTAATCCCCCTTGCCCCCAAATCCAAGCATGCAACCATCCACAGAACCCACTCCCAAATTACCCATGCCATGATAGATGAAATGAACGACCATGCCCATGCAGGAATGCACAACATAGCCACACAGTGGCAACACGTGACTGAGGAAATGTTCAATGGGACATGCACAAAACCAATTACAGAACACAACACCAATTCTGAAGTAATACAAAATGTATTAAAAACATAAGGAACTGGCATTGAGGAATAGTAAACTGAAAATCAATGTACAATGACCGATGTAGAAAATAATTATTGCAAATCCAATGAAGTTAAAAAAAAGAAAAATAACATAGAATAAAAAAGTGGTCCTTTGCCAATGTCCATAATAAAAACATAATCCAAATTAAAAAAAAAACATTGATCCATGGGAATATAGAAAAAGAAAGTATGTACAAGTCTGCAACTATATACAATGTAAGTCCAAATGGTCCATGATCCACAAACAAAAGGAAACCTCCCAAAAAGTCCTAGGAAGAAAAAACTATATGCACACGAAGTGGAGCAATGTCCATTAACTCCAAATTAAAAGAAGACCAAAGGAAACCTAACACTATCTAACTATATACAATGGCGGCGGGCAAGTCCTGCGGCTCACTCTGTGATGTCCCGGGCCAGGGCATCATCGAACTCCATGTCGATCTTCCAGAGGCGGGCCTCTGCCTTGGCCCCGAGGTCTCGCAGGCATGCACTCATGGCCTGTTCCAACTCCCTGCAAGTTGCCTCGAGGCACTCTGCCTGCCTCAACGCCCGACGAATGGAGATCTCCGCCCTGACCATGGTGAGCCACACCTCTTCCGCCTGCTGCCGCTCTGCATCTATACGCTGGCCCAAACGCAGCCACATGGAAGACACTGCCATTCCAGGGTTCTCCTGCCCTCTGGCCGATGCCTGCCCCTCTGATGTCGATGGCCCTGAGCCATCATTGCTCCCACCTAGAGAATGCTGCTGTAGCTGCTGTCCATGTGCCCTGTCTGATGCCTGTACATCCTCCATCTGCTGGACTCCAGTTGTTGGGGTGTCCACCCCTGCTGGACCACTGACTCCCGACTGTGGCAGGGATGGGATCTCCACCAAGCTGGCTGTGTTGGTCAGGCCAGGTCCACAGGGGGCCCTGGTGGAATCTGGGCCAGAAGACGGCAGGGAGAACGACTGGCGCATAGTCTCCACAGAGGAGGAGAGGTCCGCCAGAGTGCACGACACATGTAGGAACCCACCAAACAGGGCCCCTCCCAACAGTGCCACGTCGCGACGCTGCTGTTCGTGATGATGTGCGTGCTCCACCCAGGAAGCACGCACGTCATCACGAATGTCACGCGTGTGCAACACGACACCAACCAGGATGGAGCCCATACGGTTGTGGGACCCCTTGTCCGCAGGTAGTGGAGAGGCAGATGACGTGGCACTCCCTCCCACCTGCGGACGGGCCTGGGACGGGGCATGCCTGCTGGTGCATGGTGGTGCAGTCACAGGGTCATTGACAGCGACATGCACAGGCCCCTCCGCAGTGACCTGTGCTGCCTCCTGACCCTGGACTGCACCACTTGCACCAGTGGTACTACCCCCAGCAGGCCCCATGTGCGGCTCAGTAGTGGGCTCCTCCTCCTCTGTGGAGACCACCAACCTGGATGTCTCCACACCATCTTCCGCCATTGCAAGCCCCTTTGGGGGCTCACCCGGCCCTTCCGCTACAGCCGTAGTGGCAGAAGTGGCAGCAGCCCCCTCGCTCCCGGATGTTGGCAATTCCTGGGAGGGTGGCTGGGACTTGCATCGCCGCCCGGTGGTGGTATCCACGCTGCTTGGCTCCACAGTGCCGTCTCCGCCGTCTTCTTCACTTGACGCTGCGTAGAGGGAGACATAGAACACAAGCATCAGGGTACAGTACAATATTCCCCTAGACAGGAAGCAATAACACATGAGTTGCACTGTCAAATGTCACTTCCATCCTGTCCCTCCACAACACATGGGTGAATGCACACAACACACATGCAGAAACAGTCCCGGCGCCTAAAATCAACATCAGCATCCATGTACAATGGCCTCTGTTAACAAAAATGTTGCCTTCAAACTCACATGCATCATGGCTCACACTGGTCCCATGCATACACATGCATGCATCATGCATCATGGCTTGTACACCACAGACACAGTGGATAGACACAGTGGATACAACAGTGATGGCACTGCATGAGTGAATCTACACATCATCACGGAAATGTGTCATGCATCCATGGCATTTCAAAGTCACACACACACACTTATCTGACACACACACATGTGCACCATACATGTACATGACAGCAGCACCCATCCCTCACCCCCCCTCCATGTCCAAGAACAGAGACTGGCATGCATTCATGTGCGCATTCCGCATACAGCTCCCCATGTTGCATTGGAACACATGCACCATGCATGTGGTTCACACATTACTGGTCTCACATGCATGACCATGATGTCCCTGCACACACACATCCATACATGGCCTATGTCACACATACAGGCAAGTATCAGACTACCAGCACACTGCAACATGCCCTGTCTCACAAAGCAATGCTTGGCCACTTACCGCTCAACTCCAGACGGGTCTGCCTCTGAAGGATCTGGGCGTGGAGCGCTGGGGCTACGTGTTCCAGGATCCTCATCTGGATGTTACTCATGCTGCCCCGGCCCCGCTCCGCAAGGTGCTCGGCCTTGTAGAGGGTCCTGGACCTCAGGTCCTCCCAGCGCTTCTTGACGTGCTTGATGTCGCGGGTTGCCACCTCCTCTGCGTTGATGGCAACCACTGCGTCCTCCCAGATCCTCAACCATCCTTCCTTGTTGGCGCGTGATGTTCCGAAGAGGGCATCATAATACCCCAGGACATGCTCCACCAGGACACCAACTTCCTTCTCACTGAAGCTGGTGGCCCTCTGCCTCTCTGACTGGGGGTCGTCAGTGGTCTCAGATGGTGTTTGCCCCGACATGGCTACCCCCGAGGCAGGCGTGGGTGGCCAACTGGGTCCTGGGGCTGGGCTGTGGAGTGATGGTATCCTAGTCGGGAGTCTTCTGTTCCAGCAGGGGTGGACACAGCAACTGGACCCCTGCAGATGGCTGACATGCAGGCACCAAATAGCAGGGCACGTGGGCAGCAGCCAGGCAGCAGTAGATGGCTGTTGGGAGCGTGCTCGGGGGCCTTGGGGGCAGGAAAATGGCCTTTTGGGCAGGAGCGTGGTCTTCCATGTGTATTCGCGTGGCCAGCTTGATACGGAGTGATTTGGCACGTGAAAAAATTGCACGTCAGCGTGTAATTCGAGGAAAGTTCCTTAGCATGTAAGCGTGTCTGTGACGCAACGCGTGCAGGTGTTTCCCTCGTAATGTGGGCATACTGGTTGGGCGGGCGCTTGAAAAAACTCCACGTCCGCGTGTGAATGCATGTAATCCGAGAAAAGGGCCTACTCGCGTAAGTGATGCGACGCGCGCGGGCGTTTCCCTCAGCATGGGTTAAAGGTGAGCGGGGCCAGCAGTTCGCTCTACGTGCCTTTCATGGAGACCGACGTGTATTGCTACTTCGTGTTGTTTCGCGCGCCATCACAACTTCACAGCGGATCAAGGACGTATCTCTTCTTTAGGCGGGGGTATTGGCTACGCGTGTTTTTCATTATTACACTAGTCAGACGGTGAGTCGCGCACGCTATTTTTCCCACTGCGGGTGCCCCTGTGTATCGCACCCGTTTTTGAGGTCATAGTAGCCTGTGTGTCCCACGCGTACGCATTTTTCTTGTTACTGGGTGCCACCGCGTACTGCGGGAGATTGATTCCACGCACGTAGGCTGCAGGGTTGCGTGCACGGTTTTACTGCAGTTTTGGGGTGCCTGAGCGTTGCGTGACCCGTCACTACATCACCGGGGTCACATACAGCCTTGCAGGTGAAGGGGGGCTGTTAACATCTTGCATCCCACCCCCATCACCCCAATTGACCAGGACAATTGTGGTGTACACCTCCCATTGGCACTCCTCCATCTGTGCTGGCACTACTCCATCTGTGCCATGGGTGGGAGGCCACCAAAGGTGAGGGGTGCCTCAGCTGGGCATCCTCCTCATGGCGGGCGTGGTCAGGGACGTGGCCGGGGTGACCAGGGAGTAGGGGCACTTGAGTGTGTCCAGGGTGGCCGCAGAGGGGGAAGAGGCAGGGGTGCGCCACTTGAGCACAATGTTGTGCCATGTGTCGGTGCAGTCATGCCACCACCCCCTGTGGTTCCGGGAGATGCAGCTTCTGCATCTGGCACTGGCGCCCGTGTGACCCGGTAGTTTGTTTCATCGACTGCCAAGGGCTCAAGGGTAGTGGTAGCTGTAGGTGCAGCTGTGGACACCACCACCCAGGTTCAGGGTCTGCCAGCGCAGGCTGCGTTGGCACTTGAAGAGCCCTTGGAAGATTTCCTACAGGCCAGGAGGGAAACAGTAGTTGCACGCAGGGCTGCCTTGACCAAGACACATGTCCCTGGGGCAGTAATGTCATCTGCTGCCCCTAACAGCCGGGTGTTGGTAAGTGCAGGGGCAGATGCAGCCAACAACACCCCGGTTGTGAGTCTGCCAACCAGGACAGTCGCGGTCAATGACACTGCCGCAGCGGATGTTGCTGCGCAGGGTCCATTAGAGGGAACACAGCTGCCACTGATGCAAGTCAGGCCTTTGGTCGTCCCTCCACCTGCCACTCCCTTGGCTCAATCCACCGGTGCTACTGGCCATAGTGATCAGGGCGGCATTTGCCAGCCAGGGTCCGCGCCACAATCCAAGAGGAGGAAGGTTGCACCTGCAGCACAGGCTGGGACCTCACACACAGCCACGACCTCCAGAACATCGAGGAAGAAGCCTTTCTGCAACCAGGAACTGGACTACCTCGTGGACTACGTGCTGGGCCACAGCCGTGACAAGCTAGTGAGTCCTAATTGTCAGACTACGGCTGCCCACCGTGATACCCACTGGAAGCAAGTTGCGGAACATGTGAGTGCATTCAGCCATGAGGTGCGCATGGCGCAAGAGTGCAAAAAGCATTGAAATGACCTCAAACGCAGCGCTAAGGCTAAGCGTGCCTCAAATTACAACTTGACTCTGGTGACTGGCAGTGGGCCTGCACCTGAGGAGGAAGACCTCACTCCGCATGAGTCACTCGATGCGGAGTTCATACCATCTGAATCGGTCGAAGGAGTGGGAGAAATGCCAGACTTTGATGACCAGTCCAGTGAGTGTTGCTTGGTGTTTGTTGTGGACGTGTGTTTTACTTGTGTGATGTGTTGTGCATGACTGACACTACATGTTACTTGTACATGGTTCTGATGTGCAAGTAATGCAATGCTTCCCTGATGCATGTCTGCTCTGCTGGATGGTGGACATGTGGAGTGGACGGGGACTGTCTGCATCACCACTATTGCACCCTACTCACATGCTGGTCACCAGGATGCCCCTCAAGTCCATGTTCCAGCTCACTGGCCCTTCTGCATGTAGCGTGGGGTGACCTTCCTCTCAGCCCAGGGACTATGTCATAGCATGACTGACGTGCATGTGTCCTCTGCCTGCATGCGAGTACTCCATTCAGGCATGCTCTCTTGCCCCTCCACCCCCCCTCTGCACCCCAATTCCACCTTAACACTGGTATGCTTCAATTTTGCGGTTGAGTACTTCCCTGTTCATGCGTCCTGTGTACATGCTAACTTCCAGCAGCCAATCTGACAGACATATGCTGTGTGGTACATCCTTTGTACTTGGACTGTGCAGAGGTCAGATGCCCCGCAGGGACATGAGTGCCCATTCATGCTCCATGTGTATTCCACTCATGCCCCTATGTGTCCTTGACTGGATGATCATTGTAGTAGGAGTCCAGGGGGACCTACATTGCATGGCATTTCATCAGCCTTCCCATTTCCACTGTGGCTCAGTCCTGCGTCGCACACATGTTTAGGGTGTGACAGTCTGTGTGGGTCACAGGCCTCAGCCTGCTTAATGGCCAATGACTCTGTCCAACTGGTGTAGTGTCTTCTTCACATGTGGGTATACTCCGGAGGTTTCATCATGTGTCCTGCTTACTGTCCCATCATCATTTGCTGTGTTGTCATTTGACTCACATGATGCAGTTGATGCTAGTCTTCACTGTCTGTCAATACACAGGTCTCTGGTCAGCCTTTTGATACCATGCTAGGCATCCCTGCATTTGCACCTGGGGGGAGGGGTGGTTTGCTTGTAGCCATGATAGCCATTGAATGCACATTGCATGTGATGGCTGAAGTTGACCTTGCACTGCCTTCACATTTTCAGATACACATCATGAAGTACTTGTACATGTAGACAGTGAGTAACGTACAAAATTGCTGCACTGCATCGACCCACTTCTGTGCAAAATGACACCATTCTACATGCCTAATCACAAAAGCAGTGTCAAGTTGACCCAGCATGCATGGCAGGTTCTCTTTTGTGTGTGACACGTCTGCTTGATGTGTTTGTTGTCTGTGTGATGTCTGTGTGTGTGTGTGTTGTGTGCTTCTAACCTGTGTATTGACCTTTTTTCTCTCTACTTTTCAGATGATGACGCAATGGAGCCAGAGGATGGTGTTGTCATGCCAGGCACAGGGTTGTTATCACTACAGCAACCCGGCACAAGTGGGGGTCATGGGGTGGTAGGCCACGAAAACACACATGTGCTACAGTCCATCTACAGTCCATCTTGTCTCTGGCTGGCAATGAGTCCAGCCCTGATGACCACTCTGACTTCATGTCGAGTTGGATGAGCATCAGGTCGATATGTCAGGGGTGAGTGCAGCTTGGGGTCCTTGACTCACATATGCCACTCCTGCTTCCCTTATCCATGGGCTCGCAAGGATGGTTCGGTGTAACAGCCTATTACACAAGGGCTTTGGACTGTCATATCTGTGGCATGTCTGCTGCTGTCGAACTTGTGTTAACACCCCTAGTGGGGATGATAGGGGTGTTATTGACCACTGTTCTACTTTTGCTAGATGGGGGGTTTCATGATTCATGTGTACATTAATTGCTATGCATTGTGTAGTATGTTTCTTATCTTTACTGTAGATGTGCTTGTTGCAATTCATGCCGTAGATAGTGTGTTCCACACTTTGCCTGTGAAAGATGGACTGATGGTGTGATTTCTGATGTACGTCTCTGACATGGTCCAGTCATGAAATGCCTGAAGAGACACACACAGATGAATTTAAAACATTAATCATGTGTTTCATGCCCTTTCTGCAGGGGGATGAGCCTCCAGACAACCTTTGCCAGCAGACATGGGCCATTGGACTTCTGCAAGCTGGACATGTTTGGTGGTGCCGACATGCGCATGTGTGCGCAAGCAGAGGCGCAGGGATTTCGCTCATACATCTGAAATCAGCTGATGTGTTTCAAAGGACTCCAGGCAAGGTGGCAGCACAGGGGGGCCACAACACAGCAAACCTTCCACCAGGCCAGTTGCACATGCATGTTTATTAGCAGCACTGACGGTGAGCTTGGACAAATATTGGTGTTGAAGCGCACAATACAGCTGAGATGTGTTGGTGGACTAATGGCTAGTTGATTTGAAAGTTGTCTGGGGCACCTGCAGGGGCAGTTGCATATACCCTACGGTCCACCATGGTCCATTGAGACACTTGCATTAGCCATGTAGCGTTGCGAGACATGGAAAGAAGCAGCTCACAGGGACAGACAGCAAGGGACAGACTCGTGTGCAGTGATTTTCAGGTCCATGTCGAATTTAACACATGCACTACCAACTTTATTTCGGTCATGGTGGAACACGACTTGTTCTGAAGTCATACCTTGCTATATGCGTCTGGATGCTTACCCAGCGAACATTGCATGTTGTGTAAATCGTGACACATTGGTCTTCCATTTGCCACGCATCCACCGGCGCCTGACTTACTGCATTGACTTTGTATGAATCATCAGAGGGGTAATGTTACGTATGGGTACCAAGCATCCACACCAGATTGTTTGTTTGTAGAGTAGTTTGTTAGTTTGGAGCCTATATGGTGGTGTGTTTGTGTGTTATGGGCACGCACAGATTAGTAACTATGGCTCTCTTTGCAGCATTGAACTGCTCCTGTTACCGGACCTGAGAGTGTGCAGACAGGAGGCCAGAACTCACCCCAGAGATAAGTTTCTCTTTGACTTCCATTTGAGTAATTTGTTGCTATGTGCATGATGATCAAGTTTGGTGTACTTGTGTATGTGTTAATGTGAGTAGTACAGTTTTGTGCATTTCCTACTTTCCCGTGTCAATCCTACTCCCTCTCCTGCCCCGCATTCTGGTTATCCAGTATAGCAATGCCTGTCCCGACTGCATATCCCTGATCCTCCTTCCCCACCAGGGTCTCAGAGGCCTGTGTGAGTTTGACCTTGCAGGCACTCTGACCACGGTGGGGGTGGTTGGTTCGTGCCACTTCTGCGCCTGTACACGGGAGCTGTGACAGTACACATCAGTATGTGGTGCATCATTCTGTGTTATGTACCACACATGGTAAACATCCTGTTATGACATTGTTTTACTGTGCTACCTTGGTTGTTACATCATTGTGGTAGTACTTGCGCTATGTGACATACTTCTACTTCAAGTCATCTACTGGAGGCTATTCTGGTTTGTTTTGCAGCCTGCAGGCTTTTTGCTTGGCTTCTGTGTTGGCCTGCTTTGAGTTCTCTTTGATGTGGTGTTTTTGCAAATCAAGGTGGCCTCTGAGGGTGCTGGACAATTTTTGCACACAAGGTGGGAGATGGTGACAAAGGGGAAGGGTGATCCTGTGGCCAGGTGAAAATCAAGGATGAAGGCTGCATAACCCAGGTGCAGTTGTTCAGTGGGTCATGGTGATTTGTGAGGGAGAGGGGGTGTTTTGTTGTTGATAGTTGCCTTGCCCTACAGTTTGATGCACACCCTGACATTGTAATTGCAGTATCCTATGTACATGATGTATTCTGCTGATCAATGCCTGTTCATGTGTTGTGTTTACCTTTCAAGTGTGAGGGAATAGTTGTGGCTTGACATGCTGAGGTGTACACATGGTGAATGTTCACATGTGATGTGTAGAGGAAACTGATGGTCACTTGATTGCAAATGCATATATTGAGTGCATGTCCCTACTGACCCACACACTCGCACTTTGATCCACTACATGTACAACCACCCTTCCATGTGCAAATGTACACTCTGTTTACCTTCTGGTGCCCGCTGTGTCCCTGCAGCACATGATCTATGACCAATTGTGGATCCTGTATATGCGTAATTTGCTTTTTGATGTAGTTTGTCGCTTAGATGTGATGCTCAGGGTGTGCGTCACACACAATGGCTGTTCACTATGCTGTGCACTGAGCAGTGTGTTGCAGGAGGTGGGCATGGTACACAGAAGCTGCAGTGTTGATTTTGCAATGCACAATATGCATGTAGACATGCATTCATTGTTATGTTACATTTACAACTGTTGGAATGCATTTGGGTATGACTTCTTTTGGATGGGAGGTTGTTGGTCAGTCATTTCATCGGATTCCATGTCAGGCATCATTGTGTGATGCCACGTTACATTTTTCACATGTCAATGTGTACCTTATTGGTACTGTGTTGGTGTATAGCTATTGCTTGCCATGTCATGTTGTGTTTGGGAGGGTTTGGGTGAAATACCAGTGATAGTCATGGCCCGTTTTGCAGGTCTGTGTGATTCACACTCTGCATTTGTGCCTTTTGGTCACACAGGATTGCTTATGTTTAAGTAGCTAGGGATGCACACAATGTGCATAGCAACATTCTCAGGGTGGTAAGGTTGTGACAGTTGACTGTCTCTTTGTCATCATCGATTGTCACCTGGTATGTGCCAGGCCTGTGTGCACTCCGCAGGGTTGGGAGTTTAGGTGAAAAATGTGGCCACAAGCTGGGTCCCGGCTTCCTCGCCCCGTGCACTCTCCCCTCCCATGGGCAGCGCCTGTGCCTGTGGTTGGGGAAGTGGGGGCACCACAATGTCCACCGGTACGCCCTGCCGTGTTGCAACATTGTGCAGGACACATGCTGCAACAATGATCCTGCACACTACTGGGGGTGCATAGAGTAGCTGCCTGCCAGAGCGGTCAAGGGAGCGGAAGCGTGACTTGAGCACTCCGAATGTGTGCTCCACTATGGCCCTGGTTGCAATATGGGCAGCGTTGTATCTTACCTGGGGTGGTGTGGTGGGATTCCGGATTGGCGTCATCATGTGGTTGCTCAGAGGGTAGGCACTGTCCCCTGGAGAGGTGATGATGGTTGTGATTATTGGGGTGTGTGTATTTGTGTGTGTGTGTGACATGCATGCATGTGCACAGGAATTTGTACTCACCTAGGAGCCATGTGTCGCCATGCTGCCCAGCTTCCAGGGCCCAGCTCAGGGCGGACATTCTGTATATGAAACTGTCATGGGTGGAGCCAGGGTAGTTTGCATAGACAGAGGTGATGATTCCCTTTGCATCACATACCACCTGCACGTTGATGGAATGCCAGTGCTTGCGGTTTCGGTAGATGTGCTCAGTGGCCCTAGGTGGACGTAGGGCCACGTGGGTGCAATCTATGGCACCAAGCACATTGGGGAAGTGTGCCACCCTGTAAAAGTCCTGGACAACCGCCTGCCTTTCTGCCAGTGTTCTGGGCATGTATATGTGCCTGCGGACTGAGGGGCGCGCTGTCATGATTGCCAAGACCTAGTGTAGGCAGCGTGACTGGGTGGCCTGTGAGATCCCCCCACTATGGCAGTAGTCCGCTGACATGACCCAGTGGCCAAAAAATGCAGGACATTGACCAACTTCTGCAAGGGGCTCAATGCTTGGGAGCAGAGGGTGGGGGATGTAAGGTCATCTTCCCACCTATACCTGCCGTAGACCTGGTCGTCAGGGATCCCAAAAAGGCTTGTCCGGGGTGAAAAAATGCGTTCTCTGGCTATTCTCCTCCTCCTGCGGTGTCCCACGATCAGTGCTGCGACAAATGGGGCATTCATCGTAGCAGTATATACGTGTTTGTTGTTTGCAAGCACTTTTATACTGTGCGCAGGGACGCTTCCGCCTGCCTTCCTGTGGCGGACGCGTTGACGCCTATGCACGTCTTTTGCCGTGCGCAGGTTTCCCGTATTCGAATCCATGAATATGGGTTGTTCGCGTGCGTGTGGGCGTTCCGTTTAGTTCCCTGCAGTACTTCCCCAGTTACGCCTTCTTTTTCATGCGTTATTCCCCATTCCGCGTGTTACGCCCACTGTTCCGCTCACTTTTGTTGTGTGCCCTGCGCTATGTGCGCTTTCGCTGTGTGTGTAGCGCACGCCATTTGATGACGTGTGCGCCCGCGTGTGCCACGCACGGATTTGGCGCACATCCAGTGGTATACATGCACATTTCCTCTTTTTCACTTGCTCCATCCAGATCAGCTTTTAACCTCCTAATTAGCTTGGTATCATTTTCTTTCATTTGCAGGGATCTATTTAGGATAAACCATGTCTTGGCACATAACCGTATCAGACAATGGACCTCATTACGACCCTGGCGGTAAGTAAGCTACATTACCGTCATGGCGTAATCATCGTTTACGCCATGGACCGATGGCGTAAAGAGCGCCATATTCCGACCCATCGCGCATGGCGGTAATGTAAACTACGCCATGGCGTAAACAGCCCTTACCGGCATCGAATGCCGCGCTGGGTGACCTACCGCCACCCATCATAGCGCCGACCGTAATCAGCTGGCCCCGTAATCAGCGGGCCCCGTAATTAGCGGGCACCGTAATTAGCGGTCACCGCAAATAAGCGGAACCGGAAGTAGCGTCATCGCGGCGGAATGGGAAAGAGCACAGCGGCCATCTTTAAAAACACAATCCATTGCCATCCTACCCAACCACACTACATTCGACCCTGAAACCCTGTGAATCCCATTACCCACCCATTTCCTCACCTAACCATGCCAAAAGTTGTTAAAAAAGCCTGCGACAGGCAGCGGCAGGACCGCTTCAGTCGCGAAGAACTGACTATGCTGGCAGAAACGCTGCAGGAGAAGGCAGACGTCGTCTTCTCATCAGAGATGACGAGACCAGCCATAGCCCGGAAAAAAGCAGTATGGGAACTCGTGGCACAACGCGTCAGTGCCGTAGGTACCACCCCACGCACCGCCAGACAGTGCCGCAAAAGGTGGGATGACCTCCGGCTCCGAGTAAGGGGCATACTGTCAGCAAACCGCAACCTGGGACTGGCAACTGGCGGTGGAGCAGACTCCCGACTGAAGATGCAGCAATGGGAGGAGACATGTGCCTCATTGATCAGCATAGAGTGCATTGAGGGCGTCGGCGGAATGGAGAGAGGAGCCCCGACATCAGGAGACACAGGTAGGTGCCTCCAAATCAGCCTTGCAAAACACCCTGAATCACACTTACATGGGAATCACAATGTCGCCCCATATGGCAAACGCAACACATCAGCAGAAGACCCACACCCTGCACACATGCAGCATGTACACTCTACAGCAGGCACACACATTCCTGCATGCTCAACCCACCCAAAAGGGAGACAACCTGTATGTCACGGCCTACAAAGTCCACCATCTATCCATCTAAACCATGGCACTCATCACAATGCCTGCTCAATGTCCGCTGAACCATCAATAACACTTTCCCTCCTCTGCTCCACCACAGGCTCACACTCGGACACCGGCAGGGACGAGAGTGGCACCACCCCAGCCAAGAAGACCAGGACAGAGGGAAGAGGACACCAACCATCCACCTCTGCTGGACCCATGGCCAACCCACAGCAGGCCAAAATTCCTGTTGCCGAACAGCCCAGGGCAGCAATTCCCCCCGAGGAAAGGGACATGATGGCACCAACGGCAGACCCACAACCACTGCTGCCCACTGAGGGGATCGTGTCTGCGGGGAGCAGTACAGTCGGGGAGACTGCAGCCATCGCAGCCTGTTCTGACAGCGATGTGGCGAATGGGGATGATGACATGGAAGGTCCCCCCCACACCCAACTTACCTCCCCACACCTGTCCCCATGTAGCCTGCATGGACAGGACACACAGGGGCAATCCCCTGGAGGTTCATGGCCAGCCACTCTAAGCCCAGTGGGAGTAAGGGAGGAGGGGAGTAGTCCTATTGGGCCTGCAATTGCAACCTCCATTGTGCCTGATTTTAGCCAGGTGCTGGACCAAATATCAGCGAGGCAAGAACAACTGGCGTCAATCCTAACGCAGCATGTTGCTGATTGTGGAGGTGCCAGTTCAGGCATGGAGAGGTGTGCTGACAGCATCAAGGCAGCCATCCAATCAGCAAGCACGAACATATGCACAGAACTAGCCGCAGTGCGGAATATGATTAGTGAACTGATACGGATAATCATGGACACACGGCGTACCGAGCAGGCCGGTACCTCCTCAGCTGCAAGTTCGGCCCCATCCAGCCCCGTCCGCAGGTCATCCAGGACCCAGAGGAGTACAGGCAGGGGGGCCCCAGGTTCCGGGACAGGGGGCTGGCAATAGTGCCCGCCCAGTGGACCACTAAAACATTACCCACTTCACCACAGGCACTGGCACTCCTTTGCAGGGATTTCTGGGGGGAGGGGGAGGGGGGATTGGGTGTGTTGGGGTGTTCAGGGGGGAGGGGGGATTGGGTGTGTTGGGGTGTTCAGGGGGAGGGGGGATTGGGTGTGTTGGGGTGTTCAGGGGGAGGGGGGATTGGGTGTGTTGGGGTGTTCAGGGGGAGGGGGGATTGGGTGTGTTGGGGTGTTCAGGGGGAGGGGGGATTGGGTGTGTCATAACTTTTCAGGAGCACAATACACTTTTTTGTTTATCACAAACCAAATGTGTGGACATTGCTCATTGTGTATGTGTGCTTTATAGTTGTACAGTCTAAAGTGTGCATATACCAGACACACACAGTGCCCCAAGTGCCGTCCACATGTTACACGCACACGCTGTGTGTGCTAGAAGCATTGGTCAATGAGATTCTGACGCATTTCACGCCCCTCCTGTGCATCCCTGCCTCCTTGAGGTGCTGCCCCATCCCCACCCTCATCATCCTCATCATCAGGTGGTTGCAGTTCTGCGTCAGGGGGCATGACGATCTTCGCAACCTTCTCATGGCGGTACAGGAGTGCCCCGCCAGACCTGCTGAGGCAGCAGAAACGTGCCTTCAGTAGGCCAAAGGCCTGCTCTATCACCACACGGGTACGTGCATGGGCACGGTTGAAGTCCTCCTCATGCTGGTTCTGTGGGTTCCGGACTGGTGTAAGGAGCCACCTCTTCAGGGAATAGCCTGCATCACCTGTAAATGGGCAACAATGTATGTGTCAGGAATGAGATTGCTTTCTGAACATGACGCGCCACCATGCCTTGCATTCAACTGTTACTTTGCACCAAATTTAGTTGTGCTAATGGATTCACACTCTGCAACCGGTATATGTTCATGGCTCTCATGTACTGTTTTGCATGCCAAGACACAATGCAGGGGGGACAATTGCCTTGTGAGTGCCCATCCACTGTGTCCGTTCAGGCCGTTACTTTATGTGACCTGGCACGTGTCCTGTGAGGTCAAAGCTCATATGATTGCAACATTGCTGTCTGGCTCATTATGACCCCAGGGAACAATACTGGTGTCAATGGGGGGAGTTTGTGGGTCTTGCTGTCTGTGTAGTGGTGCATTGATGTTCCTGTCCGACATGTGCCTCCTTTGTGCGCAGTTATGGGGGACAGGCCTTTCAGTTGATGGTGTTTGGTGACGTGCATGTAGGTGCGTTCCTTTGGAGTCAATGTGGTCACATTTCGTACAATGCACTTGCAGATGGTTGTGTCATGGTTGGGGTACACTTTCATTCAGATGTTAGGGCTGATTAGATCAGGCATCATGTATACAGTTGTCAGATGACGTGAGTGCTGCCTCAGGGTATGATCTGGCTACTGCTAGTCGCAGCCACGTGACGTATGCATCATTCCCCCCCCTTTCTGCCAGGTGAAATATGCATTGGTACGTCGATCACCTACACACTTCGCATTTCCAAGCTCATGACATTAGACTCACCGAGTAGGCAGGATCTTGGGCCTGCATGTCGCTCCATGTAGCGTGGTATTGTGGAGTTCCGAAGGACCATTGAATCATGCGTTGATCCGGGGAATCGGGCACAACAATGTGTGAAGATCCTGTTGGAGTCGCAGACCATTTGCACGTTGATTGAGTGAATTAGTTTACCGTTGCGGGACCACCAATTCAACATGGGTGCAGTCGATGGCACCAATGCAACCAGGTATGCCAGCTAGTGCATGGAAACCCACTTTGGTGTTGGCAATCTCCTGGGCAGACCGTGGCAATGAGATGTGGTTGTCTGTGTGCTTGAGGAGGGCATCGAGCACTTGGATCAGTGTATGTGAGAATAATGGTTGGGATATGCCATGCAAGTGGCTCACTGTGTGCTGGTAGTGCCTGGAGCCAGGAAGTGGAGCACGGACACGACCTTCAGTAGGGGCGGGATGGCGGTGGGTGTTTCTATCATGCTGACGATGTCGTTGTGTATCATGTGCACAATGTTGGTGATGGTGTCCCGGTCCAGTCGGTACAGGGTGTGGATCTGCTCTGCGGTGAGGTTGAATGGACTGGCTCTGATGCGTGGGATTGGGGGATGCCTGTGTGGTGCCACTGGCTGTGCTGGTGGGGCTTGCTGGCCCTGCCTTGCCCTCCTTCTCCTCCTGCGTCTCCTCTGTGCAGGTTGTTGTTGTTGCTGTTGCTGTTGTTGTTGTTGTTGTTGTTGTTGCAGTTGTAGCACTCGCATTGCTATCAGGTCCTCCAGCCCCAACATTGCTAGTCCTATTGGTATCATTGTGGAGTGTTACTGGGGCTGGTAGGGGTGGGGTGTGCTCTTTTTGCACTGGGAGAGTCTGTATTGCCTCCACCTGTGCTGATTCTGTGCACCTGTGGCAGCTGGGAACACTGCACATGGCCATTTACGGTTGGTTCGCGATGGCGGAATTAGCGCCATGGCGGTAAGGTACTTTACGGCCTTGCCGATGGCGTTAGGGGCATGTCCGCTTGGTTTGTGATCTGCGTAGCTTTGCGCCATGCCGGTATTTACGGCATGGTGGGTCGCGCGCGCGCGACCTTGGTGCTGTTAGCGGCACCGTAAACTACGATGTCGCTAATTGCACTTTCGCGGGTCATAATCGGACCTAGCGGAAAATGATGCCGTTATTCATTTACCGGCATCGTTTTCCGCTTACCGCCTGGGTCGTAATGAGGGCCAATCTTTCTTTACATGTTTATCAGCTGCATTTAGTAGTCTCAAAAGGGAGACCTGAATTATACTGCCTTCTGCAAAAATGTTGTCTAATGGTTCTTTCTGTACTTCACCATAGATGCGGTCATGCCATTCTGTGGTGTTATTTGATGGCCATGTCCCATGTGCTTATAGCTTTGTCTCTAGATATTGCACTAGCTCTGGGAATGTGGCCTCAATTTGAGACATTCTAAAATTCACTTTTAGTGTCATACTGCTATCCTGAAATGGGTTCCCTCTAATATACGTATGGTAGTGTGAGACACACTTGCCACCCCCAGTAGGATCTCTATAGACACTTTCCCGGCCAACGCACCACGTATGTAGGATATTTTGTGTGAACTTGGGGTTTGGTGATATTTTCCTACCGCTAAAAGATGAGCGGTAGTTTGGTAATACTTATCCTTGCGTTTAGATCGGGCTTGGCCTCATATCATTGTAATGACCAAACCTTGTTACATTCTATTGGAGAATCTAATAATATATGCTACTGGTGGTATTTTGTGGTAATAGGTTATTTAGTGGTGAGCATAGTTTCCTTCCCTATATTATAACCCCATCATAAACAAAACCTTCCTTTCTATTAGAATACCTCCTAGTGATCTATAAAGGGCCTTGGACCTATACACACAAGGGGACCCAACACTTTTATATAGAGTGCCACCTACAGTCTGTGGCCAGTATCACTGATTTATCTACACCAGCGATCTAGGTGCCCATAGGCATTGCTGGCTCATGGACCTCCAGCAATCTATATTATATTAGATTCCCAACATGCAAGGAGGGCACACATACCCACACCTGTTTATCACTGCTTATTCTTGGTTATTATTCTATCTGCATGGGCAAAATGACAAATGACAAAATGACAAATGTATTACCAAAGAGAATAAATCTCCCCTATAAAACTCTACACCTTCTGCTTTTATATATTATTTGTATTGCAAACAAATACAATTCACAATGGCAATCTTACCATGTGCATTTTCCATAATATGTGACAAAAAGAAAAGAAGAAAGAATACAGAAACAGAGCAAACAAGGTTGTTTTCTTTTTAAACATATTACTTGCTTTTTAACATTATACACATGACGAATCAAGATGCAGAGGGTTTCCCTTGCTACACTGCCTACCTGATATTTTTAGATCTGTCATTCGTCAAACAATGGCTCACAGTAACCTTACTTAAACTGTGTCTGCTTACCAAAAATATCTGTGGCTCTCTCCCACACACGACCTTCCTTCGCTCACCTCTGAAGAACAGGCCCAGTCAGCATGAATTGTCTCTGTAATCTTGGTGTCTGGGATGCACGGCAAAACTTCCAAGCCAGATCTAGTGACTCCAAGATTATCTATCTCCAGAACCCAGCCAACACAAACTAACTTCCCTCTGTCAGTTGTCCCCTCAGCAGAGCTCTGCACCTACCCACTTTGCTTACGTGATATATCTGCAGACACTTTCCTCCAATCAGGTTGAAAGGCAACATCACCCTTCACTTTTACATACTAGAATCTTTGCTCACAGCCCAACTGCTTCAATTGTTATTTGCTTTCACGCATACTTTCTGCTTTCTGCCCACAGAAAGAGAAAGAAGAAAAAATAATGTCAGTGGACTTTCGAAAAACGAATTTCAGAATATGTATTTTCACCTCATTTTGAACATGGGACTTCATTATAATGTTAAGGTTAGCATTAGTGATTAGTAATTGTTAATTAAGTCAGTCAGTTTTATAGATAATCATGTACTTTGCATGCCACCAGCAACCTATCCACATGTTATACTGGCAACATAAATATGGCTATATGTGTGTGCCACTTTATTGCTGGCAACAAAATGCCATCACATTTATTGAAGCGCTATATACTCTAAATTGCTATAAATATTATAAAGCGCTATATATATTACTACAGACCATTAGTCTAGCTTTAGAGCAGCCAGAAGCACAGAAACTACTTTTCTGAGCACTCATGAAGACCTGCTCTCATTTCTTGACTGTAGCCTTCCTTCTGTCCTCATCCTACTTGATCTTTCCTCTGCGTTTGACACGGTCAACCATGCCATCCTGATCAATTGTCTCTTTGACAGAATTATGGATCAGGCCCTAGCCTGGTTGGCCTCCTATCTCTCTGATCAACCCTCCTATGTCCAACTGGGATCCTTTCTTTCCACCACCTCTCTCTCCACCTATGATGTTACCTAGGGCTGTAACCTCTTACCCTGGTTCTTCAACCATTACTTAGCACCGTTGGCTAATCTCATCTCTACCTTCTCGTGTAACTTTCAGTGTTATGCAGATGATACTCAGTTCTCTCTCAGGCTTCTCTCAACTAGCTCTCATCTCTTGCTCATTCCTGATTGTCTATATGCGATTCAGGAATGTTGTGCCTCTAACAATCTCTGCCTGAATGCCAGTAAGACTGAACTTCTTCTCATTGGGACCACTGCTCCGGCTTCCCCTCTTTAATTTTGGCTGCCCTCCTTGTGCCTGCTACCTGCTCCTTCCTTCGAGGCAAAAATACTTGGTGTCATCTTTGACTCCACCCTATGCTTCTCTCCTCACATTACAGGCGTCTCTAAGAAGTCCCACTATCAGCCTCACCTCCTCAGAGTTACTCTTCTTTTTCTCACTTCCCCCAGAAGCTCACTGTCTCCAGATCCCTGGTTCCCTCTAGGCTGGACTACTGCAACAGCTTCTTTCTAAATCTGCCTGCCTCTACTCTTTACCCTTTGCAACTAATCAAGAACAGTACTGTGCGACTTGTCCTTGGCCTCAAGCCCAGGGATTGTATCTCTCCAGCCCTTAAATCTCTCCACTGGCTTGCGTTGGCTGCAAGAATAAAGTTCAAAACCCTCTGCATTGTCCACAAGGCTTTCTGTGGCCGGGGACCACACTACATCCAACTCTCTCTTCCTAAACACTTTCCTTCTCAAGACCTCCGCTCATCCACCTCCAACTCTCTGAGGATCAGATACTTCTCCAGGCTTAGAGTGGGGTGTAGATCTCTCTACTCGGCTGGTGCCACCCTCTGGAACAGCCTCCCTGCCTCTCTCAAACTTGATCAGGACCACCTTAGGTCTCGGAAGCTCAATACCTTACTTTTCGTCTCTGCTTTCTCTCGCTCCCCTGCTGATCTTCTTGTCTGCTGCACTAACTGGTTACCTTGCCTCCCTCTGAACCTTACAGGAACCAGGATCCTTCATGTCTAGCTTTAGAGCAGCCAGAAGCACAGAAACTACTTTTCTGAGCACCCATGAAGACCTGCTCTCATTTCTTGACTGTAGCCTTCCTTCTGTCCTCATCCTACTTGATCTTTCCTCTGCGTTTGACACGGTCAACCATGCCATCCTGATCAATTGTCTCTTTGACAGAATTATGGATCAGGCCCTAACCTGGTTGGCCTCCTATCTCTCTGATCAACCCTCCTATGTCCAACTGGGATCCTTTCTTTCCACCACCTCTCTCTCCACCTATGATGTTACCTAGGGCTGTAACCTCTTACCCTGGTTCTTCAACCATTACTTAGCACCGTTGGCTAATCTCATCTCTACCTTCTCGTGTAACTTTCAGTGTTATGCAGATGATACTCAGTTCTCTCTCAGGCTTCTCTCAACTAGCTCTCATCTCTTGCTCATTCCTGATTGTCTATATGCGCTTCAGGAATTTTGTGCCTCTAACAATCTCTGCCTAAATGCCAGTAAGACTGAACTTCTTCTCATTGGGACCACTGCTCCGGCTTCCCCTCTTTAATTTTGGCTGCCCTCCTTGTGCCTGCTACCTGCTCCTTCCTTCGAGGCAAAAATACTTGGTGTCATCTTTGACTCCACCCTATGCTTCTCTCCTCACATTACAGGCGTCTCTAAGAAGTCCCACTATCAGCTGCACCTCCTCAGAGTTACTCTTCTTTTTCTCACTTCCCCCAGAAGCTCACTGTCTCCAGATCCCTGGTTCCCTCTAGGCTGGACTACTGCAACAGCTTCTTTCTAAATCTGCCTGCCTCTACTCTTTACCCTTTGCAACTAATCAAGAACAGTACTGTGCGACTTGTCCTTGGCCTCAAGCCCAGGGATTGTATCTCTCCAGCCCTTAAATCTCTCCACTGGCTCGCGTTGGCTGCAAGAATAAAGTTCAAAACCCTCTGCATTGTCCACAAGGCTTTCTGTGGCCGGGGACCACACTACATCCAACTCTCTCTTCCTAAACACTTTCCTTCTCAAGACCTCCGCTCATCCACCTCCAACTCTCTGAGGATCAGATGCTTCTCCAGGCTTAGAGTGGGGTGTAGATCTCTCTACTCGGCTGGTGCCACCCTCTGGAACAGCCTCCCTGCCTCTCTCAAACTTGATCAGGACCACCTTAGGTCCCGGAAGCTCAATACCTTACTTTTCGTCTCTGCTTTCTCTCGCTCCCCTGCTGATCTTCTTGTCTGCTGCACTAACTGGTTACCTTGCCTCCCTCTGAACCTTACAGGAACCAGGATCCTTCATGACTAAGAGCCCCATGCACTACCTCTGGACCTACCTCACACTTGGGACAGTATCCAGGGGTGCGTACTGGTCCCCAAGTTATTTTGCATATTCATCAACGGTATCCAGTTAATATTTCGAAAAAAAATTCAAATGACAAAAATGTCAAAAAAATGTTACCTATTTTTTTTTTATAGAATGTGTTCTTTTTCCATTTACATGTTTTTTTGGGTTTCACGAGTAAAAAAAAGGGTTACAAAAAAGGGGGTTTGGGGGAACCCCCCCATTTCAAACAAAAAATAACACAAAAAAGACATTCCATTTTTTTTAGTAACATTTTTTCGACATTTTCGCATTCGAAATTATGTAATTCAAAATAATCACTATAAACCTTCATAAACTAAGTAATTTAAGAGCTGTTGGGCTCACAGACAGATGCCCCTATGCTTGCTGGAGACAAGATCCTGGCCCTATTATTTGCTGACAATGCAGTCTTACTGTCATTAACACATGCTATTTCACACAAGCAATTGGGGATATTTGTAGATTTCTGTAAGAAAAAAATGGTTTGGCACTTGATGCAACCAAAACAAAATCTATGACTTTCAGCAGTAACAGCAGGAGGAAACCTAGAAGACTTACCCTGGCTATTGATGTAGGTGCAAACAAACAGGTCAATTTGTATGATTACCTCGTGGTAAGGTCAATGACATGATAGGTCAAGTATGCAAATGGACAAAGAAAGAGTCACACTGGCTAGGTACTGTGGTGCCCTTGCTAGGTTCACCTCCAAATAGGGGGATGGTTTTGTTTGTTTGTTTGTTTGTTTTATTTCTATAGCGCTCCGGACCCGGGAGTAATAGGGCGCTTAGTACAAGTTACAAGGCACAGTGCATGGTAATTAGCAATGATATTTTAACAACAGTTATATACAGAATATCTCATTTGAGGCTTATGAAGCTCAGGCAAGACAGGCCGCAAAGTATGGGGCAGACCTATGGGGGCAGGTGAAAACCACCTCCTTGGTGAACATTCAAAATAAGTATCTCAATAATGTTCTGGGGTTAGCACTTTCTACACCCAGCTGACCATTACACCTAGAAACAAGCAGGTAAAGTATCAAGCCCTCTTGTCAACTTCGTCCAGTGTACTTGTGGGCCAGGTTGTGGTCGAATGAGTCCCTGCTCAAATACAGAGAAGCATTGATGGATGTAATTACACAAGCAGGGGGTTCATCCTTAGTGTGGGATGTCCATGTCAATGAATTGCTGGGTAACCTGGGACATGGAGAGTGCTGGTCTAACCCAAGTATTATATCCAGCTCTTCGAAGACTGTGATATAGACCACATCACTGGGATCCGTCCAGCGTGTTAACTCTTCTAAGATTGCTGGTTCAATGGTCCTTTTACATTACTGTAGCATAAAGGTAAAAAAGAGGGTAATGAGGATTATCTTGACTACATCAACCAGAAATATGAAAGATCCCTATTTATTAAGCTCTGTTTAGGGATCTTATTAACAGCAAGCCTTAGACACAAATATAACAGTAATGTACTGTCACTGAGGAAACAATATTTAAAGCCATTGTTTCCGGCTCAAGGCTGACGGACCACAAATGAGGCCATGGCAATCTGTCTCAACTCTAGTGACATACTTGCAGTTTATGCTACTAGTAAATATCTTATGTGGGCATGGAGATTAAGATTGAAGAAGGTATTGATGAATTCTTAATGTTGC
This sequence comes from Ambystoma mexicanum, assembly GCF_040938575.1. Lineage (NCBI taxonomy): Eukaryota > Metazoa > Chordata > Amphibia > Caudata > Ambystomatidae > Ambystoma > Ambystoma mexicanum. The sequence goes on along the minus strand of NC_090930.1, from coordinate 1,228,056,391 downwards.
CAGGACAATATTTTTATTGATGATATTTTAAGGAATGTTCCATCTAGTCAATGTATTGTTAAAATGTATGCATGCTTTTATGACTTTATAGTCGAAATAAAGCGTTATGAAATTAAATGAAATGCAAAGTAAAGGGACCATGTCAAATTAGAGGAGTATGATATTTGTTGAAGGAAAATTGAGTCTGTCTTTTGAGATGAGAAGATAGATACCGACAAACACACAAATATAGCAGTGGCTGTTTGCCAACCACTTTCTGAGAAGCCACTATAATTGATGTCATCAATATTGGATGCAGGCAGCACAGAAATCCAAAATCTGGCATAGATATGCCATCATCCCAACATTATAGATTGTAGTTCAGAAGAAGCACTGATGGCAAAATGATAGTTGTGATTGAATACTGCATTAACAGCACTTGAAGAGGATGCTGAGAAGTTTGAAACAATACTTCAGGAACTAAAAGAGGACACAAATGCATCAACATTTGTACTACAGTTATCAAGAAAATACAAATTAGGCTTGACAGATTCTCATTTTTGTTTGAAACATGGCATGGTAATACAACCCACTTTCGGTGGTCCTGCTGAAAAAAAGTAATTTCGTTTTAGAGTCAGGTCACAAATAGAATAGATATGACAATGGCTTCCATACTGGAAGTAGCATATTTGTGCTTCTATAGGCAATTTACATAGCTGAGGTTCTGGATGAAGTGGGTAAACCTATGCATGTCAGAGTGAAACGCTGTATGAAGTGAGAACTAGTCTGGAAATAGCTGGAGATACAATGTCATCGATCAAGAGATGGCCTGAGAAATCAATTGTTACACGTTTGTTGTGGTTCTAAGTCAAATTTTCGAATGCAAAGGATCGAATGACCAAAGGGTGGAATCAAAAGGACCGAAAACCAGTGGGTCAAATTTTGTTTATTTTTTTAAAAAAAATTTGGTGGGGGTCCCCTTTTTTAAAAAAAAAAATAAAAAAAAATAATAATTCGACCCTTTTGTTTTAGGTCAAATTGACTCTCACCTTTGGCATTCGTTCCTTTTGAATTCAATACTTAACTGGACACCGTTTGTTATACTGTGGTATGCAAGTATACTTTACAGTCTGCTATGGTATAGTATTCTAAGATATTCAAGGGTACTGTGCAGCTCGTAACGGGGTGCCTCAAACGCCATTAAGTCTGTCTTTTACACTTTCCCAATCCCCAGCATACTGTGTAACTTGTCGCAACATTGCATTTTTAGATGATTTGTCTGATTTGGCACTGTAAGCACAGGGTATGCTTTGTAATAATCCAAACAGTCTTGAAAAAATAAAGATTAACTGGCTTCCTCATATTTGTCCTTAAAAATAATACAAATGTGTGCACCATGAAAAGGAAAGTACTGTGCAATGATTCACAATGCCATACATTCAAAAAGAACTATCCTGTAGTCCTGGCCTGCAACAATGTTCTGTCAGACTACAATTTCCATATTATCACCCTTTTAATATTTTGTTAATCGTTTTTAGTTCACAAAATAACACTGTCTGGAGTACTAAATTGTTAATTCTGGCTCGAGTTTTTGCTGAAAGTATGAAACACCTTAGCTAAAAAAATAACTTTGTTAACAAGAGCCTAAACAATAAATGTGTTTGCGGCATACACATGCACAACAATGAATTACGAACACTTAGTTGAAGTTGAATTACAGCAGAATTGTAACTAACGTTTAGCAATAATTCAAATCTCTTCTAGAGTTGACATGAATTTGCATTTAAATACCTTTTACCATTGTGTCAAAATCATTAGCAATTCAGTGTGCAAAATGGATTGTTATTATGCTGAAGTTTTAATGAAAGAAGGCTGAGCTTAGTTTAATGTAATTCTATTACAATGAGAAATGAGGGTGGTTTAAAATTGGGAAAAAAGAAAAGGCTCTTTGACGGCACTAGGAATGTTTTCAACTCCATTTCAGTGCACCTTAAATGCATACTGTTCATCTCCCATACAAATTCATGGGAGATATAGTATTTTGTTTAGCGGTATAATGTGCGCAACTGAATGCTTCATCAATTATCCTGCTATAATATTGACATGGCCCATCTTCCCGCTGCCTGATGCTTGGACCATCATTGGGTAAAGTTGAACTAGTGATCAGACATTTGCTCAAATTAGTTCTTGTGTTTTAGGTTTGTTAGCCGGTCATTGATAAGAACAGTCTTATCTGACTAATCAACAATGTAATATTCTGACATAACAATGAGAGTGCAGCTCAATAACATCAAATTCTACTTTCTGAATGCAAGGGGTATGATCCATTGCACTGGCCAATGTTCAGTAGACGGTTTAGCAAGTGGGTACTATGTGCCAAGATCCCATTTATTCAGACATTAACGTGGGGGTCATATTGTACTTTGGGGAAAGTGTGTTCTTCAAAATGACCACCGCCACAGCACAGCTCATATGCCATTTGCTGATAATGTTATGCCTCACACGGGAGTGCCAAGTGGAATGCTAGTTCTGTGTTTTACAACTGTGCAAGGTGTAACACAGAGGTTTGTACGGCTTGCTCTAAAGCGGTGTACAGGAGAACAGCAGCGTATCCTCTTTTAGGTCCATTTCAAATCTAAGTGGTTGCTGGAACTTATAGAAATGTTGGCTATAAGAATAGCAGTGAATAGCCCACTCCCACAACTAACCCACACTAACAGAAAGAGATGAAGCCTGAGGAATCACTGCGCTTATCCGCTCTTACAAAACAAAGCTGCCCCCCCTGCTTGCATCACCATCCAGCCACAGCTGTTTCCAGCCTCCGTGGGTTTCCCCCGAGTCAAATGATTTGATCTCACTGTGCATTGCTTAATAATATTGTGAGTTCTCAAATCCTGCTATCTTTCACACATAACAATACCAAGATCAAAACAGGTCAAAATCAGTTTGTGATTGATGAATGTCTTTGAACGATGGGAAGCAAGTGTTTTAAAATACAGAGTGGCCATGCCAGTGTGGGCACGGCCACACCTTATTTTAAAACACTTGCAATGCGATTTTGACTTGTTTTCACAGCTGTATTGTTATATATATAAGATTGCAGGCTTTGAGAGCTCACAATGTTTTTAGGCAGTGCGCAGTGATATTGCATGATGTGCCAAGGATCACACGATTTGGTTAAGCAGTGTGCTACAAGCCCCTTCTTTCAAAGCTGGTCTCTTGGTGACTGTCATGATACATCGCCCAACCCCAACTAACCGTATTTAAGGAGCACAGAAAAGGTAAAGAAATGACCGGTCGCAAGAATAACATATGCCCAAGTACTTTTGTCCCCATAGAGAAAATGAAATGAAAAGCTGGCCCCCATGAATATAAGCACAGTGTGTGTACATATATCTTAAAGTAAAATATACAAATATACAAATATAGCTCAATTAAACTTCCCCTTAGAAGAAAGTGTGCAAGAAAATAGCATTGAAGTATTAAACAAATAATGAACACCAGAACATTAACCTGAAAGAGAAAATGTTCCAATAAACATCTTGGAAACATATGAAAGGTCTCAACATTTAAACCCAGCAATTTGTCATGAAATTCCCTGGAAAACAAAATCCCAATCTGAAATTCTGAAATGGGAGCATAATAACCTGAGTAAAATCCTGGTACCCAAATACTTGAGCAGGCTTTCCAACCTCAAAATAAACCAAGGGGTTGTGTCCGTCCTCTGAAAAAAAGTTACGCTGTCCACCCACATGGGTCTTTTACTTGTGCCCTGAAAAGTAGCGAAAATCAAGAGTACATAACTGCACCAGTATCCAGGATTTCAAACTCTGTTCCAAATGCACATGACTTACTTACCATCTCTTAATTTCCCCTCCTTACCCCATCTCTGGCTTTCAACAATACTCTGCTTTAAAAAGATAACTTGAAAAGTACACATACCATAGTGTCACTCAAATCTATAAATCCTTATAGAAATATGTTAGGCAAAAAGTGCACAATGATGCCATTAGTCCCCCTATCTTGACTAGGACATTAAAATACCACAATGCAATTTAGCAAAAGGCAACAAAATGGCCTCTGAGCGCAAAATATTCAAGTAACACGGTTTAAAAAAAAAGAAAGAATGCAGGTGCTTTGTGTTAAACTGTGGCCTTTTGCCAATCCATGCAGTAACCAGGACCAGCCCTGCTTAGCTTCAAAGCAAGAACAGAGCCAACCCCCTTAAGTCATGTTTCTTATATCCCCTGGTACAGAACTACAGATACCCGTGATTATCTGCAGCCATATTATAGCAGAGAATGTCATAAAAACGTCTGAGAAAAAATGCTTTCCTACCCAGTGTCCCCCTCCTCTGTGCCTGCCCGACGCACACCCATGATGGCCTCCTCACACCTCCCCTGCCCTCTCCAATTCCCCCCACAACGCACGCTGTTTCCATGATGCAGTTTGCTTTCAATTGTCAGCTAGGTGGGGCAATTCTGTACATGTCCGAGGTTACTGAAAAGCTTTGTTCTGCAAACTCAGTCCATAGACTCCCTCCAACTCCCAAATTTCACTTGGTGTCCTCCCCCTCCCCACCCCCATACTATTTTTTTTTACCTGCAAATGGCTTTTTTCCTTTGTTTCTTTTTTGGCACAATGCGTTTACTGAAGGCCTTTTTGTTGTTTGGGGTTATTCCATGCAGTACTTTTGAAATATTTGATGGAGAGGGAGAAGTGGGTGCCCCCTTCTCAATAATAGATAGCTATATCTCAGGTAAATTGGAAAAACTGGGTGTTTTTAGCAATGAAACTACCGCCATCTGGTTTTTCTCTCAATGCAAGAGTAGCGTGGATATTAGAAAATGTAACACAGGAAAAAGGCAATTTTTGGGGGCAAACCAACATGCAAATACCATCAGGCTAGAGGTGATGGGGTAGCTAGAGGGCAACAAGTGTAATTTGGGAGAAGGAGGGGGTCAAGCGACTGAGTTTCCAACATAAAACTTTTCTGTAACCTTGGCTATATCCACAAATAGCTGACATTTCAAAGCAAACTGCATCACAGAAACAGTGTGTGTTGCGGGGGGAATGGGAGAGGGCAGGGGAGGTGATGAGGCCATCTGGGTAGTAGGGGAGCTGGCACACTTGGTGATGGCCTTGGGGGGGCAAGAAAGCATTTTTTCCAATAGTCACGGTTATAAAAGTATAGATAGCTGTGGTTATCTGGATTCTATAACATAAAATAACTACAGATCACAGATGGTATCTGTAGTTCTATACCTATGTCTATATAAAAAAAGTATTACAAAAATAAAAGAGATATGGTTTCTGCTACAGCGAAATTCGATGCAATAGGCATTCGGTTTTTCCCATCCATGCAGTAAACAGGACTGACTCTGCTTAGCTTCAAAGCAAGGTAGCAGTCCCTAAGGCCATGTTGCCTAATACATGAGCCTAATAAATGTTGCCTTATAAATTAGCACATGTTACAAGGATACTTACAGCCGCATGGCCTGAGTGGGTAGGCCCCCCCTCGCTTTGAAGCTATGCAGGGCTAAGCAAGGCTTTGATGCTAAGCAGGGTCTGTCCCAGTTACTGTACGGATGGGAGACAGTCCACCGTCCTGGATGCTATGTTTCTTAGTTTTAAATATCTGATAAAACATTAACAAACACATGGCATTGACATTATTCTTTTAAACCATGCTGCTGTCAGTCAAAAAACAAACTAGTTTGATATTGGTGTCGCCGACTCACCGGTTGTGCTTTCTTTTCAGATGCTGCTTTGATGGAGGAGCCAAGGACAGTACCACGGCGGAAATCACTCATCCCTGCCTTGGTTATTCATGTGGGAAAGCTCCAGGAACCTTCAACACACTGTACAGGTTTGATCAGCCTTAGTTTCTGGTCTTCAATTTCTTACTTTCCAAGGTTCATGAAAGTAACGGTCTTTATAGGTCAAGGGTGCTTCCCTCCTTGCACCCCTCTCTGGTCTCGCCGTCTTTCTCCTTGTATTAAACTGCCACTTGGAAGTGCTGTTTCCTCATGTGTTTTGCCTAGTTCAGAGTGTGCTTTCATGCTCCACCTTTTATCCGTGTGGGGAAGTGTGATAGAAGTCAGGTGTGTGTAATGATCCGTAATGTCCTGACCTTGCCTGACCATGGTGTTGGGACATCTCAGGTATACGGTTCCGCTGTAAATCCGTCATCGCTCACAGTGAACTGTCCGTGGGAATGTTTTTGTGCCATGAAACGGTGGTGGTGGGGTTGAGTTCCTAGGTATTCTGCCTAGTAGATTGGGGAAAAGGTGTTACAAGGAAGGGGAAACTGTGTCTCATCCTCTTCCACTCCCTGAAGGCCCCTCGTCCAGTTGATCCTCCAACACTGGTCCACCCCCAGGAACTGGATCCAAATGCGTTGGCTGTGTCCTGGCCACCTGGATGACAGATCCGCAGGGACTATCGGGTGAGTCTCCTTCAGGTTACGCACACTACCCTGTCACAGTGCACATGGAACCTCACTAAAGAGTGTTTCCTCCCGCTACTAGCCAGCACCACTTCACCATCCACTACCACAACTGACCCTTGTCAATGCATACAACAACCTAATTTCCCACACAATTGACGCCCTTACCGTTCTCAAATTATGCAAGTCTAAATCCACCACACATAAGAACTAGTGGTCCCCCCCTGACCTCACATCTGTGCAAGGAAACATGCTAGCAAAGTGGAATGGCAACACAACCCATCGGCCGTCACCAAATAACAATTGTCCACCATAGCTAAGGAAAACAAACTCACAATACATACAGCAAAATCCTTGAATTATAACACTAGAATCATAAATGCCAACTCCATCCTACAAGAGCTAAAGACCCCTTCCATTCCACCTTCCACATTCACCATCAATGATACTTGGTGCAGTGAAATACAAAATACCTAGTCCAGGAAAATTGCTTTTCTTCAAGCAATGATCTTGGCCAAACAACTTTCTTTCCATGCCAGATCCCAACACTTCTCCCAATTCCCCCCTCCACTGTTCTTCCCAGAATTGAACTTCCACACTGATGTTGCCTAAATCATCAAGTGGCTCAAACTATCTCACTGTAAAGATCACTCCTGCGCAGCCCCTTTCATCAAAGACTACACTGACGCCATCCTCCCCCTAATTACCGCTAATATTAACACTTCCTTCAAATCCTGCACTGTCCCAGTTACACTGAAAGAAGCATGGGTCTTACCCTTTCTGAAAAAAACCTCATTCGACCCATCAATCCCTACCAACTACTGCCCCATCACCACAGTACAGTTCTTACTAAAATTCCTTGAAAGATCAGCTTATCTCCAGATCCAAACCTATCTTGAACAATACCATATTCCTAGCCTCGACCAATCTGGCTTCTGACCACACCAAAGAACTGAATACGCCCTTCTCAACCTTACTGACCAGATCAATGATCTCTGCAACTCAGGCAAACTTTCCCTCCTCCTCTTTCTGGACCTCTAAGCTGTCTTTGACCTGGTCTACTACCAAACCCTCTTTTAGCAACTCACTTTGGCAGCCAACTTCTCCCTTCATGCTGCCAAATGGATCACATCTTTTTTAGCAGACAGATCCTCCTGTGTCTACACTGGCAATTCCACGGCCCCTCCCAGCCCTGTCTCATGCAAAGAACATCATAGTTCCTGTGAATCACCTACCTTATATCATATCTATACCAAACCCCTCTTTGACCACATTGACTCCCTGGGCATCCCCTACGCCAACTAAGTGGATGACACCCAGATCCTCATCCCTCTTTCAGACAACTACCTTGAGGATACTTCCAATCTCAAGCCATTTATGAAACTATCTAAACTTCAATGGCATCCCACAACCTCTGCCTGAATGGCAACACAACCAAGATCCTAATACTTGCTACTCAAACCTACCCTGCTTACCAGTCATTCTTGGTCAACTGCAATCCTATCCCAGTGTCCCCTGTCAACAAACACTGGGTGTGTGCCTTGAGACCCCCCTTAGCATGTCACAACATGTAAATACTATTGCATCCATTGCTGCATGCAACACTAAACTCCTGAACACCTGCAAAACATTCCTCTCTACCAACAATCTCTTTACCATTGCACGCGCCATAGTTGGCATAAAACTGAACTCCTGCAAAATCCTCTTTGCAGCCACCACCAAATGAATCCCAGCAAACTACAAGTGATCCAGAACAATGCCCTGTGAGCTGCCCTTGACCACCCCAAATGGGAGCATATTACCACTGCAAGGAAAAAAGTTAACTGGCTTCCAATCCGTGACTTTATTAAATTCAAACCCTGGCTTCCCATTAATGTCTTTCTGACTCCGTACCACCTTACATTTCACAAAGTTTCTCCCTTACAAAACATAACTGACTTATTGGTACCAGACCAGCAACAGTCTCAAGCACTTTGTTCCCAGATTTTAACGTAGCAGAGCAGGTGGGCCGAGCTTCCCTGTTACAGCCCCCCCCAGGAACTCCTTGCCGCTAGCACTCCATGCTGATCTCTCCTATGAATCCTTAAGAAAAAAATGTCAAGACTTGGCTGTTTAACTGAGTTGTCTTTTCAACTTAGACTTTCAATACCTTCTGCATATCTTCTTGTACTTCATATTACCGTTGGCCAGTTGCCTGCGGGTGTGTGCACCATTTGCAAATGTAAAAATAAATAAATGTCATTGGGGTTATTCCAAAGATGCGATAAACGTTGTGATGTAATTATATATTGTATTCAATGAAAAGAACTTTGTGAAAGGGACGTTATGTTTCCAAGTAAAACCGAAAACCCCCCGAAATTCGCCAGTTATGGTAAGCTAAGCAACCATAACTCGCGCTACCACCATGCACTGCTAAGACTAACACCCAGGACATCAGTTTTTAACTACGTTTTTTCACTGAATATAAATATAGATAATGGAAATGTGATAAATGTTTACTAAGAATCCCTTACCTTACATCTATATAACATAGAATATACTAAACCCCCTGTCCTGCTTGTGATTTTGATGTCCGCGGACCGTGCGGGCAGAGCCGGTCATCATCAGCACTATCCAAAAAAAAAAGGGGGTTCTTACATTATTGTATCATACAATAAAAACACCAAACATATTTAAAAAGCACCACCTAAATACATTACATTTAACAATAAATAAGAAGTGGAAACTGTATATGTAAGACACCAACCATCCACCGAAGCAGCATTTCCAATATAATGGAATATACCAAAACAAAATAAATATGCCTCCAACTGAATTCCCTCACAGAAACTGCACAGCAAAAAGCAAGGGCATACTTACGCAGCACTAACAGCAAAAGTTTGTAAAAAAGGAGTAAGTACATTTATTTCATATACATTTTCTGTATTATATACACTAAAACTAATATATTTATTTTTTAACACAGAAATGTCCAGTACTTTGGAATGACTGGAAGAAAATTTCCCATGAGAGGAAATGAGTGAAGACAGTGATAATAATGGTAGACACAACATTTCTCTATATAAGCCAATTAATAACCCTTACTTTATGTGCACATAACGCATTTATTTTTTACAGACCAGACAACCAATAAAAATAATATACCAAAGGAGATACTAGAAGATCCTCTGAAACAAATGGAACTAAAAATGGATTTGTTAATGCAACACTTCAATCAATTAAAAGAGTGTGTTGTGGACCACATTAAAGAAAACTTTAAATACCACTGTCCCACCTGTACCTGTTCCCCCTCTCCATGTCCCAGCCAACTAGCCCCAAGCCTTCCCCACCAAGAAAAACATTATGGTGAGACTGCCATCCCGTCCTCCTCTCCCATACATCATGTCCACACCCCTAGTTCCCCTGTATTTGTTTGAGTTTCTGCATCCCCCTCTCTTTCCTAATTTTTCTACTGTTAAACAATAATACAATTTTAAGTCTGTTCTTAGTATATGCCAGTGTCTTATTTCTTTTTAAAAGGCAGTCAGGGTGTCCGCGGACAGCGCGGGTGTCCGTTATGTCCACAATTAACCAAAATGGGGGTGTCCTAAGGACACTATACCTGTTCGTACTGTCCGTAATTAAAATAGAGGTGTCCTTAGAACACACAAGATGTCCGCCTGTCCATAGTTAACCAAAATGGGGGTGTCCTAAGGACAATATACATGTTCGTACTGTTTGCATTGAAATGGCGATGGCCTCAAAACACACAATATGTCCGCTTGTCTGCAATTAACCCAAATGATGGTGTCCTAAGGACAGTATACGCGTTCATACTGTCCATAATTAAAATGGAGGGGTCCTTAGAACACACAAGATGTCCACCTGTCCGCAATCACCCAAAATGAGGGTGTCCTAATAACAGCGCTGCTGTTCGTAATGTCCGCAACCAGAATGAATATATCCATAGAACAAATATCCCGTCCGCCTGTACGCAAAGCTTTGACACACATTTATTTTATCCGGGGACTTCAACATTGTTCGTAGAACACCCATGCACATGCGCATCACACACCTAGGTCCTACGAACATCGCGCCTCTCCGCAACTGTCCGCCGCATGTGTGTCACACTTTTAATTTGTTTGGAGACCAGAACACTTTCCGTAGAACACCTGCACGCATGCGCTCAATCGTCACTGCGCATTTGGTGTACTGCGGACAGCCATCCCATTTGCGAACGTGTCTACAACGTCATCATGTGACCACACCCATGCTGAGCGTGTGTCCTTATTTGCGGACACTGTCCGGGCCCCCAAACATTTAAAAAGTGCTTTTTTTGCAATCCAAGGTATTTTACAATAAAAGTACACCATTGCACATGTCCCAGACAATGTCCCTGTAGATCTACATACTTTTTGGAACTTTTTGAGCCCGTTCTTGGTGTTCGAAGTGTTCGGGGACGGCGCAAGTGTCCACGAAGTGCCCTCCAGCACCCCTATAAAAGGCCACACCCCAGAGCTGATCCTCATTCTGCTTTAAGATTTCCAAGATTTACAACATGACAATTGTGCAGGTTGCTGTTTTTGGTTCCTGGTTCCAAGTTCCTGGTTATTAACCTACCAGACGGCATCCCAAATTGCTTCTGCTGCTACTGCCTCCGCATCAGCATCCCCACCCCCTCTACCATCACCACATTCCCAAGGACCTGCAGAGGGGAACAGGCGTGAGGATGCAGAGGAGACGGATGAAGAGGATGAAGAGGATGAGGTAGTGGAAGGCCCTACTACTAGTACTCATCGTGAGTCTTGGGTGTGGCGGTTATTTACCACCGTTGATGGAAAGTCAAAAGCTCAAGCGAACAAGGTGATCTGCACTCTGCCAAATGGTGCTGAGTCGTGGCAAGCCTGGTTCGTATAGCTTTGGTACTACAGCAATGAAGCAACACCTAAAATCATTCCACGGTGGGGCTATTCGTAAGGTTGTACCTTGCGATAAACGTAGTAGGTTGAGTTCCTCTGCAGCATCCTCTGTTTCCACTCCTGTCACCACAAATGACACTGCTGTTGGACAGTGCATCACTCCAGCTGCCTCACAGGCCATTCATGATGCTGTTGACCCTTAATTTTCAAGGGTCACAATATTGTGCATGTACTGCGAAGCAGTACTCTGCAGGGGGATAACCTTCAGACCGCTTTCGAGACTGCAGTCAAGGTCTACAGACTACCTGAATAAGGCCCACCCTACATCTTCCTCTCTCCAACTGCCCTTTCTTATCCACGTTGTTGGTGTCCCTTCCTTACCCTCCTTTCCACTCCTTTCCTTGTGTGTCATGTTTAAAAAAAAACAAAAAAAACCCAAAAAAATAAAACAACAAAAAAAAACAAAGGCTCTTTTCAGAGCCGCCTTTCTCAGTTTAAAAACAGAAGTGACAAATAAATAGTGCAGGACCCTGTGCATTTTTAGAAGTTTGCGGACATCTAAATTCTGTGCAGTGCTGCCCGGTCACAACCATTGCCCTTTTCTCTGGGAGGAAGTGGTGGCTCTGAAAAGAGCCTTTTTGTAGCTTTTTTTGTGTTTCAAAAACTTCAAATGGTCAACACCTACGGCAAAATGGATTGCAAAATGGATACAATACATTTTGTATATTTCGCAGAAAAATCTGATTGCCGGCATAAGTATGATGTACTCCATCTCTGTGAAAAATGTGTGTGCTATAAAACATAATCTTTTCATTCTGAAAAGAGGACATACCAACATCTCTGAAAAAGGCACAAACAGCCTTGTTAACATTGTGCTTTTCTTTCTCCATTTGTGGACAAAATGAAAAAGAACACAGCCACATTTGTCTCTGGGCAATATGGGAAAAAATTACTCTGGAGTTTGGATACATGTCCATGACTTTCCCAAGTCCTTCTTTCATTGCAAATTGCAAAGAGATTCCAGACACATGTCCTAAACTGTTCCCTCACAGTGAATAATAATAATGTCTGGATGACGCTGTGTCACCAAAGAAGCACAGAGAGGTACCAAATCCACTCACTTCATTCCACGCAAATCATGCCAGTGCACTTCCACATGAGAGAATTCAAGATGTGCAGCCACTCCACAGTGATCTGCATGCAACTCCAACAAATGCATCCATGAATCTCCCAAAATCCAAACAATCTGCTTTCGGAAACACACAACCATAGCTATCTGCTCTTCTCTCAGGAAAAAGACTTACTGACAAACTCTCTCCTTAGACAACACACCTAGTAAACCTTATTGACCAATCCCTTGTTCTGCTCAGTCTCATTTGCATGCCTCTCAACCCCAAAATCCACATATGTATTATGCGCTGTCCACAGATGCTTCAGAAACACCTTTTATTTTGTTTCTTCTTATTTTCCTCCAAAAATCTTCATATTAGCTTCTCCAAAGCAACCCTTATGTTCCAACTTCAGCTACCACTACTGCTAACACTGCACCTATAAATCTTGATGTAGTGGCAAGTAAGCATACCAAAAAAAAAAATGTTTTGCAAAAAATGTTCCACCACAGAGTCCTTCAGAACCTGTTAAAAACAGGAGGGAAATCATGCACAACCCTTAAAATCTACTGTAGAAAATGAATCCTAGAAGATCTTGTAGACAGTGCAATCCTTCTCAAAAGGAAGCTATTTATTTTAGTTTTAAACAGGATGAAACCACTAACAAAACTAACTACTAAACTACAAAAATGAATTATCAATAAACAGAATATCAACAAAAATAAAATATCTGTGAAGGTGAATGGAGTCACACCACGACCACCAAAACATATTTTAATGAAGAAGCATATAAACAAACCAAACAAACCCAATTGCCATACATAGCAGTGGACGAGGGTATGAAAAACTTAATAACACCATTATGGAACAAGAAATTCTGTTCACAAAAATATCCTCAGAAAACTCACTATCACCTCCCCATTCTTCTCAACCAAAACTTCCAGTCTACAAATGGCCGTGCACATCAATGTGTAACATTGCCAAAGAATCTTTCAAATCTTTATGCCAGTTCCTCAATCAGTATGTAAAAAACAAAGACAAAATAAAAATGAAACTACTACAAAATATGGATGCCTGTCCAGTGCGTAAATACACAGGACTACAAGGACACTCATTAGCCTGGATTTCAGGACCTATTTGCAAAAGCACCTTCCATCATATCAAAATGATATCAACACATCATTCAACTATAAGAAATCTAGTCCGAAACTCTACTATGCTAAAAGTCCTGCTTTAGCACTAGACAATTTAAATATCAGTCTTCTACATGGTACAGCCAGCAACAACTCGAAGAAATAGAGCATATCCAGAGAAAATATTTTGGAATTGAAAGCCACTTACAAAATGAAATAGACGTACAACAAACTAGCAACTACTGTACAAATAGCAACCTTCTATTAAACACATACAACAATGAAATACGAAAGTTTAAAAGTACCTCAGCTGAAGTACCATCTTATAAAAGTACCACAAAAACTACAGACATAACGTATAAAATAGAAGACAATGAAGATTCCAAATGGTTCCAATTAGCTCCCTATCTTATAGCAGAAAACAAATACGACATTACTGACCCCTTAATACTTTGCAATTACTGCACTGCAAAACTTGACAACAACCAAACACCTTCATGTGCTATCACAAATAATTTGGAATTATTCCCACTACCAAAACTCCTGCAACAACTAAATTTATATGAGAGCATCATAATTCAAAAAATGCACCAATTTCAAGCAATAATACGCCTCCAACCAAAAACAGCAAAATTACCTCCCTCTGAATTAGTGAAACTTACGAAACACAGCTTAATTAATCATATCAGATTGTCATTACAATCTCCTCAACATAAAGAACTGTATTACATGTTCCTGCTACAACTGTTTACACCATGGAGAAAAGAAGAAGAGTTACTGGATACGTATGACTCCTATGAAGACGCTTTCAAAGCAAATCAAAGCACATAACAGACAAACTTTATACAGTACCAAACAATGTTGCACAATTAACAATTGGACACTCCCGACAGTAGTCAACCTTCTGTAACAGGAAGCCAAGAAGCACTTGGAAAGCCACTAATAGCAAATGAGGCAGAATTAGCAATGATAGAATTAGAAAACACCACGTGCCAGTATGAGCAAGCTACAGAAGACTTTGCTGTACTGAAATCACAACTGAACAATGAGCAGCGTAGCATTTTCCAAGAAATAACAAAAAAAACTGAACATGGTGTGGAACATGAAAATTAAAACTGTACCTGCCAAGACGACAAACATATACTGCTATACGTGAGTGGTGAAGCTGGTTTCGGCAAAACATTCTTAATCAAAATCATCAGCAAGTTCCTTCAAAAATTGACAAAAAACAAACTGTCAGCTGTTATAACTGCCCCCACAGGTTTAGCTGCCTACAACATAGGCAGTGTAACTTTACACCTATTATTATTCCTTCCAGTAGAACACTGAAATAAATTAGACTATTACAAACTTTCCAAAGAAGCTGCAATGGAACTACGCAGATTTATCAAACCAAATGAAAATGCTGCTAATAGATGTGGAGAGCATGGTCTCCAACCTAATGTTGGCTTAGATTCACCTCAGATTACAAGAGGTCCTGAATACAAACTACGAACCGCTCTTTGGAGGAAAATACATTATTGTTTTCAGAGATCTTCAATTGACACCAGTGAAAGTTGCACCTATTTTTAAAACCATAGGGCACAAACTGTGCCATAAAACTATTGGCAGCCTAGGAAATGTCAACCTTTGGCAACATTTCCATTTCAGAGCATTAACAGAAAGCCTACGCCAGTCTACATCCCTCACATACACCAACATATTAAAAAGTATTAGAGTTGGTGTACTATCTCAAGAAGCACAAGCAATATTAAAAACCAGGCACATCCATGCACTGTATGGCCATAACTCATGTGCTACTGATGTCATACAACAACTAGCACACAAAAATGTCAATTGTATGACCTTAATGCCAAATCTTGCAAGCTGTTCAAAATTAAATGAAACAATGTTGAAAAAGGAAATGCAACCAACAATTGAAATTTGCTCCACAGATAAACTGGTTGTACATGGTATGGCACTACCCAATTGTCAACAAGCCACAACAAGGCTAAATACCCTAGAAAACTCTATCTCCAACACAGCTGGTTTGGACAAAATATTAAAATTATCTTTAAACTGTAGAGTAATGCTTAAACGTAACCTTGACGTGGAGCAAGGGCTAGTTAATGGAGCACTTGGTACAGTTGTTGATTTTCAAACATATCCATGTGACAACAACATTCAATTTGTCAATATTCTCTTTGACAAACTATCAGAAGTTAAAATGATAGGACGCTCAACATCCCGCTTCCTTCTTTTCAAAGACATGTATGTATACAGAGAACCATTTTCACTAACTGTGGCATACACAATTACCATTCACAATTCACAAGGTTATACCCCAGATAAAGCATTAATAGAAATTAGTAGCACAGTCTTTGAATAAGGCATGAGCGATGTAGCACTATCACGCTTACGTACACTTGACTGGCTATTTCTAATCAACTTTGATGCAAGAAAAGTAAATGCAGATATTCCTTGCATTCTAGAATACAATAGGCTGTGTTCACTCCGCACCCCCTTCTAAAAACCTATCCTGTTCCACAAAAAGCAAAACGTTGTAAAAGAAAACTACTTGAAACTGAAACAATACAGGATACCACTGCAATTCTTCCAAAGAAAAGAAAGAAACTAATACTTCATCAAGTACCACAACCAAAGAAGTATCTACTGGTCAAAGTAACTCAACTACATCTTCAAAGAAGCAACACACACTCTGAACGAATGACTTCGACGCAGAACTGTTTAGTCCATTCAAATTTTGAAATATAACTGCTGTAAATTGCCACGCAAATGTAGCAATAAATATTCTATTCTAATTGCCACCAATTATTGAGAACATTTACTTACACAGTACAGACCAATTGTGTTTGCAAATGTAAGTTCTTCATAGAAATGCAACCAACAATCCTGACAACACTTACAGTGTTTATGGAATAAGACAAGAATTGGACTACTGTGCTGGAATTGTCAAATTCACTATACACTCACAAAAAGATCCAGAATTTTTTTTAATGTACTTATTACAAGTACTGGAAAACAAAAACATACCTATACATGACATCTTTCAGATTTCATACATGTGGAAACATACATACACTCTCTGCAACCATGTGGCACAGGAACAACTCCCTAATGAATGCTTTGTTTATGTATCCATACCTAACTGTGAATCCATTCCATTTCAGCAACTTGTACAAAATGCAAACCATGGCAGATTAGGTACTACCTGCAATTCAGATAATCGTTCCACCTTACAAATACAGACACATAGTAAATACGCAATACTAATGCTTTTCCGTTACAATGCAGATGGTACCAAAAACAACTGTAAGCTGACTGGATTCACACATGGTCAAGTATCACTTGGTAAGAAAACCTTCACAACAATAGGTATAATCTACCACGCAGGATCCACAACCAATGCAGGTAACTACACTGCATATATAAAAAAAGAAATTGGATGGTTTGAATATAATGATAGTACCATTACTCTAAAGCAGAGATTTCCAGCAAATCTTGTAAACGCTTACTTAATATTCTTAAAACCAAAATTGAATACATAATCTGTGTATAAACATGAACACAACTTCAACTTCAAAACTGTGCACGGTTAGTGTACGCCAACAGGTATCTAACTGCCCAAAGATTCTGTAACAAGCAAATAGATAAATAAATACCACTAAAATCAAACAAGGAATATACAGTTAGAATATGCCAACAGGTATCTAACTGCCCCAAAAAATCTGCAACAACCCAACAGATAGATGAATAGCATAAAAGTTGAAATAGCAAGAAAAAAGAAATAAACAGTAAAACAATGAAAGAAATATATTGTACCACAACATAGAAGTTTTTTTTTTTTTTTAATCCAGCATGGATTTTTTTTCCCACAGACCCAATGATTTAGAAAACAAACACAGAAACTGAGCAAATTTCTCAGTACACTGGTTTGAACTATAGTACTTGTAAAGTACTAAGTATGAGGGTCATAAAACTCTGAACTCATTATGATCTACCTGCTCTGACATATCTTTTCCTTTATCACAGAGATCGAAAACGTATGTCTGGTCCAGTTACACATGTCATGAAAAAACTGGATACAATCACAAAAAACTCAACCAGTAAATATACAATAAATAGACTCAAAAACACTGCAGTCCGTGTTACAAACTCCACAATGTTTACTGCATAGCCTAGCCAAAACTTCACATACAAACTCTACAAATGAAACAGTACACAAACGTTTGGGTTCTGGATATTTGATGTGTGTTTGATTCTATGGGTGTGTTATGCTGTGGTGGTTGTGGCCAGGGCCTAGACTCTTGGGTGCATGGCCTACAGCCTTCGACCATGCACCCAAGACTCTAGGCCCTGGCCACAACCACAGCAGCATAACACACCTATGCTACCAAACATGTTGGCTGTGGTATGTTGGCTGCTTATAGGGGATGTTAATTACAATCAATACTCTACTAACAACCTAGAACCAACATCATTCTAAAGTAAAATAGCCAGTTGTGCATTTATTATGTCCGTGGACAGCCACAGAGACCGCGGACATGGCAAACACATCAGGGGCACCTGCCACCTAAACAAATACAGTATTTGACCCATCTCTTACTCCCCAACCCTCCCCAAGCACTTCTGCACACCAACACACTCCCCAAAATTGCATTTTGCCTCTGTTCGCCGCTGCGCTGTTGGCGCCATGTTGGCGGATCCAACATGGCGGGCTCATTGAAACAATTTGACGGACCTCATGCCTCATCCCAGCCAATCGTAGGACACGTTGCGTGTCCGTAGACATGATGCAAGCCAATTAACCAATCAGTGTCCTGTTCGCGGAGCGAACAGGCAAGTGTGTCCGTGGAGTGGACATATATATCACTAATTTGTTTGCCTTATGTTTTGGCCATTTAAAAAAAAACTACTGGACAGATTTACACCAAATTAACAAAAGCATGCTTTCAGGACAAAGCCGCTGCTCCTGCTGCAAATTTGGTGGAAATCCATCCAGCGGTTTGAGCTGTAGGCGTGCACAACGTTTTTTCCCATTATGTCTATGGGAAAAAATACATTTTGGGACCCCCTATAACTTTAAACACCCCCCCGGAACAAACCTCACCAAAATGTACTAAACTTTTTTTGCAAAGCTTGGTGAGGATTCGTCCAGGGGGAGTGAAATTATAAACCGCCCAAAAAGTGCTCTTCCTATGGGATTAGCAATTTAACCATAACTACACAGCCACCACTGTGGGATGTGTAATGTGTTTTAGTCTATACTAATGATTTAACACCTTCCTGCATCAAAATGCGTGATAGTGCTTTTATGAATTTGAGGAGCTCCTGGAATGACTACAAATGGATCCAATAGAGGATAGGTTTTAATTAATTGTCCTCACAGTGAAATGTATATTTGCCTCTAAATAAACTCCCACATTAGGACTAGGCATAGGGAGGTTCAGAAGATTATTTAGCAAATTGTTTGCTTTTTGTGTTTCAGGTGTAAAACCATGGCTTTGGTCTTATTGGTGTTTTTTTCCAACCCCATTTTATTGCAATGCTTGCTAAAGGCTGCCAAGAGATTTTTGTAGGCCAGGGTATAATTAAAGTTGCGTCATCAGCAAATACTAGTCTGGGGGTATACTCATTTACCTGGCTCAGAAAGTCAATCTTGTTATTGTACAAATACAGTGTAGGGGCTAGCACAAATCCTTGCCTGCCTTGAGGGTTCAGTTTTTTTTGCTTGAAAAGCTCCTGTGTCTTATTCACTCATTGTTTCTGTATAGGCATTGCAGAATTTTAAGCAGCTGTCTCGGAATGGATATGATATTGATATTGATATTTTATTTCTATCGCTCTCATACACATGTGTTTCATGCCTTTATCCTTGAGTATACCCAAAAGAACCTTTCCTGGAGGCAGTGTAAATTCATGCTTTCCTCTGTATAGTTGACGTTTGCATAATAAGTGTAAACCTGAAACTTTGTTAGATAGCACTCTTTGCTTTGAGAAAGTATGCCTGAAAGTGGCTGATTATGCTGAGATACTCTGCCTATGACTGTAGGCACCTCAACACAACCTTGGCGAAGATCTTACTAGAGATGTCTAACAGAGATATAGGGCGATAGTTCACGAGATCGCTACAGCCATCCTTTTTATACAGGGGCAAAATCTCTTCCTTGATCCAACTTGCAGACACCTAATCCTCAGACACCACAGTATTGAAGAGGTCCAAGAATATTGTGGGACAGATGTCTGGTTCTGACTTAAAGATGCCATTTTTAATCTTGTCCAGGCCTGGTGCTGCCCCCCCATCCTTTCTGAGAATGTATTGCTTACCTTATTTATGGCATTGTAAATTCTAGTGCCCCATCACGTAGTAAGTGCTCCTTCTTTACATCTAAGGGGGCTTCCAAATTCGCAAAAGACTGTGTCTCCTTGTACCAGTGATCAAAGTGTTTAAGCCAGGAGCCTTTGCCAATATAGCCTTATATGGTGGTACCACTTGTCTCGGCCTGTGATGCCAACTGCTTCTAGAACTCAGCACTATTGCCTGCCCTTGCAGCTTTGAGGAAGCTCTCTCATTTCCCTTTAAAATAGACTCCCTTTTAATTGGCTATTAATTTTTGTAGTAGTCCAGAGTAGACATTTGAAGGGTTCTAGGGTTCAAAGCTGTGACCCCTTATGTGGCCTCTGTGAACCCTAATAAAAAAAATAAGAGAATTCCTAGGTGGCTGGAAAAGCTCAGCGTGGCCCTTATTTGCCCTCAGGGGCTACACAAACAGGTGGTTCTCCACGCTCCTGCTCCCGCCTCCCCAGGCTGAGTTCTCACAAATGTTTCTGCTCTGTCCTCAGCCTGTCATTCACAAGTCTTCTGCTTCCTATGTGAAAACGAGAGAACATGCCAAGTGAGTGAGCATGAGGTAACAAGCATTTAGAGACTGGCAGGCACTCACACTTCCCATAAAACAGGGGAGAAAGAACCAACCTAGATATTCGACAGCCACAGAGAGGCTTAGCCCCCAGAGAGACACCATTTATCGAGAGCCAGCCACACCGTGCAGACAACACAACTATTAAAACAGCATTGGTATGTAGACTGCGTCCTTGGCATGCCAGTGGAGCGACATCCAGATTTGATGCTGCACCAGCAGAGTGACAGCAACTTTGTGCTCCTACTGCATTTGCATTGAGACCAGCCATTTAAATTACTACACAGGTGTAGAAAATACACCCTTAGAGATTGCACCAGCAGAGGATAGCTGTACATGTGAAGAGAGAGACTGCACCCACAGAGAACAGTGCAAGTGAAGAGACAGATTATCTTGGCATCACAGAGGGGTAATTGTGCAGAGTGAGAACGCAGATAGAACAGAGGTGGGAGCCATGGGTGTTGCTGGGTATGGGGACAGGGTGTGGATAGAGAAGTAATGTTGTTGATTGGGTAGAGGGCGTAATTAGGTCATTGCGTTATTGGGAACTGTGCCTGTTATGATAGGGCATGTTTTTGGGGCATTGCCTGGCGTATGTATAGCTTGTGTGGTTGACACTGAGAATATCTAAATATATGTATATGTGTGGGTCTGTGTGTTTTGAGATTTGTGTAATGGGATAGTGTGTCTACTGTATAGTGGATAATAATCAGTGTTCTTCAGTGAGGTGTATCTGTTGAGCTATTGTGCCAATGGGGTAGTGAGTGCTGTGGGTTAGTCTGCACATATTGTATGTTTGTATCCATGATTTGTTTGGGTATTTTGTGTGTTGCTAATAGTTTATTGTCTTTTTAGTGTGTATTTATTGAGAATCTTGGGGTAGTGTGTATTGCAGTAGAGTGTGGCAACATTTTGGCCGTATGTGTGTATTGGGGCACTGCGTGATACTGTAGTATTTTGTGGGTATGGGATACACCATGGGTTTATTAGGAGATTGGAGAGTGCAAAAGCGTAGTGTATTATGATCTGGGGTACATTGTTGCTCAATATTGTGGCCCCTGGCAAGCCTCTGCCCGTTACTTATTAAGCTGAGTTTCCCAGGCTGATCTAAGAGCAGGGGAATTGGCACCACTGGAAGCCTCAGAAAGGCCATCCCTGCCAAGGCAAACCTCTCGGGGTCACATGTCTGGCAAAGATGAGTGCAGAAACATGCCCTTGAGATTGACTGCAGCCACTGCACTGCTGCAGAGAGAGAGTCTTGAAGTACTGCACTGTGAATGTGGCCAGTTGTCTGCTATTTGAGTGAGTACTTTACAATGGTTTGTGTACTTTTCAAGTTCTCTTCATAAAACAGAGTATTGTTGAAAGCCAAACGTGTGGGTGAGAAGAGGATGAGAGAGCAAGTGAGTCATGACTATATGCCCAGGATGTGGCAAGAGAGGTTGAAGTCCTGGACTGCAGGGGTTATTTTCTCTCATTCTGGCTCTGGGCTGATTTTCAGGGCCAAGGATACGGTTCCATGTCATTTCATCGCGGGATGTTTTTTCGCAGCGCTTTTAATCGTGATGTTTTGATGAAAAAAACCATAACATTTATTTTTACATTATTTTTGGGGTGCTTCCCCCCAAACCCTGCTATTTTCTTTAATTTGAACTTATTCCCAAACACCCACACCCATATATATAATTAACAATCCCCCCCTACAAAATTCAATGTTTTTTTCAAAAAGAAATTTGCGCTAAAAAACACTGCAAAAAAAAATCCTGCGATGAAAGTACGTCGTACTGAGGATACATGTGGGTGGACAGCGTCTGCCCACTTTTTTAAGGGAGCGAATGCAACCACTGTTTTTGAGGCAAGCATTGAAAAATGTTTGATTGCTCAAGCGTTCATCCACTAGTATTTCACCTGAGGCTGTTATGTTTCCAGTGCAGAAGCTTACCCACACAGCCAGATAAAAGTGTCATCAAAGCACACGTCTCCTGTTTCGGTTTTGTTTTCCTTGGAATATTTCATTATATAGTGTTGAGTTTAAAAGGTGGGCACCTTTTATACTTTGCCAGCATATTTATTGGAAAATCTCCCCTCTCGTGTAATTTTTCCAGTATTGAGTACTTTTTTTAAAAGGCAAAATACTCATTTGTCTTGTGCACTTTCTTCTAAAGGGACAGGTCAGTTGAACTAAATGTTATATTTCACTTTAAAATAAGTTCACATACTGTGCATATATTATTGGGAAGCAGCTTTTGATTATTGCTACGGACAGATATTCCTACACTGAGTGACGCTATGGAGCTGTACCCATGCCCACACCAAACAACACATTTTACAGCACATTTTGCAGCAGGAATAGAAAAAATCCATATGATTTAAACCCTATTAGCTATCCAATTGGGGCACAATAGGCTGCAGAATCAATTGTGCAGTTTAAAAGAAATATTTGAGGATACAGACCGAACAGCCTCACAAGTGCTTTAAAAATACTGTAACACTACTATTATCAGGTTTGTTAAATGTTAAATGTTAAAGGTATTTATATAGTGCACTGTCACCAACAGAGTTGGTCGCCAGGCGCTCTGGCGGATCTGCAAAACAAGAGGCGCGTGTGGTTGGGTTAGTCGGGTGGAGAGAGAATAGGAAAGAGGTGGTGTACTGTTGGCGGCTTCAGTTCAGTATACATTGTGTGCTGAGCTTGGTGCAAGTATTGGACCTGGGGCCAGACCTTGTGTGATGTTGGTGCTGTTTATGTGTTGGTTGGTTTTTTGTGATGCAGTGTGGTAAAATGTGTGTGGTTTGCTGTGCGAGAGTTGGTTGTGTGAATATTTCAGGTGAGTTAGCTATGCAGTGATTTGGAGGTAGTGTTAGCAGTGTGAGAATCCTGGTTGTGGTACATCTTGTTTGATTTATTTGTATTACTATGGAATTAGTTGCTACCTTCCTTTCTTGACCGTCTGACTGTTGTGGGTGTTTGTGTGGGGCGCTCTCTGCTGTATTCTAATGGGCTTTGTGTAATGTGATTGGGAGTGTCTATTCTCCTCCTTAGTTATGGGAGCAGGGGGTGGGTGACCCCTACTCCTTGTTATCTATGTGAGATGGGTCTGTTGGAGCTTGGTTGTGGTAGAGGGCTAGGATGCTATTGATGAATTGTCCAACTACTTCCGTCTTGTTCTGCCTATGTATTCAGTCTTTAGTGTCCTCATCTCATGGCTATCTCTCATTATGAGGTTTGGTGTGTCGTGGAGAGACTTCCTTAGATTCTGTTTGTAGTCGATTGCTTGTGGGAACCGGGTTCAGTATCTTCATTCATGGTGGTTTCTTTTGTTCCGTATATTCTTTGGTAAGTCGTTCCAAGTTCCAAGTTTTTGGTGCCTGGTGAGAGAAAGAGGATCCTCAGAGTTTTCTTTTGCTGTAGGGTTTCGGTTCCAAGCAGATGTTGTTGCTTGATCTGAGCGTTCTTGTAGGCTGATGTAGGCGTAATTTGTCTCAGGAATTCTGCGCCTTGGTTGTGTATTGCTCTGTGTGTGATGCACATTGATTTGAATTTTATTAAATGTTTTATTGGTTAAGCACTTTTGAACCCCCCCAATGCAATGTAGATTAGCTCTTTCCCAGCTACACAAGTAAAGAATGTCTGACTTTTGGAGGGACAGATCATAACACAAAGTCAGAGGTTAGAAGAGTCTTCAGGGAGCCAGGACAGCCAATGTCACTTGATCAACGTCTAGGGGAGCTAAGGCACTTCTTGAAGGCAAGTAAAAAATCTTGCACAATGTTTTAGAAATCTTTGTTGAAAAAGAAGATCACTGTTGGGCCACAAGCTGGTAGGCTTGTGATGGGCAAATCTGCAAGCAACTCTGCAAAAGGCAGCAAATGCAAGTGAGAGCTAGCAAGCTACACAACACTTAGTTTACAGTACTATAGGTCTGAAGAAATTGGTTCCAGCTGGCTTCTCTTCCTGTTGTTCCGGGGCCTCAGTCATGTGGACACAAGGGAGGACCTTTGTCAAAATGGCCCTCATCGTCTTGTTTTGTCATTTCTTGCTTGTGAGGTCTTTCTTGGGTTTTACTCTGCGTGCCAAACCAAGTTGAACCCTTTTGATCATTTTGCCTTTGGTGGGCTTCATTGCTGAAACCAGCCTCTGGCTCCAGTGTGTCTGGCAGGACAAGAAGCAAGGGAGGTGCCGAAACTCCCCGTCCTTGCTCCCTTCGTTACCTGAATGCACCCAGTCATAATTGGCTGGCTGTCCTTGAATGGCAGCCACCCTGCTGTGAGTGCCAGCTAGGCTGTGCATGAATGGGAGAAACCTGCATAAAAGGTGTGGTCTCTTGAACAGAAGACAGAGTCGACCACTGGAAGAAACATCTGACTAAAGAACTTGGAAGAGAAGCTTGCTGTACCCTCATGGGCCATTGAACTGCCCGGTGAGGCTCTGCTGCAGTGCTGAATCTCCAACTTCGTATCGACTAGAGAAGCCCAGAACAGACAACTTCTTCCCCTGGGTTGGTGGGATCAATGGACCCCAAGTCGAACTTTGCTGGAACCCCTCTCTTTGCTGCTGGAACCGAGTGCCAGGGGTCAGAAACGCAGAATCGAGTGCATCGTCTTTAAGCCAGACCCGAGCTCCAGGAAGATCCAGAGGACCCTCTCGAAGCAGGACAACACAAGCCTGAGCCATCTCAGACTGCTGGACCCCAGAAGCAAGGGAAGCCCATCAAGTGTCCAAGAACCGCAGTGGTGCCACCGGCCGGTAGCTGAAACTGAAAAGTACGGCTGATTTGGAAAGAGCCTGCAGCCGCCACCAACCCCCGAACCGCAAAGCAGGAATCCTCCAGATGTCCTCCTCGACTGAGGTCCCCCACAACTGAGGCCCAGGAACCCAGGATATGCAAGACCGCAACCAGAACAGAAGCCAGCCCGACCCTTCTCCCCAAACCGAAGGCAGAGTCCCAACTGAAGGGGCACTTCTTGTCTGTAGCTTGCTTGATCTCACTGGATGCTTGCAGAATCTGCTTGTTTCAGAGCTGCTTGCAGCTCTGCCCTTCACAAGCTCAACAGCCTGTGGCCCAACAGTGACTCCCTTGCTAGAAACTCAAAACACTGTGCAAGACCTCTGTGCCACCTAAAGAAGTGCCTCAGCTCCCCAGACACCGCCCAAACCGATCGGCTGTTCTGGCTCCCCGCAGACTCCGACCCATTGACCTAGGTTTACTAGTGCACCATGACATATCCGTGCTGCTTCTAAGCACTGTAATAGTATGTGTTATTTTAATAAGAAATGTAACTCCCACAGTCAATACATTACCAAATGCTGTTGTATGCACATTTAAGGAAATATAGCTCTACTTGGCATAGGTACCCTTCCTACTAAATTCTGTACAGAGCAGTCTACGTCGAAATTCAGCACAAACTAGAAGTAAACCATAACTTGGTTGTTTGGCAGTCTGGCTTCTGTCCAAGCCATGGCACGGAGTCAGCACTCCTAAACCTCAAAAACCAGATTTACGAGATCAGGGATGAAGGCAGACCTGCCCTACTTCTTCTGGATCTGTCCGCAACCTTTGATCTTGTGAACCATAACATTCTGTGTCCCCATCTTAAAACTTCAGCCTTCTTCTCACCTGAAGCTATGAACTGGATTGCCTCCTTCCGAGAGGGCAGAGCAATAAGAGTGTTTGCTGAGAATGACAGTGCTCCACCAGCTCCAATTAAATGCCGAGTTCCTGAAGGATCATACATCTCTCCCATGCTCTATAACATCTTTATTAAGCCACTCTTTGACCTTCTGTACTCCCTCTGCATAGCCTACACCCACTATGCTGACGATACTCAAATTCTCCTGACACTCTGTGGAATTTATTCAAATGACTCTGACACTTTGAGAGCAGCCTACATGACCATCCAAGCCGGGATGGCAATGCACAGCCTCTGTCTGAAGGATGAGAAGACCAAGCACCTTCTTGTCAGACCCTCAACAGTGCTAAATAACCTTAATTCCAAATACACAGCCTTTAACATCAATGGTACCCAGATGCCAGTCTCCCCCACAGTGAAAACACTGGGGAGTATACCTCAATGCCACCCTATTACTGACCCACCAAGTGAACGCCATCTGCTCCTCAGCAACGTACATGACCAAATTGATAAACACCTCCAGACCCTTCCTATCCACAGATAGCTAGCTAACTATTGCATGTGCAGTTGTCGGCGCCAGGCTAGACAATTGCAACATACTCTTTGCTGGAACCTCTGCACACAACATACAGAAACTACAGACCATCCAAAATAACGGTCTTGGAGCAGCCCTGAACTTTCCTAAATCATAACACATCTCAGCCTTTTTATGTCCTTATTATTATGTTTGTTAATGTTTTTATTGAACATAGACCTATCTTGGGAAGCAACAAAGTGCTTTACAAGTCATTGGGGAAAATAACTGGTGAGGAAAGCTGATCGTAAGGGATCAATAGAAGGTAGCAGGGAGCTGACAAGAGAGATGGGGAAGTGCCATCAATTTGCCATCAAGGGATCTACAAACAAGGGAAGAAAACCATCAGGAGCAGATCACCCTATCTTAGGTTTCGTGGAGAGTGGAGTGTGTGTGGGCCTAGGAGTTAGGGAGAATATATTCCTTGAAGAAGAGGCACATTTGTTCCATACTGAAAGATAAAAGGGAGGGGGCATGGTTAGTGTTGGTTGGGAGGCAGTTCCAAAGTCTAGGGCATAGATAGAGAAGGCCTGTATTCTGGTTCTTTCCTCCCTGCACCAGCAGAGTTTAATATTCAGCAAGTCCTTGCTTCGGATTTCTTGTGCAAGTGTGAGGAATTGACATCTGGCAAGGATGAAGAAGCCCTTGTCTTTTTGATTTTTATAAAATTATAAAATGATGCAGGTAATTCCATCTCTGAAAGGGAAATCTGCTCATTAAAGTTCTCTTTCATAAAGCTACATGCCAAAAACATAGTGTGTATCTTCGCTTTGTTGCATTAGTATCTTGATCTGCAGTGCCTGGTCAACCAGTGTCTCAGCGCATCCTAAGGGGCCACACGTGCTTATTTGATAGCTGCAGTGATAGATAATTCTCCATAGTGCAATGGCTGCATTTAAGACATGCACTCCTGTACCAAAACCTTATAGTTATGAGACTAAACTCCTGGTAGCAGAGATATCTTTAAATAAAAGCCATACCTGAGCTATGGCATGGTGGGTGGTATTCTCATAATTATTAAAGCTAAAACTATTTTATATCACAAATGTGTCATCATTTTGAGCCCAGATCAGCTGTCAATGGATTATGTTTATTCTCCCTAGAAGGGCTGGACTTCATGTACTTACTTTGAACGTGCTGGAAGCCTGCAAGCATCAGGGGCACACATTTACAGAGTGGACATGACAGATAAGAACAGGACAAGCTGTGACCGTAGAGATGAGGAGGGGAGGAAGGAGGCTCGACTTGAATAAAGTTGTTCTTAGGGGCTCCCAGATAGTAGTGGAGTTTTGCTCTTGTCTAATACTCAGTGGAAACGAGTTCTAAGAGTTTGCAGCAAAGATAGGGCAGGTGCTGCCTAGTCCATTCTTAAGTTTAAAACCTCCACATTTCACCAGACCTTAGCCAGAGGAGCGGAGGGATCTGGTTGGTGTATAGCTAGATACGAGAGAGGTAAGGTAGACAGGAGCCTGGTCATATAGTTACCTGTGGGTTAGTATAGCCATCTTGAACTGGATTTGGGCACAAACCGGGAGCCAATGCAGATTCCTCCTGTGTTTGGACATATATGTTCTCTCCTTAATATTCCTTTGATACATTGCACTGCGTCATTCTGGATGACCTGACATTTGTGAAGGCTTGCCTAATGGGCTCCGATCAGCAGGGAATTAAAATAGTGAAGGCGAGATATAATAGTAGCCCTCGCTATTGTAGCACAGTTGTCCTCAGAGAGAAAGGGACAGATTTTATTTAAAATCCTAAAATGGTAGGCACATGCATTGGCCATTTCTCTTACTTGAGTCTCAGCACTAAATAGACACCAAGTGTTTTGACCGTGTGGAGGACGGGGATCTGATTGTTCTGAATGTTTTGGTTGGAGACATGCATGCCACTTGGGTGGCACTGAAGCTGATGGGATCCGGAAGATACGAGAAGTCCCCCAAGTGAATGCTGCATTGGCGATGGGAGAAGAAGGATTCAACCCATGACATTGTGTCATCACTGCAGTTGCCCAGACCTCCCAGGGTGTTGATCGGGCATTTGTGATCTAAGAGATCAAAACACCGCTGAGAGGTTGAGTAAGATGAGGAGACCAGTCTTCCCGTTGCCGAGGATGCTTAACATGTGAGTCTGCAAGTCAATAATAGCAGTTTCAGTACTATGTACTGGTCTAAACCATGACTGATGGCTCTGGTGGAGCATACTTGAATCAATAAAGAGTTAAAACTGAGAAGTGGCCACTTTATCTGTAACCTTCACAAGAAAGTTGAAGTTAGGAAAAGGTTGCAGATTAGAGGCCATCTTCTGGTCTAGGCCTGTTTTTTTATTTTTATCAGGGGTGAAACTGAGGCAGATTTGATAGTGAAATGTACATGATTATCTAGAAAAGATGCATTAACTAGGCAGATCAGGAATAGGGCAAAGACCTTTTTATGCTCCTGAATGAGTTTTTCAGAAGAATATTTCCCTGGAAAAAGAACCTGGACGCAAAGACTCAAGAGTTCTTTCCATGTCAGAAGGAGAGACAGAGGAGAAGATATATTTGGGAAGGTCTGATATTAAGGGAGTAGGGTTGGCCTCATCAGTACTGGTAGGGGCGGTAGCTAGGTAGCTTTTGATCTTATCGCATGCTTTTGCCAGTTAAGTAGTGAAAGCTGTTTGTACATTGGTACAGTCTTGGGGTGATAGTGAGAAAGAAAGTTTTTGAGAACTGAACAGTGGCATAGTTGTTAAGATCTCAAACAGCTTTCTAGAATTATTTGGAGCTTTCTTGATTTGTTTGTCCAAGAAGTTCTTTTTTGTGGCTATGATAGTATTTGTATAGTGTTTTTCATGACTTTTCCAGGCGGTTTTGTTAGATTCTGAAGGATTTTTCAGCCATTTTGATTCTAGTGTCCTTTTAATTTTTTTAAGGTTCCCAGTTCAGGAGAGAACCATTGTTGGTGGCCTACATTTTCCATTACCGACTTGGTTTTGAAAGGGGCATTTCTGTCAAGTAGGCCTGTAAGTAAACTGGTATAGATGGAAACTAAGTATGCAGCTGCTTCCATGTCAGATGTACTGGACATAATGTTGGTTGGGCACTCTTCCAAGTCAGCAGGTTTTAGCTTTTTGAAATTACGATCAATGTTTTTTTAGGCACGTTACTGATTTAAGGAAGAGGTTCTTGGAAGCAAATTTGAAACTCAATCATATAATGGTCCGACCAGATTCAAGGGGAGGTGCAGCCCATATGCACTGTTAGATTCTGTGCAACCACCCAATCAAGAATGTTATTCTTGGCTTTGGTTGGCTCATTATTGCAGACTTGGAAGTTCATGGCTTTGAGAGAGTATTACAGATGTATGGCCTCTTTGTCTGCCTTATTGCCTCACCAGCGATATAAGTCATCCAGAAAAAGCATAGAGACATTTCTGAGAGATCTCTTCTTTAAAACCAGGCATGATAAGGGAGGATGGAATTAGTGCAGCGGTGGTCCGATAGGATCATTTCTAAGTGCAAAATGTCACAATTTTGGCAGGTGCTGGAGGCATGAAAGAGGTTGAATTTGCTTTTCACAATGATAACAACTCCACCTCCATGACCTAGTGACTGTTTTTTTACAATATATGTATTAGCCCTCCGGAACTGCCAGTGCAATCATGGGGCCATTGGCTTCCATTATCTAGGTTTCTGAGAGGCATAGTGTTAGGCAAGATTAGGAGCAGTTCCCGTGGGTACACTACAACAACCGTGACCTCCTGGCAATAGGAACCCAACCTGAATACACCTAAGTGTCAAAAGCCTGTATGGTAGCAGGTAGAGTGACTGATCACGTTTCAAAACACACCACTTGGTACAAACAACCCAAAGGAGTTGCATTAAAACCTGGTAAAACTGTGTAATGAGGCTGCAACCTTTGGCTCTCCTCATTGATTTTAAACACCTTGATTCAGATATACCTCTTTTGTGTATTTTAAAACTTCCCTGTTTTGTATACATCCCTTGGATCAATGAATTACCAATTATGTATCTCTATATACATCTGTACCCACTGTGTATTATTGTTCCTTTTAAATGTGTTATGCTTAACTTGAAGACGCAATACCGAATAAATGTTTGTTGTCTGATTTGCAATGTCGATTACATATTTCAGCAATTGGTAAAGATTATTTAAAAAGTGGAGAGGCCTTTGTTTTTAAATATATACTTGGGAAAGTGCAAAATATTACACATACAGAAGGTCTGTCTCCCATGTTACTACTGTCATCTTTCCAGAAATGTACATTAGTCCGCCCGGAGTCTCAAATGCCATTCATTGACAACATAATGATGGTTAGTTGACCCTCATTAGAAATCAGAACGCCATTTAGTTTTCATAACTTGCATAAACACATCATACCTGCCACCCCCACAGGGCACAGATGTGACGTGTATCTTACCTGCCTCCTGCATCCTCATTAACAGCAAATGCACATTGTCAGCAAAAAGTGCATGACGTTGTTTGGACATTCACAGGTAATTCATTTGTAAAACACCAAATTTCCATGTGTAAAACACAGCCAGACTTTGAGTTCAACAAAAGATAACTACACTACAATCACATGTCCAAATCGTCATGTAACAATCCTCAATCACGATCAACCTGAGGATAAAACGCAAAAGCTAAAGACAAATGACAACATATTTCATACATCTGCCTCTTTACACATTTCTTCTTATACTTCGCCATCAAATGCCACCTAACATCTGCAAAATACTAAAAGTTCAATTATAAGATGAGCAATTCACAACTGGTATTTGCTTAATTTCTTACGCTCAATGTTGCCTGTCACAATTTAGTGACACAAATTTAAGACATGATCTGCATTGCACCTAAGCCTTCAATCACATCACACTGAGTGGCAGAGAAGTAGCAGATGCACAACATGTGTGCTGCCTCAGTCTTCATCATTCCATCTCTCATTTGAACTTGCTTTCTTCACCTTCCTTCCACTTCTTCACTACATCGCATCTCGAATTCATAACATGTCACACTTTTGTGCTCTAATCCTTCTTCACATTGATTCCATTCCTCTTTCTCAGCTTTTCCTTGCTGTCTTCCGGACTTCAATCTCCCCATCTCCAGAATATCTTTATGTCAGGCTTCTCCCTTCTACTTTCTACATACCGTTCCCTGACCACTCATATCTGCCATCTATCCGACCATCTATACATCCATACAAACACCCATCCATCCATCTTACATTCATAATGTTTCTTCATACATTTCCTTTTCCATTGTCTTCCAATCTTGTTTTTCAGCACACTCATCTTCTCCCTTCCTTCTACTGGAATGTTTCTTCCCTCCATTATTATCTCATACCCCAGGTGTCTCACTGTCCCATTGTCTCCCTCCAACCCTCCTGATTTATCTCGATATAACTCAAAATGTCACGTCTTTTTTTTTTTGCTCCCACTTACACTCTGCCTCGGTTAAACCTACCCTTAAACACATGGGGTCAAGAATAAAGTGACACGCAGCCTTGAAATTCAAACCGGTGATGTCAATATCCCCAAAGTTAAGTTAAGTGTCATTTGGCCATCGTCTCCACTCATTCTGAGATCTACACTTTTGGCTTATGGAATCAACGTTGGCAATGTGCATCAACCACCTCTGTGGTAATACAAGGGATGGGTCGGGTGAACCTCCATGAACACACCTTTTAACTTACACATTCCACAATCATTCTGATCTGCTATTGACGGCATGGATGTATGGCCCATTAATCATGAACATCTCGTCACAAAAAAAGCCAATTGGGAAGTCAAAGTAAAAACGTTCAGGTGGCATGGGTCCTGCTAGAAAGTGCCGGCACAAAGTCGACACAATGGCCAGCATGCACACGATGGAAAGTAGAGACCCCTTGAGTTCAGCCTCCTTTCCTGCTCATTAATGTGTTTTTCAAGACCTCGCTGTGACACTTTTTATCATTGTTTATTCAATGTGTGATAGTGTGAAAACCAGTTGTCTTTTTATCTTGTTTTCTACCCTTTGTGTGTGTAATTATAATATATAAAAGGGCAGAAAGTGTCTTACCCGTTTCTATCAACGAGAAAACACAAAAAACACAAATATCTTTGACTTATGCTCTGACATATATTAGTATATTTTTATATTTAAATACTGCATGTGAAGAGCAAGACGCATACAAAATACCTGGGTGGCTACTATTAAGTAAAGCATATATGTGTCATCCTATATGCAATTCACATTAGTGGGTTATCCAGGCCTATTTGAACAGTAGGGTTAATATAATAAGTCTTTCCTTAGTGCCTAGAGGTATTTAGATCCATTAAGCTTCATCTGTTCACTGCATGCAAAGTGGGATTCATGATTGTAGCATTGTACAGTATTTTTCCTATGGTGGAAGTACATTTCTTATTGAATTCAGTAAAGTCCCTTTATTAATATTTTCTTAGGCTCTCGGCTCAAAAGCAATAAAGAATGGAGCAAGGCCAGAGCGGCAAACAAGTTGAAGCAAGCTGAGCAGGACAAGATAAGGGCAGACCGCTACATGGGTAATGCCTGTTTATATATTTTGTTTAATCAAACATGGTGTTACTTGCTATTGTGTTTAAAAAAAAGAAATGTGTTTGCAAGTTGGCCAATGATTAGATAAGGTTTCAATTGATGTGTTGAATCTTTTAATTAATTAAGCTCATTCACTTCGCTAAACCCAGTTGGACTTTTTCTTTCACTTGGTCCGTACTCCTTTTGAAAATGGCTGCCTCACATAGTAGCTCCAGAGTGCCTGCACTGCAACCATGCTGACTGACCATCCTCACCATTTCTAGGGCCATCCAAGGGAGCCAGCAGGCGAGAGCCAGCCACCTCGCCAAGAACCACCACTTAGGCCCCTGTCTGGCCCTGCCCAGGACTGGAGGGAGCTCCTCTGGCCGACACTACTGTAACTTGTTCTCCTGTCTACGTGGCTCTATGAACAGACAGACTGTTACCCCTGCATTTCAGAAGTATGACATTCTCTCATCTACATCTCACCGGTAAGCACTACAGATCACCCTGTCCTGGATTCATCCATCTACCTGGCTGTCTGCTTAATTTCATTGCCCTTCCCCTCTAGCCTAACTGCAGCCTGTAACTTACTGCCCCTTGATATGCCTACCGGACTTACAGTTACATCTCACTCCTGTTCCTGCTTTTAATGCCTAAATTATAATTCCTTCAAGTGCGCTTTAAGTCCTTGGCAAAATCACATTTTAGGGTGTGCTGTAATATATTTACATCCTCCATGTTGTACGGTTTCAAGTGCTTTCTGTCTAAATACGAATTTAGGTGTGCTTTCCATTTTATTACTGATTTGTAATATCTGTGTATTAACAGTGTGATCATTGTTTTTGTCTGCTTGTTCACCTGGTGAGATTCTATTGCTGCATAGTGCTTCTGACCCTCTCCTCTGACATCCTCTGATCACAACCACACTTTTCTGTTCTCTCCTCTGTTCTGCACTTTCCACTCCCCCCACCACCCTTCATGCACGTGTGCTTTCTTAATGTCAGTTGGCCTAGTAAGATATCTGTTTTCTTTTTTGTTCTCCCTTGTTCCCCTCCCTTTTTGCCTGGCCGTGTTCTGTAACACTTGTGCATGAGTGCAATATAAATAAAATATCATTTCATCATTTAATGTCTGCCCTCACAGTGCTCTCCTTCTCTCCTATCTTTTCACATTGCTTCTCCATCACCTATCCCCCCTTCCTCTCTCTCACGAAGTCTGGAAGGAAGAAACTTAAAAAGGCACTCCTGAGTTCCAACCCTGGCCTGCTCATTGCAGACACCTACATCAATGCTTCCTCCAGACAGACTATCACTGACATTCTATTTGATGTTCCTTCTTCTGACTTATGGACTCCCCATATGGTTTCTGTCCTCTCCCCTTTCTACTCTTCACCCATTACTGGTGGCGCTGGATGGGAAGTTCTCTTGGCACACTTTGCATCTTTCAAATACACTATTAATGTCTATCACAATGGCACTATCATGGCCCAGGTCTCTCAGACCAACTTCTTCTTTGTTGACAGGCGACTTCCACCTCTCTTCAACTTCCTCCTTCTCCTACCACCCCTCCATCCCTCATCTCCCCTCTAGCCCCCTGTGCTGGCCTCCCCACCCCTGTGCCCCCATTGCAAATCTTTTAAAGGGGTCACCCAGCTTCACTTAGCTACACTCAGTTCTCGCTCTGCTATCAAAAACTCCTCTGACATCTGTTGCCTTCTTGAAGATCTTGACCTTGACGTCCTTGGTCTCACTGAGATGTGGTTTAAGCCCAGCTCCGTCACTGTTTTTTACATTATTCTACTTGAGGGCTACAAGATCCTGTCCGATCCCAGGTCTTCGTGGGCCTGGTGGTGGAGTGGTTCTGATCTTCCCTGAGTGGACTCCTCAGTCCATCATCACCACTGAAACCTACTCATCCTTTGCAAGCTTAGTCTACAGGCGTTCTGTCTCGCCTAACTCCTCTTTTACTCTTGCTTCCATCTACAGGCCCCCCCTAACCGATCACCATCTTCCTCTCTGAATAGGCTGACCTGTCCTCTCTTCTTGCCTCCTCCCCCAAAGGTATCTTCTTTGAGGAATTTAAGATCCATCTTGACTCTTCAGATGTGGCTACTGTTCTCTTTCACGACTTCTGCAAAACTACTTCCCTCACTATACTTCCCTCTGGCCCAACCCACTGTGCCGGACACACCTTGGATGCTCTCTTCTCAACCGACATACCTCTCTCCAACCCTCTTACTGCCCCTCGATCCTGGTCTGACCACTCTCTCCTCTCTTCCCACCATGACCTCCCCTGTCCCCTGATGATGCCTCCACCACAACTGCCAGTCACCATCTCCTTCATTCATCAAATGAAGTGTGTGTCAGTCACTGCATTTGCCTCTTTCCTTCATCCCTCCTCCTACCCCGTCATTTGACTCTCCTCATGATTCTGTTCTAGCTAACCTCCATCTCTCTATCTTTCCCACCCTGGACATCCTTGCCCCCTTCATGAGGATCCGCATGAACCCTGCCTGCAAATGCAACTCCATGGCCCAACTGCATGCCAATTTGAATTGGTCATGGGCACTAGGATTTCAGCACACTGAATATTTGTGCAAGTTTAACAGTCCAACTGTATTTTCATGGAACAGTAAAGCAAAGACCACCTTTTCTTTGCTTTTACAATGTTACACATGCCTCCCACAGACCTGTCTAAGTGACCAGATGTTGTGTAAAATAAACATTGGCAACCCCAATAGTTTTGACATGTGTGGTGGTTTATAGCATTGAACATTGAGCATGTGGAAAGGAATGAGAAATGACAGCCCAGAGAGGATGACAGCATGGAAGGGAATGAAGGGCAACACTGTGCGGTGAGAGAACCATTGTGTGGGGAGGAATAAGAAATTAATGGCATCACAAGGAAGAATAAAAAATTCCAGTAGTTGAAAGGAAGGCCAGCAACAGTGCACAGGAGCATTGTACAGCATTCTAATGATGGGGTAACAGTGGAAATGGGGGTAAGAGGTGTCAGGGCAAATGGGTGAAGAACAACAGCACAATAGAGGCTGATCAACATCGCAATGATGGGTAGAGTGACAGCGCAAAGTTTGGTGGAACGATAGTGCTAGAGGGGGAAGTGACAAAGCAAGGGGAAAGGTGCGACAGCAAAACAGGAGAGGAGTGACAGTGCACATATGGAGGAGAGACAGCAGAAGGTTGGAGCGACAGCACACGTGAGGAATGAGGAACAGTGCAAGAGGGAGAGGGACAATGCAAAGGGAAGGAGGGACAGTACAAGAGGGGAAGGAAAGCACAAGGGGGAGAGGAGGGACAGTGCAAAAAGGAACGATGAATAGTGAAAGGGGGAAAAAACAGTTTAAGGGGAGCTGGAAAAGCACATGGGGACAGTACAGGGGGTGATGGCCATGGAAAAGGGGTGAGGATGGACAGGGTAATGGAGGGAGGAGGGACAGTTCAAAGGAAAGAGAAGGTACAGTCCAAGGGTTGGAGGAAAAACAGTGCAAGTGAGGGATGTGGGGGAGTTCAAGGAAGTGGGGAAGAAGTGACAGTGTAACGGGGAATGAGTGACAGCACAAGAAATATGGAGGAGGGACAGTGCAACAGGGAGGGAAGACTGTGTAAGGGGGAAGGAGGAAAAGTGCAAGGGGGGAAAAAGAAAAGCATAAGCTCTGACAGTGCAAGGGAGAGGGTTTCCAGCCACAGAGGGTGAAGAGGGATGGTGCAAGGGAGGGAGAAGGAACAGCACAAGGGACGATAGAGGGACAGCACAAAGGAAGGAGAAAGGGATGTCCAAGAGCGATAGGAGCAGTAGTGCATGGGTAAGGAGCAACATTACAAGGAGAAAGGAGGGACAGTGCAAGGGGGAAGGAGCAACATTACAAGGGAAAGGAGCAACAACACAAGGGCTGGTGAGGAGGGACATAGCAAGGGGGAAGAGGAACAGTACAAGGGGGAGGAGCAACATTGCAAAGGATGGGGAGGGCGGACAGAGCAAAGGTGGGATTGTTCAGCACAAGATAGTGAGGTGGGACAGCACAAAGGGGAGAAAGGACACCATCGGGGGAAAAGAGAAATAGGGCAAGTGGGGACAGACATCTGTTGGTTGTATGCATAATTACATGCTTTGGTCATAGTTGTCCTATATAGTAGTTTTGATTGTATGTGTGTGGAACTGCTGGATGCCCACATGCACATTCACACATGAAGTTTCCCATCCTGAATTCCCAATGGGCCAGGCAAAGCTGGATAAGCAAAATACCTATAGACTTGCATAGTGCATTGGTTATGCAAGCTTAGGAACAACAACTGTCAACGGGAAACCACATTTCCCATTGACAGTTTAAGATAGCTCAGGAGCTCTCCCTTGCCTTCATAAAGCAGCCAGGGGATTGCATGGTGTTTACACTGAGCTTGACCATTGAGTATGCATAATGAGCAAGGGTTCTGGCACTCTCTCGCCAATTATGGATGAGGTGCCACCTGTTCTACTGCAGGTCAAGTAGGGGGAACATATAAGCTCCATACTGCTTGTGCATTCAGGGGAGAGACATCCACATGCAAAAGCTGGAAAATAAGGCTAGTGAAAAACCAAATTGTGTCATGTGAGGGGAAAAGGATAGCATAAACCATACAATGCTGATTAGGAGGAACTGCGCACTGATGGGCGTCTGATTTTCCTCCAGGCTACTGTGATGAAACAACAGCATTCACCCCTTCTGCTGAGGGGAGGGGTAACCCCCTTTTAGGCTAGGGAGGTGAGTTTGCTCTTCAAGACCCTCCCAAGGGAGGTAAGTGGAACTTCACTGGTAGTTACTCCCGTTGAGGTCATAAGGACTCTCGTTCCCACAAGGAACACCCTACGCAAGCAACAATGTCTGCCTCTATGGGATTGCATTCAATCACAAGTAATGTGCTTTCCTTTTGTTTGGATTCAGGTAATGCTGGATCAAATACGACACCAGAGTAAGAATGGAAAACACCTTTGAATGTGAACTTCTGTGTAACAGGGACAGACCAATCAAGAAGAGAAAGAGAGATTCATAAGCATGGGATGCCCTTTAATGTAGCAACACCTTGGTGGACAGAGCAGTGTGGAGCCACAGAGCCTGTGGTAGCCCACAAAATAGGCAACACCAGAGAAGGATACTGGAGGGCCAGCATAAAGAACTGTGGGCATATTTCTGTCAGGATAGAGTCCTGGAGACCATTCTATGTGGCGGCATGACAACGGAAAGGTGTTGGTGGACCTGGGGCCCAATTAACGAAGCCAAAACCAGAATGAATGGGAAGAATGAAACCTCCCATCAGCAAACATACTTCTGACAGACCCACTGAGAAATTTAGAATGATTCCACAGAGGAGTTGAGAGAGAGGCGATGGAGAGTCGAGGAAGCAAACTCATCCCGATGCCAAGCCACAAAAATCCACTCACTACAAGTAAAGGTACTGATGTGGAACAAAGAAAGGGGAGGAAGTAGCTGAAGTTGCAATAGTGATTGCGGGGCATGGACAATGCCCAAGCATACATATTGGATGATTGAAGGAGAGTTATAACCAATATTGATTCTGAACACTTGAAAAAGCCAAAGCACTAATATTTGAACACACCAAAGAAGGCATATTGATTGTGAAACATTAAGAAAGCACAAATATATTGATTGGGAAACAACTAGAAAACTTCCAAGTATAAATAGGGATGAACATTGGAAGCCATTACTAAGAGACTTTGAAAACCACTCTGATTTAATTCAATTATCAATCTCGAAAATCAAAGACAGGAACATCTGGAAGCAAGTAGAGAAGTCGCAGGACAGGTGGTGCCACACAATCTTTAATAGTTTACCAAACTCCAACTGAAATAGAATGGTCACACTTCCACCATACCCACTGATTTCTGTCTGTATGCCATCTGGTGTTATTCTATTGTTGCATAGTGCTTATGACCCTGTTGCTCCTCTGTCCCGCACTGTCTTGTCTCTACCCCCATGGTGCTCTCCTTCTCCCCTATATTTTCTAACTCCTTCTCCATCTCCTAATCTCCCTCTCTCACAAGTCTGGAAGGAAGAAACTAAAAAAGGCACTCCTGAGTTCCAACCCCGATCATCTCATCACAGACATTTACATTAATGCTTCCTTTAGACAATCACTGACATTCTTTTCACTGTTCCCTCTTCTAAACTTTTGACCCCCCCCATATGGTCTGTGTCCTATCCCCTTTCTCCTCCTCTCCCATTACTGGTGGCTCCAGATGGTAAGTGCTCTTGGTTCACTTCATGGCCCAGGGCTCTCAGCCCAATCTCCTCCTTCTTGACATGTGTCTTCCTTCTCTCTTCAACTTCCACCCTCTCCTTCCACCCTTCCGTCCCTCATCCCTAATCTCTCTGCCCCCACCAGTGGTGGCACCCTGCCCCTGTGCCTCCCTTCACAAATATTTTTAAAGGGGACAACCAGCTTCATGTAGCTACCCTCAATGCTTGCTCTGCTATCAAACACTCCTTGGACATCTGTCAGCTCTTTGAAGACGTTGACCTCAATGTTCTTGCTCTCACCGAGACTTGGTTCAAGGTCAGCTCTGTCACTGCTTTTGACACTCTTCTCCCAGAGGGTTACAAGATCCTGTCTAGTCCCAGGCCCTCTGGGTCTGGTGGTGGAGTAGCTCTGATCTTCCCTGAGTGGGTTCCTGCCTCCATAATCCCCACTCAAACCTACTCATCCTTTGAAAGCCTAGTCTGCAAACTGTCTGGCTTGCTTGCCTTCTCTCTCACTCTCGCTAACATCTACAGACCCCCCCCCGAACCGTCCTTACTCTTCCTCTCAGAATGGGCTGACCTGGCCTCCTCTCTTCTTGCCTCTTCCCCCAAACGTATCTTCCATTGGGATTTCAAAATCCATCTCAAATCCCCTGATGTGGCTACTGTTCTCTTCCATTACCTCTGTGACACTCTTCCCTCTATCCTTCCCTCTGGCCCAACCCTCAGGTACACCTTGGATCCTCTCATCTCAAAAGATATCCCTCTCTCCAACCATCTCACTACCATTCTCTCTGGGTCTGAAACCTCTCTCCTCTGTTCCCTGCATGAGCTCCCCTGTCCTCAGACTCCACCTCCTGCACTGCCAGTCTCCTTATTCATCATTCGACAGATGAAGCATGTGTCAGTCGCTGCATTTGCCTCTTCCTTCATCCCTCCTATGCACTTCTAACTAACCTCCATATCTCCATCTCTAACAACCTGGACATACTTGTTCCTGTCATGAGGATCCACATGAAGTCTGCCTCCAAATGCAGCTCTTGGTATGACTCTGACTTGTCCTCTTTGAAACGCAAGTGGAGAGCTGCAGAGTGGTAGTAGCAGACTTCTAGTTCATCACCTGACAAACTGGCCTGCTGGCTACTCCAAAGGCAATACAGACCCTGGATCTGCTCCAAGAAGAGGGCTCATGTCCAAACATGCATCTCTAGAGCCACCAATTACATGGCTGAGCTCTTTAAAATCTGCAAGAAACTTTCCATTCCTACCGCAGTCTCCTCTTTTCCTCCTGCATCCCAAGCCCTCTGCTCTGCACTGGCCACCCACTTTTCCTCCAAAACTCTTGACATTCGGTCCTCTCTGTCACCTGCCCATCACCTCCATTCTTCTCTCACCCAACTTGGCACCCTTCTCCCTCCTCACATTTGTCACTCTCTCTCTCTATTGCACCAGATGAGATCTCTAGAGTTGTGCGCTCTATGAAAGTCTGCTCTAAGCAGGTGCTCTCCTGTTCCTTCAGAATCATCAAGGACAACATCAACTCTCTCACTCCTGCCTTGGCTGACCTCAGAAACTAGTCATTTGCCACAGGCTCCTTCCCTCAACCACTTAAGCACTCTCTTGTGCACCCGCTCCTAAAAAGGTTCTCTGCTGAGCCTTCTAGCAAGGCTAATTATCGCCCCTTTTTGGGTAAACTCATGGAGAGGCTGATCATTCCCCAACAGACCTCCACATCGAACTGCCTGCCTACCTCCATGACCACAGTCCAGTTTCAGGGCAGCCAAAGGCACGGAAATTGTTCTCCTAAACACCTGTGAAGACCTACTCTTTAACCAAGACTCTAACACTCTGTTCTGATGCTCCTCAATCTGTCTTCTGCTTTTGACACAGTTAACCACCCCATCCTCATAAACCATATCAGTGATCGCCTAGGCATCATGGCCAGGGCACTGGTGTGGCTGGCCTCCACACTTTCGAACAGACCTTCTCAAGTGCAATTGTGTCCTTTTCTCTCCTCCACCTCACTGTGGCCTTCCTTCGACCTCTATCCTATCACCATGGCTTTTCAGCATCTAACTGGCCCCTCTGGCACACCCGATCTCCACTTTCTCCCATCATTTCCAGTGTTATGCAGATGACTCACAGCTCTCTTCCAAGCTGCCTTCCCCTACCTCCCGCACCTCCTCCCTCATACCTGACTACCTGACTGCTATTCATGCATGGTGCTCTGCCAATTAACTCTGCCTTAATGTCAGTAAGACAGAAATCCTTCTGATTGGGGAGCCTGCTCCTTGCCCCCCCATCCCGCCCTCTGTCAAGACTTTTTGAGTCATCTCCCCTCACCCACTTGTGAAACAAAATACCTTGGGATCATCTTTGACTCCTCTCTCGCTTTCTCTCCACACATCATTGACCTTGCCAAAAAGTCATATTTACAGCCTATTCTCCTCAGGGTAATTCTAGCTTTCCTCACCTTCCCCCAGAAGCTTATTGTCTCCAGTGCCCTGGTTCTCTCTAGGCTTGACTACTGCAATAGCCTCGTCCTCAACCTGACTCTTTCCGCCCTTCGCCCCCTTCAACTAATCCAGAATAGGACGGCAAGAAGTGGGCTTCTTATGGGTCATAGAGGCCGAAGACGACAAGCTGTCCTAGTGCCCATAAGCATGGCTCTGTCTGCCACCCGATGTAGCTCAGATGTTTAAATCATGAAGCAGTTGGTCATTACAACAGACAGAAGAGATCAGAAGCTGGAGCTACTGAGCAAATGGCAATTATTTTCAGCCTTTCAGAGTTCAGCCTTCTGCGGCACATGAGAAAGTTTCCTATCTGGATCTGTTTCCCACCAGGCGTGTGACTTACAGGGACTGGTAGCAGAATGGGGATGACCCCCTGAACACCCTGCCTTAGTCCTTGTCACCTGGCCCTGGATACTCTCATTGCCTCATTCTGAGCTGATCTTGGAGGCAAGGTTTCTGCACACTGCACTGTGCAATTAAGCCATCACTGCACCAGTCAATTGAGGCAGGCAAGCTCTAAGAGCTTTAACCCTCCCAAATCCCATGCGAGATATGCAGTGCAATAGTA
Organism: Ambystoma mexicanum; assembly: GCF_040938575.1. Lineage (NCBI taxonomy): Eukaryota > Metazoa > Chordata > Amphibia > Caudata > Ambystomatidae > Ambystoma > Ambystoma mexicanum. Next base: position 1,228,013,827 of record NC_090930.1, on the reverse strand, counting down.
GCACAATAGTAGCACACCCTATCCACAATTGAGGGAGACTGACGCTTTCTTTCTGAGCAGACCCAAAGCTCCAGTGTATGAAAGGTTGCCTTTCCCTTTAAGGGAAATCACTTTCATATACTTGATATTAATAGTTTGTCTTTTGATGCAGCTACAATCTCACATGTAACATCAGAAAAGTCATTTTGCAGAGCTCGGGAAACACATTTTCAACTGAGACATTCTGTGAATACAATGTTACAAGTCCATGGCTTCCCAAATGTAGAGAGTTCAATGAAAGAAACAAATATTCAACATCATTATTCTACAGCACCACTTCCACCCCTGTTCACACCCAAACCCTCTTTGACTCCCTCTCAGACCACTTCCACAACATAGCCTTAGAAAGAAACATCTCCATCATCACTAAAATAGCAGCGCTACCCCCTAACTCCCTTGCGGCCTCGACCGAACATCACAACAGCCTATCATCCTTCTGCTCTTCTCATCCTTCTCTCCACTTTCAGATCCCACATTTTTAAAACTACGAACAGCCATGCCTCAGGATTCGCTGGAAACCCTTCCCCCCAACTCTTCTAAAATAAATCCTATCCTCCACCTGTTCTGGCATCTTCCCAGCTGAATTTAAAGCCTCCTACATCAAGCCACTGCTCAAAAATCCCTTAATCAACCCTCAATCAACCTCCCTTTTCTGACCAACTACAGACCCGTCTCTAAAAATCCATTAATTGCTAAACTAATCAGCAGAAAAGCTTACACACAACTATGCCATTTCTCAGAATCCAACCAGATCCTCGACTCTGCCCGATCTAGTTACAGACCCTTACAAAGAACTGAATCATGCCTAGTCTACATCTGGGATGATCTTAAAAGACATGCAGACTCAGAAGTCTGCACCGTCCTACTTCTTCTCGAACTCTAGGTAACCTACGACGCCATTGATCACCCAACCTTCATGGATAGACTCCACGCTCTCAGTATCAGGGACACAGCTCTTAAATGGATATGCACCTTTTTCTCCAACAGATCCCAAATAATACACATGCATCCTTTCTCCTCGACTCCCTTCCAAGTTGCCCACAGAGTGCTGCCATGTGTCTCTCTATCCCTTCTGTTATTTAACCTCTAAACAACCCACCTCCCAGCACTTGTTCGATCCCACAGCCTTACCTGCTAGGCCTAGAAGGTCTGCCTCTATCTTTCATTTTTGCATTTGTTCTTCATTCCCATGGCCCCTTCCTGCTGCCCTGTGGGTGGTTTTGAAACACAATTTACTTGTTGTATAAGCACCTTACAAGGGCACAATAAAATAAAATGAAATATAAAATAAACCCAAATTGTCTTAAACATTCCAAAGGCGCCCAGTGCCACATGTCTCTTAGATATCGAACACTGGGTGACTACCAACCACCTCCTTTTCAACCCAAGAACAAATGAGATAATTATCTGTGGGAAGACCATCCTCTTCCCCACAACCCACCTTGTGGCCACTCTCTCTAGGCCCACCCCCTCCACCTCCAACACATGGACGGGGACTTGACCCTATCACATCACATCAACTTTGTGACAAAGAGCTCCTACCTATACTTGCACATTCTCAGCCGCATCTTTGCCTACCTGACCTTCCCACACAGAGTCTACGTGATCATTGCTATCATCCTTTCACACTCAGGCTATGCTAATGCCCTATGCCTGGGGGCCACTGCATCACAACTAAGGAAAATCCAAAGGGTTCAAAACAATGCTCCAAGGCTCCTCCTAGCCCTAAGCCCTAGATACCACATCTCACCTGCCCTCAGTGTCCTTCATAAGATTCTGATCAGGTGACAATCCACCTTCAAATCAATGTGCATCACCCACCGAGCTCTCAACAACATAGGTCCAGAATATCTGCAGCATAAATGTACACACTATAGGCTTAGCAGAATACCCAGATCAGGTGCAGAAATTTTCCTCATCATCCCAGTTGCAAAATCAACCATAATAGGGGACTCCTCCTTCTCAGTCCAAGGCCCCTTCATCTGGAACTCAATCCCATTCACCATCTGCCGCATAGTAGATCAACTAGGCATGGATTCTGTCCTGTGGTCTGCTGGAGTTTACTCTCTCCGTCGCTCAATACATTTCATGGCAGATTCCTTGATGCACCTGAGAGGTGGCTGAATAACCCAAAGTGTGGCATGGGTTTGATAGGATGCAGTGGGGAAAAGCAAGTTATTGAGGGCCTTCCAGAAGGCAAGGTGATCCTCTATGTATTGGATGCTAGGGGAATTGAGTTCCAGATTGAGTGGGCTTGGACGGGAAAGAAGGATCCCCCTATTCTTGTCAATTTGAAGGGAGGGATCACAAGGAGGAGTGTGCTGCCTGATCAAAGGTTTCTGTTGGGTTGGTAGAGGATGGATATCTGTGATTGTATTTTGGACCTGTTTTATGGAGGGGATGGTGGGTGATTCACATGACCTTGAAAGTGGCCTGTCACCCAACAGGGAACCAGTGGAAGACACAGAGGGTGGGTGTGATGTGCTTTCTGGGATCATGGGCCAGGCGGAGCCTAGCTACAGTGTTTTGGACCCATTGGAAATTTCTGGGTTGATATGTGGGGCACCCAGCTAGAGGGAATTGGTGTACTCAAGGCAGGAGAGGCCAGTGGCCATGATTGCAGTGACTCTGTGAAGGTAGGATAGGTGAGGGAAGATGCATCTGAGAATGTGGGCGTGCAGATAGCAAGCTTGAGCCACTGAGTTAATGTGGTGTGAGAATGTTAAATCAGCATCCATGGTGCATCCCATGTTCTTTACTGCTTTGGATGTGATGGGGGAGGACCCAGACAGGATGGCCAGAGGTTCGGTTGGGGGAAGAGAGCTGTTTTCCCACATATCATGATTTCAATTCTTACAGGGTTGAGGAGGAGAATGGTATATGCCATCCAGTGAGGCAGGATGCGAGGTCAGGGTGGGGGATAGAAGAGGCCTTACGGAAATTGAGGATGATCTGGGTGTTGTCTGCATAGTTGTAGCATGTTGGGTTATGTGAGTGAATAAGGCAGGAAGGGGGCTCAAATAGAGGTTGAAAAGCAGATGGAAAGGAAGGTGCTCGGTAGGACCCCATTGATCACAGACCGGTGGGGTAGAGGTGAAGGGAGGAAGGATGGTGTATTGTTAGCAAGGAATGAAGAAATCCGCCTTAGTGCTCCAGTGAGTGGAGTCTGTCAGTGTGGATGGTTTGCGACAGAGTTCAACTTTCAAGGGGGAGAATTGTATTCTGATATAGATTCTCCTCATCAGGGGCAAGAGTTTATTCTTCTACAATGTCTCCCCATCAATGGGCAGGGGCATTATGATACAGAGTCTCCCATTTAAGTAGGAGAGTTTATTCTGATACAGGGTCTCCTGTACAAGGGGAACAGTTTATTTTGATACAGAGTTTCTTCCATCAAAGGGGAGAGTTTATTCTGCTACAAAGTCTCCCATTCAAGGGGGAGAGTTTATTCTGATACAGAGTCTCCTCCTTCAATGGGGAGAGTTTATTCTGCTATGGAGTCTCACCCATCAAGGGGAGAGTTGATTCTGATATAGATTATCCCCATCAGGGGCGAGAGTCTATTCTGCTACAGTGTTTACCCCATCAAACGGGGGGGGGCATTATGATACAGAGTCTCCAATTCAAGTAGGAGAGTTTATTCTGATCTAGAGTCTACCATTCAAGGGGGAGAGTTTATTTTGATACAGAGTCTCACCCATCAAGAGGGAAAGTTTATTCTGCTACAGAGTCTCCCATTCAAGGGGGTGAGTTTGTTCTGATACAGAGTCACCCCTTCAATGGCGAGAGTTTATTCTGATTCCGAGTCTCCCCCTTTAAGGGGCAGAGCTTATTCTGATGCAGAGTCTCCCTTTCAAGAAGGAGAGTTGATTCTGACACAGAATCTCCCCCGTCAAGTGCAAGAGTTTATTTTGCTACAGTGTCTCCCTTTAATGGGGTAGAGTTGATTCTGAGCCAGAGTCTCCCTCTTTAAGTTAATTCTGATACAGAGTTTCCCTTTGAAGGGGGAGAGTTGATTCAGACACTGAATCTCCCCTTGTACGGGGAGAAATTATTCTAATACAGTCTCCCTTATGAAGGAGGAAAGTGTATTCTGATACAGACGCTCCCCCATCAATGAGGAGAGTGTATTCTGCTACAGAGTCCCCCCCTTCATGGGCAGAGATTATTTTGATACAGAGTGTCCCCTTTCAAGGGGGAGAGGTTATTCTATAGAGTTTATCCCCATATGGGGGAAGGCTCAACGATGTTTCTAAACAGAGACTTCCCTCGCCTGCCTGGACTTTTCCAAAACCCTCCCTTGAAGAGTAGAGACTCAGTTTTACCCGATGCCAGGTGGTGAATGGTTCAAAACGAGTGGAAATTAATTTCTTATCATGGTGGAACATTGATTTCACAGGGGGAGATTCCATTTTAGAATACATTCTCCCAGGGAGACTTTATTTCAGAATAAAGTCTCCTGGAGGAGACTGTTTTGGGGAGGGTTTATTTTGTAACACCGGCTTGAATTATTTATAAAGCTATAAGGTTTAGAAAGCATATGGATTTAGCTAAAAGGCTTCTGATCTTTGGTGGCATGTATGAAACTCATAGTATTAATACATATTTTAAGACTTGAGATTCAAAAGATTAAAAGGGAAAAACCTTTTAAACAGGGGTTCTCCTAGTATGGTCCTATTCTATGAAATTCACTGTGAGTAGAACTCCACATGTGTCTGTTCCTTGTATCTTCCAAGAAGAAGCTGAAAGGTTTCCTATTGTGTAATTGAAAATTAGCTATTGTATATTTTATTTAATTTTGGGATAAAATACTTGGGTATTATCATAATGATTAGATTATATCTAGGGTAATAATTTGAAAGATGTTTACATTTTTTAGGTATTGTTACATTGTGATATATGAGTAATGTGAACCACCTGTAGGAGGGATTTGTGTCACTGTCCAATCAACCATTACCAATTTGGTGTAGGTTCATGCCCACAAAAACCTTGAAATAAATCAACAACAAAAAAATGCCTCCACACATGAATTGCCTCCCATAAAAATGCACTGCTAATCTCTGGAGTATAATATTGTGCATGACATTTTGTTTTGAAACATTACAGGCCAGGCAAATATCTGAGAAGAATGTACCTGTGCTTGACGTGATGCAGGGCAATAGAGGTAGAAGACGGCCTGAGGTGAAGCGTACACTAGAGTGGTCTGAGTGAACTTATTCCAGTAAAGTCTGAATCACAAGATTGTCCAATGAATAATCATGAACAATCCTAATTGAACTTTGTTCTGAGATTTCTTTGGGGAATTTGTGAGTGAGATATAATTAGCATAGATTGATTAACCTTTTAGTCCCTCACACAGAAATACACACAAATACACACACATAATGTTCTAAAGCTAGAAGATCTAGATAATGGGTCAGGGTGACCGGGGGGCGAGGACCACCACATTCTTTGTGAGGAGACAAGCTCAAATAGAGCTATAGGGAAGATTCCCCCTTCCATTTAAACCCATCCTTTGCTCCATCGACATACGCAAAACTATTACCAAAGACATACTGAGCCAGAACAAAGCATATGTAATGGTACACTACTAAGTAGAACTGGCCGTCAATTAATGACATTCCTTCACATGAGAACAGTTGGTCTGCTCAGATATTCAAATTCAGAAGTGTTGCTTGTGGTATATTTGTGTATCTCTATTGCTGATGTTTGTGGGGCCATGCAGTGATGGGAAAGCTTAGATTATTCCAAGTCATGACGTGAAAGAACAGCCCTTAATGATTACAACAGTCTATGATCTGGACCCAAGATCACATAAGAGGTTGAACTAGCATTAGGTCATAGAGTAGACAGGTGGACCACCAGCCAATCCTCAATTACATGTTCATGTTCACAACACATGAATGTACACATACCATAAAAGATGCTGGCAATTCCAGCAGCCTAGTATGGGAGTAATGGTTGCAAAAAAGGTGTTCAGAGCAACACGTTGTGGGGCATATGGTATTGGAGAGCCAGAGTGAAGAAAGGAGGTGAAAGGAGGAGTGAAGAGCACAGAGCAGGGAGGAGTAAAGCAGGGAAGTAGACATGACAGAAGTAAAATAGAAGAGAGCAAGGGGAGAGGAGTTGGAAACAGAAGTGGAGAGGCAATGCGGTCAGGGTCAGTGAAGGGCAAAATGGAGGTGAAAGTAGGACCAGCGAAGGAAAGAAGAGAAATATCAATATCAAGGTAGGTGGGCTGAATGTATGACTAGAGGAGTGAATGAGTTTAAGAAAAGGAGATGAGAGGTGATCAGATCAGAGCGGAAGAGAGGAGAGGATAGGGGAGGAGAGGAGAGGAGAGGGGAGGAGAGAAGAGAAGAGAAGAGCAGAGGAGAGGAGAGGAGAGGAGAGGAGAAAAGAGGAGAGGAAAGGAGAGGAGAGGATAGGATAGGATAGGAGAGCAGAGGGAGGACTAATGGTAAAAAAAGTGATAGATAAAAATATGCTTAATTACTGAAGTTTATAAAGGACAACAGTGGATGAAAGAGACACAGGCAATAGAAGGAGCAGGAAAGGAGCAAGGAAGGAAGTAGGGCACAATAAAAGACCATGTGAGTCAGGCCTGGTCCCGACCAAAAGGAAATTGACAAGCACGAATGGGCTCAATGTTTACTTAATATTCTGACACCCAACATCCTTTAAGAGCACAACACACTCCTGGGCCTCTCCAGCACAATGCTCACATTTCAGTTCAACAATACCAGAACCTACTGGGGCTAGGTTTCTTCTCTAAAGAGTCTCTTGCCTTAGAAGGGCTGATGGATCAAAACAACAAACAAACAAAAGTTCCTTCGGTAATCTTGCACCTTAAGTGAAAGCTCTTCACCCCTGTGATCTCTCTCCGCCAGGCTTGGATCCTCCTTACAAAGTGGGCCTCCCTCCATCGGTTCACTACGGCCTTCTTTAACACAGTTCATACTTTGCTTTATCACATCAGAAAGCAAGGGTTCCCTTCCTCTAGCTTTCTTTCAGCATCCCTCGGTCGGGTTCACATAGCCATTTTTAACACAGTTCATGAATGTTGAAAACAGTCAAGGTTTGCTTCCTTCTCCTTGACAATGGGTCAGAGAATTTTGGTTGTACAAGTAATTTGACGTGTCTGTTGTGGGACCACTCTGACACCTCACTCCGCCCATTCCTAGGTCCTTCTGGTATTTGCAGTTCAACATAAAACAAAATAGGCCAGCGAGAGTCCTTCAAATGAGCACTCGTGCAGTGCCTGACCACTCTGCAGCTGGCACTTGCCTGGGCTTTTCCCGGAAATTCAAACACACACACAAGTTCTCTGTTCTCAAGTTACTTGCGTTCATATAACGTTGCCACTTGCAACCTTGGGCTCAACACAGTTAAGATTGCTATCCTCCGACTCCCCGGCTGTGATGAACCTGTTAGCTTGTCTTGCTGCTAGAGTCAAGGATGGTTACACGGTAGCCAGCATGCCTCCCCGCCTGTGTTATCAATTCAGAAGGCCCCTGTGCACCACTGACAACATCTGTTCCTCCACACGCCAGCTGTAACTCCGGGTTTTATGATTTCCCTTTCATAGGCTTAGCGGGTCTAAGTTGAAAAGGGCAAGGGTTGTTCCCCATTCATCATCCCTCCAGGTCTCACCAACTTTCTCCTCCATTTTAACTGCCAGTCCATTGTAGCTGTCTCCTCATGTGTTCAGCCCTGCTAGTAGTGTGCTCTCATGCTCTGCCTTTTATCCCTGTGGGGAAGTTAAAGGGCCGTCAGGTGTTTGTGGTTATTGGCAATTGCCTTACTCTGCCTGACCCGTGTGGTGGGGCATGTCAGGTAAATGACTCTGGTGTTAGTCTGTTGTCATTTACAGTGTAGGAAAGAGTTTGTGTCAGAAATGGGTGGGGGGGTAGAGCTTCTAAATATCCTACAGAGTAGGATGGCGAAAAAGTGTTACAAGGAAGGGGGTACCATGTCTCCACCTTCGATGTCCCACTTCCACTCCCCGAAGACCCCTCATCCAGGTAATCCTTCCCCACTGGTCCTCCCCCAGCAACTGGATCCAATAGCAATGGCTGTGTCCTGCCCACTTGGATGACAGATCTCTAGGGACCAGCGATTGAGACACCTTCAGGTTTCTCATACTGAGTAGATTTGCCAGAAAGAGCGAGAGAGGGGAAGTTCTGAGGAGTGGTGTTCTAAGGCAACTTGTGTTCTTTGTGCCTGTATTTGCGTATACCCAACTGTATCTCAGGTAATCCTACTCCCCTGTTGTTTTTGTTGTCTACAATAAATATGTCTGACCGTATTTCCTTGCCTTTGAGGTTTATGCTGATACCTTGGCAGTGGCAATAGGCCAGAGCAATCCCAGTGTGCCTAGAAAGAAGAGCACATTTGGAAAATTGTTGGTGGAGTCACTGGCAATTGAGAGTGCAAGTGAGTCTAGTGAGAACCTGTCGGCCAACTAAAGCCATATCATGGGATTTTGTTCATCTGTGAGTTCTGCGAGGTGGAAGATTTCTCATGCTACATGCTACTGATTTACATGTACATATGTAAATCAGTTATTAAAAAAAATAAATAAATAAAAGAGCCAAGAGAAGCTTGAAACATGTGATTAGACTGCTTAAAGATTTCCTTAAAGACATTGTGGATATAGAATGTGCAAAGGCCGGGTTATTCTTAGCAAAGGCTTGATGGTAGAAGCTTTCTTCTTGATTCGTGTTAATTTTTTAAATATGCAAATAATGTTTAATTCTTTTATTTGTAGGTGTTTGTGTGCAATGCAACCTTGGGTATTGTCTATTCTGTAAGTATGTGTCAGTAGTAGTGGTGGCTGTATAACATTCAGGTAAGCCTTTTTGGTGTCAATTGATTTCAAATCATAAACATTCTGGCAAAATATGAACCTAACTATTATTGTGTTGGACAAATTCAGAAAAGTGTAAGAATTTAAAAGGAAAGAAGCAAAATAAATATACAATTATTCAGTGTCTCCTCAAATGATGTAAAGGGATGTTCAAGTAAGATTTGATTTCAATAAAATGGAGTCTAAGTGACTGTTTTTTTTATTATGAAGTCTCTGAAACCTACCTCCTCTTTTAAAAATAATGTTTATTCCAATATCATCCAGCATTTAGGTGAGAAGACATTTGACACCTGTTTTCCATGTGCTCCATGTGTCCATGCCCCCAATAAAGAAATTAATTTAAAAAATACCTCAATGGAGTAACTTGAACCGGTTCATCCACTTGCCGACTTTCCTTCTTTTTAGGCAAACTGATTGAGAAGGCAGTGGTTAATAAGTATTAAAACTAAACAATAGGGCAAAATCTACAGTTGACAGGGTATTGCCCTTAGTAGATAACGTTCACACAAAAAGAGTAGGCAACACACATCTGTGTTATAGGCTATAAGCAGCCGAAAAAGACCCAAGAGAGGTCCAGTTGGTAAAACCAAACCCAAGAGCAACTGTGGTGTGGACTCTGATTATTAATAAAGTGAGAAACAAGGCTGTGGCGGATGACAGAAGGATAAAGCGAAAAAGAGGTACTATGCCTGCCTACTGTGCACTCTCAACTAGGTTGCGGTGTTACAACGCCTGTCTAATGGTGACAGAATAAGAATGAAATTACCAACTTCTATGATGTGTAATACATTCAGCCTAGTATATCATGTACCACTCTTCTTCAGATTAGTTGAAATCGGAAGAGACTACGAGTAAAAGAAGAAGCACACCAGGGAAGGTAAAAAGGATACATTTCTTCCTTTTTAGAAAACTCGTGTGGCATCTAATGGGATAGACAATCCTTTAATAACCCATTGATTGTCACACTGACCCTGGGTTGCTAGGGTTAAAATGACACAAACATACAGGACAAAACAAAGACAATACAGTCACCGCTTCCCATGCAGGGCTTATTTTTACTAACGGGAAGTAGGACAATATAAAACCGTTTGTTCAAGCTAAAAAATAGGCAAATTGGTGCCTTTTTAGATGTAACAAACACTGTTGACCGGTTTCAGTAGCCTAACTTTGATAAAGCCACATTCATCAGGACAGTCTAAGCTTCCTCAAAAGCTGGTATATTTCGTAAGTGGGAAACCAGTTTGTGAGAAATAAAAAACGGTAGATGGAGTCGTACGTTACCACCTTGCCGTTGGTGTCATAGGACTGGAACAGTCTGTGAAGGAGCCCTCAATTTTCCTTCCCCTCCTTGCCGTTGGTGTCATAGGACTGGAACAGTCTGTGAAGGAGTCCTCAATTTTCCTTCCCCTCAGGTTTAAAGCAGAGTATGCCTCATAATGTGGCACGGCTTAGCTGACCAGTCCACGTGGTGTTCATTTGTTGACACCCTCCAAGGACACCCTTCCGCAGGGTCTATGAGTGCAGTGGGGGAGGGTCTGTAACCAGGAGTTTGAGACTGAAACTCAAATCTATCTGAAGGTGTCATCCCTTTCAGGTGTCCACTATCTGAATGCCTTCACGTTTTTAGAAACCGTTCTTTTCAGTAGATACATTTCAGTATGTTGTGAAGACAAAGGTCATTGCAAACATGGATGGGAGCAATGCATTATTGATGGGGGTACCAAAGACTTTTCTACTTCATTTGGAAACAGCGTTTCATTTTGTAGCTGAGCTTATAGTGGTGAAGACAAAATGTGACCATGTATCTATCCCCTTTCTGATGATGCTTCATTGGCTCTCAATACAGTGACATATTTATTAATTGAACATATCTATCATTTATTTATTTTGTGTATTAAAGATTTTTGGTCTATTACAAACCTGTATCTTCCATCATCATAAATGCGAGCTTCAAAATCAAAAAATCGCTACTAGCAATCCTATGTTGATACATTCACATGATTTCAACAAAATAATTTTAAACCGAGAAGCCTTTTCCAAAGAACTATGAGATTAGGCTCTCTGTGATTGATCGTTTCCGGAATCTTCGTAAATACTTCCTTCATAAATGAAGTCAAGCAAAAGATTGTTTTGAGGTTTCTGCCTGAACAAGGGTAGTCTAAATTTCTTCTGCATCTCTCAGTCGCCTCTCAGGTACCATTTTGCCCAAATATCTAGTTCTTAATGAAGTCAGACCTGGGCTACATAAAGTAATGTGCTGTGTAATGTTTCATTTGTGACAATATCGGCACAAACACGGCATCCCTTAGAGGAACTCACGTTGTTGATCCTTAAAACTTGCAAAGTAGGATATGCATTCATTCTAAATCGCATAAATTGGGATCTGTACCATGAAGAGGGGAATTTAGTCTGATATTTAGGTAAACAGTCATAAAACTTGGTCTTGCCCCTTAAAGCCGTCTGTATGTCTATTATTATCTATAAAGCACTTACATTTGGAAACCTACTGATCAATCTGAAAAGGATTTCTGGTGGATTGAATATTATGATGTGATATGATAGGTATTTATGACGCGCTTAATACCCAGAGGTTTCTAAGCGCGGTGGTGGAGATCGAACATGTGTTACTCTGTGTCATCTTGCATCCAGGGCGAGCATGTTGCCCCTAGGCTATCCTCCCAGGAAGATTATGTATGCCACTGATGCAATGAGCATTTCAATCGCCAAGGCAAGGAGAGAACAATCAAATAAAAAATATGTTCCTACTAGGCTCCTATATTCTGAAATTAACTTACAGCATCCTTACCTCTTAGCTCATCTCTGCTATTGTTTAGCAGCTGAAAAAATGTTCTATTTGGTGTCATCGGCAATGTGCTACAGCTGTATGTTCTGTAATTTCCCTTCATGAATTGTGGAAGCACTGTACTCTGGGTGGTCCAAGAGGCTTCAGTATATTTCTATAATTGTTTAAAGGCTTTAAAATGCTCATCTAGTTTCTATATAGCATGTTCAAGAGGCTCATATTAGTTATGTTGTGTGCTATATGTTGCAGGGTGCTATGTTACAACTTTGGGTTAGGTTTGCATCTCATAAAATTGTAAAAAAATAAATAAATAAAACATTAAAGTTAAATTAAATACAATCACGGAGCTCTAGGTGCAACGTGTAGTCATTTGGCCCTACACTTATTCACTTTCTGAACTACCACTGTGCATTTTATTTTCCATGTTTGGATGAACAGCTGACCCAGGCAAGTGAGGAAAACAAAATGTCATCAACCAAGACCGATTTTCTCACGTGTATTTGTTGTCATGGATAACTGATGAACGTTGAGAACATTCAATTTGACAGATATAGTTTGAGTGCTTTTTTATTTGAAAAACTATTTGAATGCCATTGAGCACAGTAGCTACATTGTTTTGTGAAGCTATATACCTCGGTGATATTCAGGATAAGCATAGAATGCCTGTGTCACCCTCTACTGGAACTCACATGCGTAACTGATGCCAGTTGGGCCTTTCTGTTCAACCTCACATCTCTTGAAATGAGCATTGTACCATCCTGCAAACATGACAATTATTGTCTACATACTTTAATAAAGAGACCGTTCTTTACCATGTAATAATAGTATAGTCCACAATATTCATAATGTGTTCCCATTATATGGTTCGTAAAAGAAAATCATCCCAAAACATCCTCACAGATGTTTGAGTGCATTCATTATGCATGAATTATTGACCCTGTTTGGAGCAGGGTTTAAAACTATAGAGATTTTTGTTTTTGCATTTCATGCAAGTAAACCATTGCTGCCATTTATAAATGTCTTCAATGTACAGAAGAACACATACATACAATTGCAGCAGTGCGTGCAGATGACTCACAAATGTTAGGAATGCATTCTCAAAAGAGAAATTAGCTTTATTTCAAACTGCCTTCATAATGAACAGTTGTCCTAAAAAAGAGGCTCAGTAATTTGCCAATACCCAAAAAAATAAAAAAAAACAACGAACAAAAATAAAATTGACTGTTGCATTGAAAAGTTAACAAATGAAATTAAAGAACGTTATTCAAAAAAGAAAAACATAGAAATGTGTCAGGATTATTTCTCTTTCTTTCCATTGTCATCAATTATTGTCTTTATTACCCTGCCGGTATTGCCTTCATTAAGATACCTGTATTATAAAGAATCAAAAAGAAGTACTTTGACTGAAGCAGGAAAGCTACCTAAAACACTTGCCTTTTCTTGCAGACTTTCCTTTGTTCTAAAACATTTAGAGCAACAAACAAAATGTTTTCTAACATTGTTGGTTCCTTCAGTAAATAAGTTTTGTCATTTTATAAATGCTAATTTATTTTCAGAAAAATACAAAAATATAAATATACAGATATAAAAATATTATGAATGAACAAACACAATGACATTCTTTAATTCAATAAATATGGCAGCAGTATTAGTCATAGATGTTTTTCGAAGTACTATAGGTTTCTTTTAGTTGGTCTTTTCTTTTTGCTTGTTTTCAGCTTGTGTGTTTATATGTACAATATCCTAGGTTATAATGGAGCTGATGAAATTCCGACAAAAGCAAATGAAATGTAGAAAACAACTTTTCCATCTCTTTATTATTAAAGGCACAAAAAGCCTTTTCAGCATTTTCTCACTACTGATACATCTTTTTTTTGTCCTTTTTAGGCATAAAGGGTGATGTATTTTTGCTTTTATATAGTTAAGCCATTCATTTGGATTTACAGATTAAGTGAATTTTTATAACAACACTTACATTTTTCTTTCTGCGAGAAAGAACAGGTCACTTAATCTAGTCACACTTTACAGTAAATACCTGTTATTTAGATCACATTGTAACATCCAATAGATGTATGTATCCAATAGTTTACCATAGCACAAAAAATGTAGATGCAAAACCAGTGTAGTAAAACCAGTTGTCCAAATAGTTCATAACGGTATTAAATGGTCCAAGAGTTCAAATCATTGGAGCGATTGTTGTATTTGCATCAACAATGATAAGTGCAAATTCATCTCAAAGGTCTCTATCACTGTCATCTCCACTATACATATCTGCAAGCTTCTTAAACCGTGGTCCCCAGTCACTGAGGAAATCATAATCCTGGGTTCCATCAGCAGTAACAGATTCCAAAGAGCTTAGCGAATCTGCTACAGACTCATTTCCTTCATATGCATAGGTGGCTAAAGAATCGTAAGGGGGTGCAGTGGGATCCATGTCATTTTCCTTTAGACGCCGATGGATGAAGTCTTGCACATCGATATTTTCCCATATAGGTGCAGTCCTCCTGATCTGGAATATTGTGTCTGGGATTATATCTCTTCTGGCCTTATTGTCCTCTCTGGCTTCGGGATTCCGAAGTGTGCCAATGTCGAAGGCCTGGGTGTCTTCCTCTCCACCACCTTCATCATTGTATGTCACAACGTTGTCCCGCACATCATCTTTTGAAATGATCAATGGTTCTTTTTTCCTTTGCCTTTTCAGTGCTGCAAACAGCACTACTAGAACTGAAAAAAGAGAAATGTTTTAGTGACCATTAAAAGCCATTTAAAAAAATAATAATAATAATATTGCTTAAGGAGTGTGAATTGGGCAATTTTAATGATGGTGTGAAAATAAAATTATAGACTATGATGAAGGACGTGGAGCTTTCTCTTAGCATAGGACCTCTTAAATGTCACATTTTCAGTGATCTATTATTGATTATGTATTCATGTTGCATATATGTGAAACGTATTATATAAAATGTTTACAATTGCATAGAAACCAATACAGTTTACACAATTTCCACCCAAACCTTTCTTTTTCAGAAGTGCGTTTTAAAGCAGCCCGCTACATGTTGTGATAGAACATTTGAAAAAAACACAGCTTTTAATACATGTTTTCTTTTGATAACTTTGGAAAATGTTGACATCTTTTCAGCAGATTTATATTGAGGGAAAATACAGGAACAACAATCCAATTTAAATAACAAAGTGAATGTTTATGTACCATATTGTCAAGATAGGATCAAACTTTGGAGACATTAATAGAATCTACTGAACATAATTTCTAAAATATCATGTCATTGCTACTGCATTCTCAAGCCAAGCTTGTGGGGGGAACACAAGTCAAGAGAGAGGCTTTAAAAATATGTGTTGGTTGTAATTTGCAGAAGAGGGAGATACCAGTTTAAACAGAAATGCAGTTGAACATCAGATAATGACATAAAATGAAATAAAGTTATATGAGGAAGACTTAGTCAATTTAACTAGCATCATATTGAGGTATGCGCTTGTGAGCTTAAAATGTGAGGCTGAGAGAAGGGATACTCTTCAAGGAAATCAATTATGAAATATGTTGCACTGCGATGACATGTTTAGAAAATAGAGCATTTATTATTACATTTATTCAGCACACTGAAATATGTAGCTGCTGCCAATGGAATATGTGAGCAAGAATATTGCAGTGAGCTGTTATTGGACATTGTGAACACATGTTGAAGGTAACAAGAAAGAAAGATATTGGAAGCAACTACTGAATACATTTTGCGAAATATAGAGATATTTGCTTCATCAAAATACTTGGTTTGCAAAATAAAAGTTATTTTCTGTTTTTTATGTTCCCAGACTGCTACAAAGCAGCCACTGTGCTTACTCTATTTAAGAAATCATCTGCAGAACGTATCAACCCTGTCAATTAGCAAACTTCATAATCTGCCCTCAATCCCAGATACTTGAGAGGCTGGTACTCTGTCAAACAATCTTATATCTGGAAGCATATGGCCTCAATGAGCCTCTTCAGTGTGGGTTCCACACTCACCATTCCACCGAAACATTTATCATATCTCAAATGTTCTCATTCCGCCCCACCAAATGAAATTATCTTCTGCTCTTATGCCCCTTGCCCTCTCTAAATCTTTGAAACTATTGGCCCTTCATCTTTCTTCTCTACTCATTCTCTCCTTGCCAGGTTAAAGCCATTACCTCAATTGCTTCTCAGCCATCTGGCTGTTTGCCAAACATCCATAATTGCCCACCTCATGTTCTACCTTTAATCTTCTTCGCAATGTAACCTTATATACACATTTTGCTTCTCTTACCACAAGTTTGTTGATGACACTCAGATAATGTTCTCCTTCAGAACCTTTCCCTGTGAGCTCTCCTCTAAAATCCCTAACTGTCTAACAGCTGATCAACATTGGGTGGCACTCGATTTTCTCATTCTGAACCCTTCAAAGATTGAAATGTTCTACCTACTGGTCTCCTGTATCCCCCTTAACTCCTCTCATCTCTCTACTTTTCCCCTGACTGAGTCAATGTACCCTCCATTCCTCACATCTTTGGGGTCCTCTTTGGCAGTGACCTCAAACCTGAAAAGTCACCATCTCCACTGCCACATCTGCCAGAGTAATTCCCACATTTTCTTTTTACCTTCCTTACATCTAAGAATGTTATCCTCACTGTTGTCCTCAGCTGCCTTCATTACTGTTCTAGCCTACACTTGGGCCTTCCCCCTTACTCTTTCACAACACTGAGTAAGATCATTAATTGTGCTCTTTGCATCTTCTTGCTCTTGTCACTTTGTGCTAGTTAATCCATTCAGCAACTTTATCTAGGATGCATGTTCTTGCAGTAAGGCTGAGTTACAGGCCTGGTGTACACATACTTCAAGTGTCTCTTGGAAAATTAAAATTGAATGTTTGGTATAATGATTTGTTTACTGTGTCACCTGATCCTCAGCCTGTGATCACCTGTTTAAAACAGCTACCATAGAAAAGAAAATTGGACAATAAATGCACATGTTTGTTTCCTTTTTCTTACATGTCTGGTCTTCACTCAGAACAGGGCAAACATATGTGGATAAGGATGAGGTCTTCAGTTTTGACACAAGGAGATCAGTCCATTTCATGAGAGCTGGTGGATAGAACAGACAAGGTGTTTCAAAAGGCGAGTTGGGGTGACTGCCACCACAGTGTAGATATAATTAAAAGACTACCTCAAGCTATGATTTTACAGCGATTAGATAGAAGTAGTCCTTCTTTCATGTTTACTCTGATGACTGGGAAGGAGACTGGTGCCTGCTGCTAGAGTGAGGAACAGTAAGCATGGCTTGGGCAGTGGTAGAGGCAGCTTCTGATGGCAGGGAGGCAAAGGACTCCTGAGGTGTCCGAGGATTCTAAATGAGTGACCATCACGACTGGTCAATATTTTCCATGGAGGGGCATACATGTTTGTCTTACTAAGCATGAGCAAGTGCAGTGCAGATGGCCAAAATAATTAAGGGGGGATCAGCGTGGGTTTTCCTCATAGAAAATAATTAAAATAATGTTTTGAAATGGTGCATTTTACATCACAAACATTTAGAGAAAATAGTTAAAAAGCCAAACCATGTACTATTGGTACTCTCGGGTAACATGAACAATCCAATAAATGTCATGGTTAATGTGCACTCAGGGCTGGAGAATATTTTCACTGGAGGGGCCTAAATATTTCCCACAATTATTGGGAGTGACCAAAGCTCAAAGTAATGTAAGCTGCTCAGGGGGTTGGGAGGGTTCTGCCTCCTAGAAAAAGTTTATAGTAACGTGTTTAAACAGTGCATGTTTCCCTATATTTAAGAAAGGGGACCCTAATCATCCCGCTAACTTTAGTCCGATAGCACTTATGGATGTGTCGGCCAAAGTTTTTTCCATCCTGTTGCTAAATCATCTCCAAGCATTTATAGAGGAGAATCATATTTACTTGAAGTTCCAAACAGGATTTTGAAGGAATATGTGAACATCTCGGAATGCACTTGTAATAACACATATTTTTGCCAAATCTAAAACAGCGAACAGTGGACCCATCTATATTGCTGCATTAGATCTAACCAGTGACTTTGACACGGTAATAAGGGAAGTATGCTGGAATAAATTACTGAATCTTGCCTTTCCAAAGAGGTTTGTACAGTTGATTGTCTTGCTACACATTGATACAACCTTTCAAGTTAGAAGCACGAAATCTGGCACTCTCACCCTTCCGAATTTGTCTATGACTAGTGTAAAACAAGGCTGCAACCTTGCCGCCACCATGTTTAATTAATACCTCTGTCACATGGATAAGCTATGGAATGAATCTGGTATGTATCCGGTTAAACTTGGAGGGCTAACAATACACTGGCTCTGTTTTGCTGGTGACATTGTGTTGTTTGGCTTACAAAATAAGTATATATACAAATTTATACAGTATAAATACATTCATCCAAATCGCACATTTTGATTTTTCGTAATAACAAGAAAATCAAATCTTATTTTTGGCATCTGGAAGGTACAAGAATAGAACAGGCTGATACAATATGATATCTAGGCTATCCTCTAGCTGAAGTAAACACAAATAAATCATAGGAATCATACTTAAAAACTAAAGCACGACCCTTGACATCAATAATGAAAGTGATATTTAGTAAGTATTATCAATTTTCAATGCTGCCGCTAATTGACTTTTATCTACTAAAGGTTGGACCTATTTTACTATGTGGTTTGGATTTGTGTTTATTGGATGTGGATGCTTTGTTAAATAGGATTCAGGGTAATTTATGGAAGAGTACTTTGGGTTTGGCTACTTCAGTATCAAACTCGATAGTCCGACAATGGGAATTTCCTCCTTGGCAGCCAAATGGTCATGGCGCAAATTGTCAAGATACGCATTAATTCTGCTACCACCCCGAAATTCACTCTTCCATGATCTTAATTTGTTAATGAGTGATGGTTCCCTTGAATCTATGGAAAGGTTTAAAAACCACATGAATAACATCTTAGATAATATTGATTCCTCAATTGAAGACCTAATGTTAACTCTACCGAAAATCAACTATAATCTTTAGGATCTGGATTGGTCTCTAATAATAGACCAGAATAAAACATATAAGACCTTTGTTGAGTACACATCACGATCAAGGAAGAGGGAATTGCGTTTGTAATATTTAAAGAAATGTCCATGTAATTAAGTCAAAAACCTTTATCTGTGTTTTAAGCTGAATCAGTTCAAGACATTAAAATGTATTCAAAGCTGGAATCAGGTTAAAATTGATAGAGGAAATTTAAGTTGTTGTTTCTGTTTATGTGGAACACAAACGGAAACCTTGAAATATCTGTTAGTTTATTGTAAGACGATAGAAGGAAATTATTGGGAATATATGCACCACAGGAAACGGGCATATCGAGATGTACATTTTGGAAAAGATGTATGTATGGTAACAGTGTGTGGTTGATCTTAGCGTTGGCACGTATCCTCTTGAAAATCGAGGAAGAAATTTTAACAAAAAATGAACAAATGGGTTTTGAAAGATAAACAACAGTGTGAAAAGAGTATACTAAAAGCTTCACCTCTTCATTGAAGGTAGGATGATGCATTGAGGGAAGTTTAAATGAAGCAAAACTAATGTCTTGTATCTATGGTGGTTGAATAGGAAAAGTGACGATACAGTTTTGGATGAAATATTTTGAAATGTAATGTACAGTTGATGTAAAGTGTAGATGGAACAAAGAATGCACATTTTGGTTATAAAATCGATTCAAATGAATTGTATTAATTTTATGATGAAAAGATATGTTGTAAAGTTTTATTTGTAATTATAAACTATAAGCAACTTTTTAATTTAAAAAAAGTAAAAATACTGTGCATTTTTCAGTACACATTTTGGCAGAAATGTATCAAAGAGCCACACAATTTACACTTAGTTCTCTAGTACAAACTATGAACACATTATAGTAAATGCCATGCTGCCAACATCACATCGGAATATTTTGTATTTTCATGAGGCCGTTGCCCCAATTGCCCCAATTATACTCATGTCAGTGATGGTCACTGTAAATCTCTTGCATGAGGCTGGTGCTGCAATCTGTCTATGCTAGTAATGTTCACTGTAATTTATGTGGAAAGCACCAATTGTGTTTGCTGTAACTTCTCATACAATGAGTGAGCTTCTAGTGTGTTTATTCTAGCAAGTGACTTATAGTTTATAATACTGATCAAGAAGCATTATGGGTGCCTTACTCCCATTCTTAATGAAGTGGTATTGTTGTCACATCAGCCAGCAATTATGTCTTGCTGTCTTCTTCCTGAACACTGTCAACAAAGTAGAAATATCTTGCGTAGATTCTATTTGAACGGCAAACTGAAATGCTCCTTGGTTCTTGCAAGCAGCATTACCACATTTAGTAGACTAATTTTCTTGTACAGCAGACAGTCCGTAGATATCAAGTTACTAACAAATCCATTGCACACTGTATAGTTTCATGCATTTTAGGGTGCTCTTATTTCCTTTAGCCCCAGGCTGGCAAGGGCAGTCATGTTCATCTGTTCAGAGCACAGACACATTATGTTGCTTTTCCGAGCTCTGTGCAGTAGAAGAAGATCTAAAAAGCAGCAAATTGGTCCCGTATTCATGCCATTTACAGTGATTTTTCTCTGTATTCTAGCTTCACAGCTAATGCTCAGTTGGGTAGTCTGCTTTAGTCAAACAATTATTTTTCTGGTCTAGTCACCTTTGTAGCTTCCACGCTTCTTTCCTTAACGTTGTTTCATTCTCTCGCCACAGTAAAGAAGAAATGGTAAGGGAAGAAGGAGTAAGTACAAATTGATCAAAGCTGTGACTATTGTACTCCTATTCCACACTGTCATTTCAATATGTTCATTCATCGCTGTCTGCTAGGCAGAATCAGTTCATAGTATTATCCTTGTTTGTGTAGTTCCAGCAGTAGGCAGTGATAAAGCATAAGTGTGAGGTTGTGTGTATGTGGGCATGTCTGCGCACCTGCACTTAAAAGTTTCTTTTTCTTTTTTTTTTTGTTTTAATGAAGTCTACTGTAAAGAGGCTTCCGGCCCATTCAAAGGAATAACATCCTTACAATATGGATAGTGTTCCTGATAGGATTTTGAGGAGTGAGTATTGTACTCCCTATTTTTAAACATTGAGAGCAAATGCAATTTCAAGGGAGCAAAAATGAATGTTCTCCTAGAGTAAAATGTATGTGTTATCCAGACGATGCATGCAAAAAAGTAACGTTTTGCAAATCATTCTCACATGACAAAAAAGCAGGTTTCACTCACAATTTACAGATAAAGCAAAGAGTGCAGTAGCACAGGCATCCAAGCAAACAGATGGGAACTAACACTCTAAACTTCCCTTACATGTAAAGAATCTCAAGACCAAATGCTGGCTGAGCAGTTATCCTTGCATCTCTCAGAGGTCGGTAAATTATCAACGGAGCCATTAATATTTACAATGCTTACAAGTTGAAGGACGTTTGCATGAACAGTTACATAAAGTTAAATACCTTTCTGGATTACCTCTGCAGGGCATATCTTGCTGAGTTTCTATTTCAGTTACAATGTAACCAACATTGTTGTTTGTTTTGTCAGAGCACTGGAACAGATTGGGGAGTCAAGGTTTGAATTGTACTCTTGAAGATCTGAAAGTGGCTGTGAATATGTGATCGGTATAATGGCAATCACTCAAACTTGAGCAAGGGACCTGCTGCCGCTGACAATTTACGACATTGGCTCCAAGTTCAGATGGATGGATGTTCAAAATAGCCATTCCATACTCACCTGTGCTTCAGATAAGGTTTGAGGCAGGAGTATTTTACACACTTTTTATAATTAGAGTGTAAATGCAATAATACGAGTAAAGTGATTTTCCTTCACAAGAGTGTAAAATGTATGACAGGCAACCAAAACATGACTAAACTTGAACATGAATAGAACTCATTAGAAATAAAATAGAGTTGTGTAGCTAAGCTGTCTGGCTTCAAATAATGCATTACATTTGTGGAAAGCCTTATCCTGCACATTAATGTCGATGGACATGTCACATAGATGCATCCTGATGATAAATGCAGGCAGGCAGTCAGAAAAATACTTTTATGCAATACAATTCTCTAAAAAATGTTACAAAGGATACTTCCCAATTACTACTAAGATTTCCATCTTACTACTGACTGGACCCTTAAATGCTAGGAAAATAAAGATGCATGCATATATATCTCTACAAGCATCTACCCACACAAAGCACAGCAGAAGTTGAACAAAATGAACCATTTGTTATATCACTGTGTGCTGTCTCTCTCTGAAATGCTGGTTGCACACAGGTCAGAATGTAAATATCCTGTTTTCAGCCTGGTTCTCGGTACCCTGCTATTTAATCAAGACAGATGCAAATCACGATGTTCTGGGTTCTCCCAAGACACTTGCCCTGTGTTCTCAAATACATGCGTAAATGATATGCACAGAAGATAAAAAGTGTTGTATTTCTCCAATTGTAATGCGTAAAAAGGCCTAGTATGCTAATCTGAAGGCCTTGTATGGATCAAAGGAAACTATAGAACATGTACAGTAGCCATTGTAGCCATACCACATTCATTCATGTGCACATTATTTGTGCAATTTTCCTCAATCTCTTTTTCACTAAATTTGTTTAAAAAATGTATGCAATGTGTTTGTGGGTAGGAGGTGCATGGAATGAGGGTAGGGGCATGCCTGGGTGGAGACAAGGAGTAGGAGTATAAATTAAGGATATTAGGGGCACCCTTAATTAAAAAAAAAACAGTTCAAGAAAAACATTTCGAGGAATACTTCAATGAACAAGTAAACAATAAAGTGAAGACAAAAACTAAACATAGAAGCCATTCTAGCACAGAATCTGTACCTTGATCTGTCAGCACCATATTCCCTCATAATGGTGTGTGTGTGCACTCTACGTAATGTGTGAATGTGATGACAGCTTTGTCATCACTATCTCACATGCAATGCAGGTACATGAATAAAGACGACAACAACAGCGATAATGACATGTTTTTCATTGCATAATCAGTATTCATTGATTTCTATACAACTAACGGTTCCAAGAGAAAATAACTGTGAAAAAACCTTGATTGCCATACACTGATTTCCAATATAGCTTGTTACTTTTTTGTATGGGGTATTTTATTCTATGCACATCTTTTTTTCACACTTTCACTTCTAAACATTCCCTTTTTAGACCCCCTTTTCCTGAATGTACTTTTCCTGCATTCCCTCTTCTTTTACACATCATTCATTTAGGTGCTCTTGGTGGTATTTTACCATCCCCAACCAAACTAGAAGTGTTAAACACTGAAAATATTTGTGTTTTTCTTATTGACTTGCCAACCCTTTTCTTAACACGGAAATACATGATGAAAACATTCCTTGATGTGTTTTAATCATTACATTACATTCAGTATTATTTCATTCATACTTTCACTAGACATTAGTATAAAACTGCACTTTTGAAGAAAGTAACATTGCTATAACAAACAGACAAAATGTATTAAATTCTGTCTGAAGAAATCGGTATGCATTTCAATTATAATCTTACTTTTACTTTTCTCATTTTAAATAAAATTCAAACAAACCCTTAAAATAACATATTGAAATAAAAATAGAGTAAAGGCCAATGAATACATAATAACAGCATTCAGATAAGCATGTTCTTCTTTCAGATAATGCACTCTCATATTTTGGAAGTGAGTAAGACAATGCTCAAAGGATGTTCCTGTTGTGCAACTCTAAGCAACATGAAGAAGGATGCTGTTACCAATCCACGCTGAGGTCCCATTGATAGCTCTTTATCCATAATCACTACAGGTCACAAATTTAAAACATAGCTTCCGGAAAATCAGTCACAGATGTACTGCTCAGTGAGGAACAGCAATATCACCATTCCCAGATGTGGAAGGTGGTGATCACAGAGTAGGAGTTGCACATTTTAATACGTTCTGTTTTACTTAAACTGCAATATGTTACAAATCATCAACTCAGATAAAAAAGGATAAAAGTATCCATCAGCTTGCTCGCATAGTGCCTCACCTCTCGCAATGTTTTCCACTGGTGTTAAATAACACAGACATTTGATTCCTACTACTTACGGCATCATATATTTTGTTGCATAATAACACATGCTTTTCAGTTTGTATAACATTCATTCAAAATAACTCCCCATGTCCTTGCAATGCCGTTTTATACAAAGCAGCATGATTTTTTTTTACAAACATGGGAGTCACATCTTTCTCCTAAAAATTAATTCAACTATAACATGCCTTTTGAAAATGTCCTTTTATAGCTGTCTTTCATCCTGCACTTGGATAATATAGTTTATATAACGTAATGTGTCAACTAGGTGCACCCTTTCCATGCATTTATGTAGCACAATTCTTTTCCTGAACAAAGTGTATTTATTATTACTTATTTTTTTTTACTTCGGTCAAGGATCAATAATTCTATTCAAAATCAAATAGATGTATGCAGCATTGGCTGATGTGCCCTTGCCTCAAAACTCTAAAAATAGTTCCCTTTAGAAATCTCTTTAATATACATGATGGGAGTTCAAGACCGTAAACAGCCCATCCTCTGATGTTTAATTTCTATGAGGTAGGATAGTGGAACAACTGCACTCCTTTGACATATAGTGCCTTAAAAGTCATGTAGGGGTCAGAAATAAATCGTGTCTGCTTTGTGACTGTACTTGAGAATGTTTCCACTATCCAAAAGGGAAGACCGAGAAAGCAGGGTCAGAAATGTCAGAGAATCCATCTGTGAATCGGGGATGTGATTATGCTTTCGCTAATCTTCTGTCTAAAAATGTTTGTTATGAATAGAGTTACAGGGAAATAGAGCAAGTTAGCTCCTTCAAGTATCTGGATCACCATTAGCAACAAAGACTCTGCCTCGTTTGTGCAACATCCTAAAAAAGCGGATATGTTGGCTTCACAGGTTTGCGTACTGAAGAGGACATTTTGAAAGTTCTCCCTGAAACCTCTCATTGACTTTTATACAGCTAAGGTTGTCCCAGTCTTAACATATGGGGCTGAATGTTTTGCAGAGTTACCATCCGCCGTATGGTGTCATATGGAGGGTGCTTTTTGGAAAAAAGTACTAGGGCAGCCTCGATCAATTCCTATACATGTGGTTCAGAAAGAAATTGGATTGTGTTTGTATAAAGCGGCTGCTGACTGGAAAATCTCTGAGCCTGTTTCGCAAATGTAGCTGTCCGAACACCCCATATATGATCAACAAAATTAGTAAGATGCTGGGTCTTAAGTCAATTACTTATCTGAACTCCTGGGGAAGCCATGCAATTAAACTACTGGAAGATCTAACCTGTTCAGCGGATGACTTAATATCCAACCCGTCTAGTGGTAAAACTAAATTATTTGAGGCTGATTGGATCCAAACCATAAAAGATGTGGGAAAGTTACAAATCCATACGCAACTGGCAAGGGAGGTAAGAAAACAAGGCACAATTCAACTATATTTTCAGAAATGTACAACCCCAAAATTAAGGTCAACCTTTATGAGATTGCGATTTAATCTGTGCCAAACCAACAAAATTAATATGGCTCGAGCTGGCTGCAAATTCTGTAATAACCAAGAAATTAAAAAAAAATCTGTTCCATTTGTTTGTGATCTGTCCATATTTTGCAAAGCAGAGAATGGAGTATTTTGAGCGATTTGCAGAAAAATTTAAAAAGCTATCAATGGACGATTGGTGGCAATGGCTTATTGGTGGAACCCAAATGTTACTACTGATAGCTCTGGTACAGTTCTAATGGAAGGTGCTTGAACCAAAAATGGTGAATCACACAGGGCTAGGGGCCCTTAAGACTTGGCAAAAGTTCTAATAGCAGGGAGAGGAAGGATTTAAGTAACATGAAGTTTCTAAGACAATTTGGAATTTTTAATTAAGGATAAATAAATCCGAACAAAGCAAAGAAAATCCTACAAGAAAACGATTGATTGAGCCACAAGATGCAAAGTGTTGATACTGCGAAAATCCCAATCTAATTGAATCAACTAGGCACCTGGCATTATCCTGCTGTAAGAATATTTAGCAAACAGTACAGAGTACAGCACTACTGCACAAGTAGCACATTTTTTTTTGCAGCACCACCACCACAAGGGTGCGGTGCATTGCTATATGGGTTAGCAGATTAACAAGGAAAGACAGGCTATTCAGTCAAAAACGATTTTAACATATAAGATGCAAATCTATTTTTACAGTTAAAAGCACACGTGCTCATTTAAAAATGCACACTATTTTTCACCTGAAATGCCTATGGTGCGAGAGACACATTTGAAAATTAACAGCTAACCTATTAACCATTAACCTGACTAATAAAACCTTATTTAACATAACCCACTAATAAAATGTGTTCTCCACTGCAGAATTAGGCATACTCTGAAAACCATTTAAATGTGTGTGCAGATTTTTTTTTCTTCTCTTCTCTGCCTGATTCTCCGTGTTTTTGTGCACAGTAACTGCAGGAAGAAGGAAGTCAGATTTGCAACAATTGCAAATGTATAAGCGAAGCTATTGTTGAAGAGTAGGAGGATGAGAGATGATGGATTTCATTGGGACACGTCATACAGAGGGCTGAGAGGAAAGTTTTAGTGGGCAGTAACGGGGAAAAAGACAGGAGACATTTTTCTGCACTACTGGAGAGAAGACCTGGCTGTGGGGCTCCTGACTAAATGCAGATTCCTGTGTCCTGCTGCAGTCGAGATTGGGGAGAGCTGAAAGAAGGACCTTTCCACTGGCTGAGGCATTCCTATCTGCAAAAGCTGAGAATTCCAGGCAATGACCCCGGTTTGAGAAGGCAAGCGTTCCTTTTTGCTGGAGTTAATCCAAGGGAGCCACATTCACAAAGAGAACAGCCAAAGAGAACAACTAAAAAGATAAGGTAATGAGAAGTGTGGGAGCTGAGTGTGTACGGTAATATGCAGTCAGTGTAGGATTCCTGTGCGTGTCTTAATCAAGTGCTAATGTTGCAATTTGAGTTCTGTTCTCCGCCA
The DNA here is from genome assembly GCF_040938575.1 of Ambystoma mexicanum. NCBI lineage: Eukaryota > Metazoa > Chordata > Amphibia > Caudata > Ambystomatidae > Ambystoma > Ambystoma mexicanum. The sequence goes on along the minus strand of NC_090930.1, from coordinate 1,227,987,068 downwards.
CTCTCTTTGCAGTGTGTCACAGACAATGCTTTGACTGTACCATTTTATTTCTGTAAAGAATGAGATCGTATTTAAATACAACTTTTATAATACAGAAAAATATTTGAAAACAGACGGGTGATGTTTATTGTTTACCATTACAATGCTGATGATGTGGGGAGATTTTTAAACAGTGCAATGGTCATTTTAAGACAGATGTGTGCATGTCAGAATCAGTATGAATAATTGTGAGTGACTGTAGCATAGCTCGTTGGAGGTACATGAGCCAACGGGAAGAGAGACTCTCTGAACATAGCTCCCTACCGTATATAAGGTAGTGGAAATTACCACAAGACTACCATATATAGCTCTCTGTCGTAAATAAGTCAGTGAGTTCGCCCATGGTGGCACACCAACACTATCACTGGAAAATGTGGTATTCCTAGAATGCAGGTCTGAGGTCTCTCTAGTGATCACACGAAAAATCTAAGCAAAGATAAGGGATTCTGGACATTGGGGCCACAAATAAAACAAGGGAATTATGCTCACCAAAATACCACCAACCACGTATACCAAATATGCAGGTCTGGGTGCTGAAATAATGCATGTCCATTGTATTATTGTTGCACATGGCCAAATCTGAATACAAAGAGTGATTATTGCTAAGTTATTTTTCGGCGGTAATAAAATACCGTTAGGCCCCAAATCTCCACAAAATACCCTACATATTTATGGTGCGTTGCAGGCCGGGAAAGTGATCATAGAGTACCTACTGGGCGTGGCAAGCGTGTCTCACACTGCCATTTGCACATTAAAGGGAACCCATTTTATAATAGCAGTGTGCCACTAAAAACGAATTTCAGAATGTCACAAAGGGAAACCACATTCTCAGATCTAGTGCAATATTTAGAGGCAAAGTTATTTGCACATGGGAATTGGTCTTCGAATAGCACGTTAGAATGGAGTAACCGCATTCAGGGTGAGGTGCAGAAAGAAAAACTAGACAGTATTTTTGCAGAAGGCAGCATAATTCAGGTCTGCCTTACAAGATTATTGAATGCAGCCGATAAAAGTGCAGAGAAAGACTGTTTAATACGGCTATGCGGCAAAATATGGTTTATTTTAAACAAGTCCCTGCGAATGCAAGAGAATGATACTCAGCTAATTAACAGGTTAAAGACTGAATTAGAGGGGGCAAGTAAAAATCAGGAAATGTTGAGAGCAGAATTGGATGTATGCCAAAAAGACATGCAATTAAAATGCAGAGACTTTGATACTCAGTTATCCAAAAGCAAGAAACAATTTGAAGATAGTGAGCAAGAATTGGCACACTTAAAAGCCTTAGTGGATCACATTAGGCAGGATAAAGATGAGGTTGTTTCAGAAATGCAGATTTTACAAAAAGAACATTGTGAAAAAGAAGGTGATCTCCAGAGTGCAGAACAAGAAATGATTAAAATGATCCAAGAAAGAGACAAGAGAAATAAAGAGTTCAATGAATGCCAAATGCAAATGTGCGAAATGCAGGAGGTGATTAATAAAATGAGTGATGAAAATAATTATTTGCATGATGAAGCCAACAGACTTCTTAAAAAGTGTAAGGACTTAGAACAGCAAATGTGCATTCCCAGGTCCCAGGAGAGGCGGCAGGGTACCACATTCAATGGAGTGGAGGTGAATTCTAGCTCTGCCCAAAGAGCTAGTGCCCCAGTGACTGGGCCGGTGACTGAACTTGGTTGCAGCGCCCTTGGGGGATTTGATACTCCCATTGGGGGCAGTCACCAATCTCATACACCTGAAAACAGGATTGACTCACAAAATAGTGCAATTCCATGCATTGCAACAAGTAGCCCCATAAAAATAATGAAATCCATTAAAGCCCTGATCAAACCATTTAAAAAGGGAGGTGAATGCTGCATTGAGGATCACTTAGAAGCGGTGCATGACATTTTTAAAGCACTCCAGATACCTAGGGAACAGTACAGACAATATTTTCATTTAACTTTAGATGCCCCGACGGCCAGCATCATAAGGGGATTAAATGAACAGCAGAATATGACATGGCTGGAGTTTGAAAAAGAAATTAGGCGTCATTTTTCTCCTTTTCAGTCATTGCAGGAGGCAAAGAAAGTCGCGTACACAATTACTGCTGGACCTAATACATCCCCTCGCCAATTTTTACAAGACTTAAAAAGAGCATTCTCTAGCTTTGATGTATCTTTTGACTCAAATTCCAATGAGTTTAAAACCGCATACTTCTATGGGCTACAGAAAGACATCATATCCCAATTGGTCCGTGAATTTGACCGTGACAAGTCCCTTGAATGGATTGTACATCAAAGCACAAAGCTATATGAGGTACTCTATTGTCAGGGTAGAGAAAGTGATAAAATGAAAGATACTAGGCCTAAATCTAAAGAACCCTCAGCCACAGTAATGGAAATCAGGTCAGCCAAAATGTCCCTTGAGTCTGCTCAAAGTCAAGGTAAAAATAATGTGACACCTGAACAAAGGGGTAATCAACAAAGATCGCCATTTCCTGTACCGATGTTCCAATCACATGATCCTAGTAATAGAGAGAGCTACATCAGCCCTAGGTATCAAGGGGACAGACCCCGGGTAGGATATCGGCCTGATATGGCAGGTATGAACAATAACCAGAGACAAAATCAAGATCAAAGAAATGATGGTCCCTACCAGTCATTGGGGACACAGAGCAGATTTGATCCCAGCACCATGATATATGGTAATCAGGATAGGCCCCGATATGTGGATCGATTTACTGATAATGGAAATCAACATAGGGGCCAGTACCCACAATCTGAGAGACAGGACATGAGGCAAAACGTGAACTACAATCCACGCCAGTACAATGATTCCCCACCAGGGGACTATAATCAAAGAATGGGTGCAACCCGCTCCCCTCCACAAATGAATCAAGAGTTCAGAAACCATCCCAACCGACATCAATCACCTGAGAGGTATCAGAATAGATCCAATCAGGGGGAAAACAACCAATATCGACCTAGGCCACAGAAAGAGGATCCTAGAGAGATGGAAAGGTTCCAGTGCCTTGAGGCCCAAGTGAAAATGTTAGCTGAGCAAATAGGAAATCTCTATACAGCGCAAAAACAACCTTCCAAAGAGGGGGCTGATGGCCATAGCAATGACCGGGGGGCTTCCGAAAAGTGACTAAGTACTCATGATAACTGGAGTGCCAAAATGACAGATTGCTCTGATATAATTTTGCATAACGACTCTGAGATGCCTAATGGATTAAAAATGAAAGTACCAGTAAATGAAATTGTGATAGAAAGTGCAAATACTTCTAAAAAAGAGGTACGGTTTAACTTAGAGCTAAATAAAACAGTAAAGAATTGCACAAATGAAAAAGAAACATTAGGAATTCCAAAAGAACAAAGGAACAGATTTAAGAAAAATGACTCATGCATGGGGAATACCAGTGAACAGGGAGTAAGTGGGGATGCCATAGCTCCTTCCCTGGGCAAGCAAAACAATGACCAAACACAGACAGAAAAAGGAAATACTCACAAGGAGGGTACAAGTCAATCACCTGAAGAATTATTTGAGCCACATATTTTTGAAGAGGCTGAAAGGGCTGGTATTACACTAAATGATCACAAATGCACAGAATTAAAAAATGACAAATTGCTGAATGATGTTGTTACACATGTTCAGTTGGAAGGTTGTAATGTGGTCTCTGATGTTACCCAGATGGATGGGCGAACAGTGGCCACACTCCAAAAAACCTCTGAACATGGAGAAATGAATAAAGTCTCTCGCGCAGAAATGGGTGAAAAGGAGGGAAAAATGTCTTTCCATTTACCAATGTGCTTAGCCAAAAGTGAGAAAGATCTGAGAAAGGTGAGCCCTGAACTCAGTAAGAATTCACACTTCTTATGTGTATTAGAGGAAGTTGAGGACAGATATTATGCACCCATCACTGTAGAAGAAAAGTGCCACACCTTTGCTATGATTGACACTGGCGCACAGGCCACAATTATGTCCAAGGAGCTGGTAAAGAGTATCAATGAAGGGAGGCCTCCACAGAGTCAGATCACAGTGAAGGAAAATCAAGGCCCAGTGCATAACTTTAATGGGGAGGAGGTGCCCATCATAGGTGTAACTGAGGTTGACATAAAAATAGGAAAGCACAGAATGAAACAAGAGGTATTGATCACATCTATTTGTGAAATTCCATTTCTGATGGGGACAGATTGCCTGAAAAGATTGTCTCCTCTCATAGATGGGGTGAATGGAGTGCTGTGGTCCTTAACCAAAAAACCATTGAGGCCTAAGAAACTAAAATCACAAAACAGCAATATAAATGAATGTCACACCGTTACCAAAACAAATGATGCTTTGGAGGTATATCTCCAGAATAGCTGCATACCTAGTGTCACTGTTATATTAATGTGTCAAGACAAAGATCAGAGCGACAATGAAAAACTACCTGTACAAATATACTTGGACCCAAGGAAAGATTGGCAGACTGCCATAGATGAGCACACATTACGTTTCTATTTAAAAGAGAAAACATGCAAACAGAATATTGTTCCTAAAACAGATTCAGAAAAACACATTACCACTCTGGCAGAAATACACATGGAAGATGAGCAACCATGGGTTCATGTTGGTATAAATGATTATCTTAAAACAATAAAAGCCACTTTAGCACTTGAACATGAAAGGAGTTTCATTAATGAGAAATTGTTGCAAAAAATTATGGAGAGGGAAGAAATCCCGAAATTTAGGATTAAAAACCAATATGTTTCTGGGTTGGACAGTCCAGACTTTGAAAACCGAATTGCAGGCAGATGCATGCTTAAAATTAGCATTGGTCAGAAAACAATTTACCATATGGATAGTGAGTGGAGCACAAAATGAATTTTACATGGGCAATGACATCATGCACAGAATGTGTATGGTGTTAGATTTCCTTAATCAAAAAATATGGTCACGCCTAGGTGGGCCGGCACCTGAATTTGAAGACAAAAGAAGGGCTTATCATTGTGCACAACTGGTTCCTTATGCCATCGAATTACAAATAAGGAAAGATACTATTATTCCTGCATTTACAAAACAGTTTGCAATAACACTGAAATGCAAAAATGGGCAGCAGATGAAAGGCTCTGATGCATTTGTATGCCTGAATGAAGCCATAAAACAGCAAGGCCTGGATTATGAATACATTCCATTGGTAGACATTGGTGAGGGATCTGTAAAAATCATGGTAAATAATAAAGGTTGTCAGGATATTCATTTAGAGGAAAACTCCCCATTAGGAATGGCCATACAAAAATCACATTATACGGCAGATTTAAATAACATGGTGATTGGGAATATTCCTGAAAAATATGTAGATGCCAAGGGTGAGTTGCCAGAACACCTGGACTCTCAGCCCAAAGGAATATTTAAAATTCATTCTGTGTATCCTTATGATTCAAATGAGACAGTGTGCTGCCATCAAGAGGATTGCATAATATTTAATTTAAATGAAAATGAAACAGGAAATCAGCCCATTGAAGTGGAAGCTGATATGCCAAAATATTTAAAAGTGGCAGCTCTACAAAAAGATACAGCCACACAGTTAGAGGAAAGCGCTGAGATTCCTTTACCAGAAGAGTTTCCAGAATTTTCCAGAATGGTAGAAGAGCAGATCTCCTTAGCGGATGCATGTGACAGCGATGAGGATCGAAACAATCTGAGGGAAATATTTAAGGAGTTTAAGGATGTATTTGCAAAAGATGCTTATGATTGTGGTTTAACTGATTTACATGTGGCCACACTACCAGAAGGTTGTAGCAGAAATCCAGTGTTTGTACGCCAGTATAGACTACCGCTGGCATGTTTAGAATCATTGGCAGAGATTATTAAAAATTTGGAATCACGGGGAATAATCAGGCCCATTCATAGCACATCCAATACGCCTATTTTAGGTGTGTTAAAGCCAAATGGTCAATGGCGGCTGTGTGCAGACTTAAGAGAGTTAAATAAAAGAGTACCAGTATCTAGATGGCCACTACCATTCATTGATCAGGGCCTAGCTCAGATACATGGTTCAAATGTATTTACCACGTTAGATCTCACCTCTGGATATTGGTGTGTGCCATTGGCAGAGGAGATACAACACTTATTTTCCTTTACATTTGACAGGACTCAATATGCCTGGCTTAGAGCTCCGTTCGGGTACATCAATAGTGGGAGTGAATTTGGCATATTTTTGAGAAAGGCCATGCCGGATGCAGCGGAAAGAGGAACAATAGTTTATGTGGATGATGTCCTGATAAAAAATTAAAGCCTTAAAAGCCATTTTGATGAAATAAGACATGTACTTGGCCAATTGCAGAAAGCAGGCGCCAAAGTATCTTTGCAAAAAGCACAATGGTGCAAGAAAAAAGTGAACTTTCTAGGGCATGAAGTGACTGAACATGGGCTAAATCCACAAAGGAAGAAAATAGAGGCCATACAAAGATTAAAAGATCCTAAAAATGTGAAAGGAGTAAAAAGTTTATTAGGGATGACAGGCTATAACAGAAAGTTCATTGAGAATTATGCAGAAATCACTCAACCATTGACTAAACTGCTTAAACTAAATACTCCCTGGAGATGGGAAAGAGAGCAGTCTGATGCAGTGGCTAGATTGAAGGAATGTCTTGTAAAGGCACCATGTTTAGCATACCCCATACAGGACAGGGATTTCTTTATAGAAATAGGTTTTTCTGAACATTGTATGTCAGCAGTGTTATCACAAAAACACGATTTGAATCACAAAACCATTGCATATGCAAGTAAGGCATTTTCCCAAGTTGAAATGAAATTTAATGAATGTGAAAAGGCCCTATTAACCACTGTGTGGGCGCTACAACATTTCCGCCCCATTGTTCAGGGAGAAAAGGTGATTATTGAAACAAATCATCAACCTTTGCAATTTTTAGAGAGTAAAAGAATTAGATCAGGCAATCTAGCGCAATCCAGAATCACTTCATGGACGCTGGCATTACAAGGTTTTCCCGTAGAAGTGAGATATGGACAAAATAAAAAGAGCCCAATTGCTCAAGGGTTAGCTGACTTACATGACTGTGCAGCTGAACAAATACCAAATGAAATGGAAGTGGAAACTAGTTTGCAGGAATTTGAACAATCATCACACAAAGCTTTTGATGAAAAAACATGCAAGGATTTGCCAACTGTATATGTGGATGGTTGTGCTTTTCACATTGAAAATGACAATAATAAACAATTAGTGGCAGGAATAGGAAATGTCTGGTTGAAATGTGAAGGCGTTCCTAGTATAGGGATGAGGATTGGAGATAGGAGCAGTCAGGTGGCGGAATTGGCAGCCATCTATAAAGCAATTGCTACTGCAGTTGATAAAAAGTTCAGTGAAATTGTCCTGGTGACTGATTCTGACTATGCACGGAATAGCTTTGTGGAGTATTTGCCTGGTTGGAAAGCAAGAGGCATGGTTACATACAACAAAAAGCCACTTAAACATGGAAAAATGATACAAGCCATAGACAAATTGGTGTCAGAAAATAATTTAACAATATACTGGAGAAAAATTCGTGGGCATTTAAAAACACCAGGAGAGGATAAGGAGGGAAATGATAAGGCAGACCATCTGGCTAAGATTGGGGCTGTGATGGGAGAATTGCTACCTATTGATTATTTAATGGGTGAAATACAAATTGATGCAGTCACACGTTCTAAAGCACCAAAGGAGGTAGATCAACCGGTGGTGCAGTGGAGTCATGACACGCCAGACCAAGATTTGATTGAGGCACAAAAGAATGATCAAATTTTGGGAATCTATTATAATCATTTGATAGATCCTGAACAAAATCCTGTAACAGAAAAAGATTGTATGGGAAAAGAAGAGTTGAGGGTGTTATTAAAGAACAAAACACGAATTAGATTACAGGATGGGCTCATGATTAGAGAGTCCATAACAGGGCAAATACAGTGGGTAGTACCCCTTTCATTCAGAGGACTAATGCTACACCATGCATATGATGCCATAACTGCAGGCCATAGAGGTTCACAAAAAACATTAGAAATACTAAAAGATTATGCTTACTGGCCACATATGTCCCAAGATGTGGAATTATATACTAGAGGATGTTTAGTATGCGCCCAATTTAAACCTGCTTCACCAATGCATAGAGCACCATTGATGAAAAGAGGCCTAACTCTCCCATGGTCAGATTTGCAAATAGACTATGTAGGTCCTTTAAAAAGGTCGAGCAGGGGACACCGTTATATTTTGAGTGTGGTATGTTTGATGTCGAAGTGGATTGAGTGCATTCCTGCACCAGATTGTAGTGCGCAAACAGCAGCCACATTACTGGTGAACCATGTGTTCTCAAGGTTTGGGTTGCCACAAAGAATTGAGTCAGACAGAGGAAGTCATTTCACAAGTTCTCTAATGAGTAAGGTATGGCAAATACTAGGTGTAAAAAGGAAACTACATATCGTATATCGGGCGGCGTCTTCAGGTACAGTTGAAAGAAGCAATAGGTCTGTTGTGGATATTTTAAAGAAATTTGTGGCAGAAGCAGGTTCCAGCTGGGATTTACGTTTACCGTTGGTTCTGATGGCAATCAGGTCGACTCCTGCCAAAGCAACAGGTGTTAGCCCCCATGAGGTCTTAACAGGTAGGAAAATGGTGTTACCACAACATCTACTATACAGAACACATGAGCAAACTCTTGTGAGTGCATCCACAGTTCATGAATATATTGATGAACTGAGGAGGCATTTGCAACATGCATTTGCTTTTGTGCAGAGAAATCTGGAAAGAGCTGCTGACAGTGCAAAGTCATATTATGATAAAAAGACATCAGTAAAGGAATACAGTGTAGGGGATCAGGTGTACAAGTTTCATTTTGGAAAAAGTAAACAGAAAAATTCTAAATTTCTAGCGGCCTGGCAGGGGCCATTTCGAATTATAGATAAGGTCTCTCCTGTAGTGTATAAAATTTTGAAAAATGAAGGTGAAACAGCAATAGAGCAGTTTGTCCATGTAAATCAAATTAAACCATGCCATCCCAGACATGAGATCAGGCAGCTTGAGCATGTAGAGACAGATAAAGTCCCTTGAACAAAAATGGAGAAAATAAATGGGTACAATCAGGAGGCAGTGACAAAGAAGTTAAAAAGTTGATTGTTATGATGGCACATAAACACTGTAATATATGTAAAAATATATAAATAAATAAATAAATAAATAAATAAATAAATGCACATATAACGGAAGCTCGTGGTTGGTGTGCAGAGAGAAAGTGTATTAAATATTGAATGCTGTTTTATATATGCTTGTTTTCTTTTAACTTGTATTTGATTTCAGAAAAAAAAACAAAAAAAAATATAAACGAAATATTTTTACCAAGCATGTTTTATTTTTGGCAAAAGGTGGAAATTAGTATTGTGCTATGTACTTAATTTGTTTATTTTCTATTTTGATTTAGACAATTAACATTATTTGGTCGGAGGTTCCGAGATCAGAGCCCACGGGAGAGACGATGGAGTCCTGGAGTCCCCTGGATGAAGACCAAAAGATGCCTGCCTCCAGGTGGAGGTGAAGACAAAATAACCGGGATGCCAAAAGAGATGCCTACTGTGGATTCAAGATTGCCAAGATGAAAGCGTACTTGAATGAACCGAATAACATCGCTGGTCGGGACGTGTCAGAAGCGGACAAGAGTACTGACATATGGAGTTCCACGTATTTATTATTTTAATTATTTATTTTAATTTGTTATATTAATTATTTGTTTTAGTTAGTTGTTTTATTTCTTTGTTTTTAATTGACTTGGAAAATCTAAACTTAAAGTAATGCCACTTCAACTGAGAAGGCAAATGTGGAACATTTTATGAACTGATGGACTCAGATGAAATGTTGATTGCAAATTTTTCATTGATGCACATGAATATTCATTTTGCTGGATTGCTATATTGTAAAAAAAAAAAAAAAAAAAAAAGAACAAGTTGTTTTTAGGAATTGGCTTGGATTATAGCCAAGTTCTAAAAACAAAAGGAGGGTATATGTAAGAATATTTAGCAAACAGTACAGAGTACAGCACTACTGCACAAGTAGCACATTTTTTTTTGCAGCACCACCACCACAAGGGTGCGGTGCATTGCTATATGGGTTAGCAGATTAACAAGGAAAGACAGGCTATTCAGTCAAAAACGATTTTAACATATAAGATGCAAATCTATTTTTACAGTTAAAAGCACACGTGCTCATTTAAAAATGCACACTATTTTTCACCTGAAATGCCTATGGTGCGAGAGACACATTTGAAAATTAACAGCTAACCTATTAACCATTAACCTGACTAATAAAACCTTATTTAACATAACCCACTAATAAAATGTGTTCTCCACTGCAGAATTAGGCATACTCTGAAAACCATTTAAATGTGTGTGCAGATTTTTTTTTCTTCTCTTCTCTGCCTGATTCTCCGTGTTTTTGTGCACAGTAACTGCAGGAAGAAGGAAGTCAGATTTGCAACAATTGCAAATGTATAAGCGAAGCTATTGTTGAAGAGTAGGAGGATGAGAGATGATGGATTTCATTGGGACACGTCATACAGAGGGCTGAGAGGAAAGTTTTAGTGGGCAGTAACGGGGAAAAAGACAGGAGACATTTTTCTGCACTACTGGAGAGAAGACCTGGCTGTGGGGCTCCTGACTGAATGCAGATTCCTGTGTCCTGCTGCAGTCGAGATTGGGGAGAGCTGAAAGAAGGACCTTTCCACTGGCTGAGGCATTCCTATCTACAAAAGCTGAGAATTCCAGGCAATGACCCCGGTTTGAGAAGGCAAGCGTTCCTTTTTGCTGGAGTTAATCCAAGGGAGCCACATTCACAAAGAGAACAGCCAAAGAGAACAACTAAAAAGATAAGGTAATGAGAAGTGTGGGAGCTGAGTGTGTACGGTAATATGCAGTCAGTGTAGGATTCCTGTGCATGTCTTAATCAAGTGCTAATGTTGCAATTTGAGTTCTGTTCTCCGCCACTCTCTTTGCAGTGTGTCACAGACAATGCTTTGACTGTACCATTTTATTTCTGTAAAGAATGAGATCGTGTTTAAATACAACTTTTATAATACAGAAAAATATTTGAAAACAGACGGGTGATGTTTATTGTTTACCATTACAATGCTGATGATGTGGGGAGATTTTTAAACAGTGCAATGGTCATTTTAAGACAGATGTGTGCATGTCAGAATCAGTATGAATAATTGTGAGTGACTGTAGCATAGCTCGTTGGAGGTACATGAGCCAACGGGAAGAGAGACTCTCTGAACATAGCTCCCTACCGTATATAAGGTAGTGGAAATTACCACAAGACTACCATATATAGCTCTCTGTCGTAAATAAGTCAGTGAGTTCGCCCATGGTGGCACACCAACACTATCACTGGAAAATGTGGTATTCCTAGAATGCAGGTCTGAGGTCTCTCTAGTGATCACACGAAAAATCTAAGCAAAGATAAGGGATTCTGGACATTGGGGCCACAAATAAAACAAGGGAATTATGCTCACCAAAATACCACCAACCACGTATACCAAATATGCAGGTCTGGGTGCTGAAATAATGCATGTCCATTGTATTATTGTTGCACATGGCCAAATCTGAATACAAAGAGTGATTATTGCTAAGTTATTTTTCGGCGGTAATAAAATACCGTCAGGCCCCAAATCTCCACAAAATACCCTACACTGCCCAAAACTAATGGAGAAACGAAAGCTGTGGTTGGGAGACTTTGTCACACGCATTACCGCAGATACAGAAGAAGAATACTGGGAGAGACTGATGACAGTGGAAAAGCTGGGAAAAACACTCCAGGTGCTCAAATTTATTGAACATCTTTTGGTAAGGAAGACGGAAGATTGACCGGGCGTCGACCAGATGGACAATAGACCTGGCCAATTACAAAGGTCAATTAACCGATCAGCCCAACTGAAACTCATCTCTATGGTCTTCCTACCCTGTCTATTATGTTCCCTCCATTAGGCCAGCAAGAGGGGACACAAATTTAGACGGACTAAGATGGAGCCTTGCTTTTCTTCTTTCTTTTAGAAGGATGTTCTTTATCATCTTATGTTAAAGGTTAAGAAAATTTTAACCATAAAACATTAAATAAAAAAAATTTAAAAAATTAAGGATAATGGATTGACGATCGATAAGGTTTCATTAACAGCTGGCTGATAGACTTAATATGGTCGCTGTGCAAGGATAATATTCCTCTGTCTTTATTTTTGTTGCTTAAATGTTTAATCGTACCATGAAAAGGCAAATACAAAAATAAACATGAATAGAGTAAATTCATGTGTAAAATACATGAGTACAAATTGTACACATAATGTTTACTCTAGTACAAATTGTATTCATTTGTATAGTAGAGAGGGGCATGGAATTGAATTACCATTTGCACCACTGCCAATCTTTCCACCATAGACATGTGCAAGAATTTACAACAGCATGACATTTCCATGCTGGTGCAAATGCTATGGATTCGTCTGAATTTGCCAGATTTCTACAACAAACAGCAGTCGGATTCCTTAGGAATATATTTCAAATGCTGCCTGCTGTGCACAAATGGCAGGTAGAATTTAATCAGTTTGCACTCTGAAGTGCAAAAAGAAGAGTTACAAGTGTTTTCCTCTACTTTTTACCCCCACATTTTGCACTTGCAAATGATTAAAATTGCAAAGAACGTGCTTGAATCAAAGTGCAAACGGAACAGGTCTCCTTCATGCAATTTATGCAAATTAAAGTGACCTTCATTGTCCTTTGCAGAACAGCAGCAGAACCAGCACATGCTCAACATAACTCTGTAGTTGAGGTCATTTACTTTAGAAGACGACAATGCTCACATTTGGAAACAAGTGCATGTACATGCTCAGAGTACAATCATTGATCGATATTTTTTTGTGTTTACCATTCCTCTATTTTAACGAACTTAGTTACCATTCTATATAGAGGGTTTGGCCCTCATTACGATACCGGCGCTAAACCATGGCGCTATTAGCACCTTGGTTGGTGCCGGTATCGTAACGTGTCTGCCTGGTGAAATGGGGAAATACCACCCCATTCCAAGGTTGGCGGGGCGGTATTTCCCCATTTCACCATGGCCCTTCCCCATTCCCATTTTTGCCCCATAGGGCATAATGGGAATGGCGAAGGCGCTAAGTACGGTACCGCAAATTGCGGTACCATACTTACAGCGAAGGTCCCTTTGCGGGTCCCTACTTTAACGGCTGGTCTGGACCAGCCGTTAAGGTCGGGTCCTGCAAAGGAACCTATAATTAGGCACTAATGGGTTAACGGCGCCGCAGCCTTTAACGGCACTGTTAACCCATTAGCGCCAGGGTCGTAATGAGGCCCTTTGACCATTCATGTCCCTGTGCAAGTGTAAAGTTGTAATAGGAGCCTTAGTTACTAGTCACTTAGACTATTGCAATGCCCCCACCGCAACACCTTGTCATATGTTGCACTATGCTCCTGTCTACCCTCTCCCCTACCGAGACCTCAGTTCCACTACTTTTATCGGTACACTGTCATGGTGACAGTACTGTCTTGTATGCAATACTACTGATGGAGAACTTTGAGACTAATGGAAAAGTAAGAACTGAGAGCCATAAACACCTGCCCCTAGAAAGAAAAGCTCAATGACTGCATACTTTCAAATGTGCTGGCCTCCATTTGATGCATTTTTCGTCCTTTTATTGATGTATGATATTTGATGTTTCTTTCAAGAGCTGCTTTTCCCTCTTGTTCCGCCTGTGTGGTGCTGAGCAGCTGGCATGCAAATCGTATGCTGACTGACAACAAAACATCACTTTGCATATGAAACAGAGCATTTGCCTCGTGAGCTACTTACCCAAGAGAATAATAATGCAGAGAAGAATGGCAATGAGGGCGCCAGTACTCAGGCCGGCGGGGAGGAGCAGCGCCTCCGCGTTACAGGACTGCATGTTACCGTGGCGATCACAGGCGCACACCCGGATGGTCAAAGTGCCAGTACTGCTCTGCATGGGGTAGTCGTCGTCAAATATGATCACTGGCAATAGATAGATGCTCATTCGATGCCTGTTATAGCCATTTCTCCTTGTCAGAATCCCTGCTGTGCTATCTGTGTGGGAGAGAACATATAGAAGAGGGGAGTGGGTTTCGCCACCGGAAGCAGTCAGGGAACAGCACAGACGCAGCGGGGAAGCACAGGAGCCTTTTACCTTTGTTGTCCAAGACTGTGAAGTTTGGATTGATAGTGAATTCTGGCACCATTTCAAAGAAAAACCGATGTCCCTTCGGAGGCTCGTCTTTGTCTACAGCGCTTACTGTTTGAATGAGCTGCAAATACAAATAGGCCTGGATGTTTACTGGCACTAATGGAGTAGAATGCCATACAGCAGATCATCAAGGACTCATATTGAGTACAGCATGCAAACAAAATGAACACAGACAGGGGAAAAAGGCAATATATACCATATGACAGCGTCCTAAAACAGCAGATAGTTATACAATGTTGAATTTAAAGTGTACACAATGTGCTAACGTTCTCATGCCATGCCTGCCTCTTGCATGTCTGTTTGCTGTCTCTCACTCGGTAGTTTCCTACGGCGTTCTCCGTGGAATTCCCATTAGCCTTTTCTCTCTAGCTATCATTCTGCAATGTGGGTAAGATAGCTCAACGCGTTAAGTGCTCACTGCTGAGATCTGTATGCAAGCTGGTTGGAATCCCTATAAGACTAAATCAGCCTTTCAACCTTCCAATGTCCATGACCATCAACTTCAGTTGGGTAATACGAATTATCTATAAAAATTCTTTATGTACAAGACTTTGGTGAAATGCAGCATTGCTATCATAGCGCAAGCAAAGTTCCTGCACTTACACCACTACTATGCTAAGCATTCAATATGGACTGCACATGTGAAAGTCAGCTATATTTCCCAACAGGACCAAAGCCTGGAAGGTTGGACCGCGCATCTGAGAAACATGAGCACACCTGGCAACTCCTATCCCAAATGCCCACGCAGAAGCATCAGGGGCATAGTCACTGTAGGTTGCAGAAGATGCTCCCTAGAAAACAGTGGTGTTCCTGTTTATTGGAGGCAATATACAGTTTTCTTGAATATATTTGCACATATTGCATTTGCAACTGGCAATTCCTGCAATGATTAAAATGCAGATTCGTTGTAGTCCAGTGATTTATTTTCTATCAGAATTATAGGATTATGTCTCTAGGTGTACAGAATATATGTGTCACCTCTATTGGCTGCCCACATGAACAGGTTTCCATATTTAACTTGATGAGCAACCATGGTCCTGCACTTACAACATCTCTGAGGAATTTCATGGGTGTGCTTGCACATTCTTAGTGTTTAACCTCGGAACCTGCATTTGGTATGTGATGGACGTGTTGGGTTTTATGTAGTACAACCATCCCTAAGAAACAGAGTGTGCTACAACAAGGGCATACTGTTACAGAAGTCAGTAAAGTGCATACAATTAATTAGGGGTTATGTGGAAGGGCAAGAAGGGAAAGAATACTGAGGCACTATGACCCAAGTAAAGGGCCAGAGCAAAACACGGTCCTTTAACATGGGTGGCCGTGCCATTACCAACAGGGTAGGCCCACCGCCAAGGGGCATTTCACCTTTAGCACCCACTAGTAACTAGACGCAGGTGCTAAAGTCAAAGGTACATTTAAAAAAAGGAAAAACATGCCTTTATTCCATCCTGCAATGCCGCGTCAGGAACAACAGGCCGTCTTTAGTGTCGATTCTGAATGTCACAGGAAGGAATAAAGGTACGTTTTTCTTTTTTTTCACTTTAACTTTGCCTTTAGCATCCGCATGTAGTTCCTTGCGAGTGTAAAGGGTGATATGAGGGAGGTGGGAGGGAGTAAGGTAGGCCAGGGTAAAGGGCACACATCCGTAGTGGAGCTCGGAGCGCTGGCTTTAAGGATTCAGCCCACGTTCCGAGCACCCTGATTGGCTGGCTCCCCCGCCCAGGGTACTAAACAGAGTTATAGGATACAGGTGAAGGAGGGATCCAGACCCATCGGAAGCACTGCGCTGATGAAGCTTTATTTCTGCAAGATTCATCCAATCAGACTTTCATTGAATCCCTGGGTCTGCATCAAGGATTTCCCCCCTTACATTCTTCTGCTTGGAGGGAGGAAGTCATGTGCGTTATCTTTTAATTCAAAGATGCCAATTCGATATGCAGCTCCTCCCAGATTGTTTCCATCATTATTCATGGCAATATTCAACATCTTTAGACATTTATTATCAATATCATGTGTTGGTGTTGCTCTCCAGGAATTCGCCCATGTAATTATAGTCACATACTGCAGTTTTCCACCCAGTTTATTTTATATCATTTCTCAGAAGATCCACCAAACCTGAAAAAAACGTAGTTTGTCATTTTCCAAAGAGCAGAGTGCAAGACTGAAGTGTATAAGACAGTCATTTAGAGTGTATCATTCCATGTGTGCCCCAGATAGGTTATGTGGCCTTCCAATGCTGACGAGGGGAACACAGCAGAGTTTGCTTCTCCACATCACTTTCCTCCTCCAGCTTAAGAACACCAAGTTTGACACATGCAGAGGTGTTCATGCAGGCGTAAAAGCAATGGATTCCTTTGGGCTCTGATTTACATTTGCTCCTGCTAATGAGCAGTCTGATGCCGTGCAAATCCATTAGTAAACACTGCCTGCAAATTTCCTTTTTTTGAAAAGTTGAGTGTAAAGTGAAGAATAAAGTCAATTTTGCCTCGTTTTACTATTCACAATTACGCTGCACTTTGTAAAAGTAGAGCATTGAATACAGAGTGATAACATTGATGCCCCCCTGCAAGCAATTTGCAATACTTTTAATATGATCTTCTAATGTACTGCAGGGAACTCTGCTTAAAATAATACGTTGCCTGTAGTTATGTTAGTCAGATGGGCACACAATTCGGAATTGTGTTTCTATGAAGAAAATACAGTTCAAAACATTTGAAAAAAGGGGTGCCATATATCCAGACCTCACACAATGAGGACAGACTACCTTGATCAGGACAGCCACTTTGCATTACCACAGGCATAACATGTGTATTTTTATTCAGTAAATAAAGCTTAAAACAATTGAAAATACAGGTAGAACTGCTCACTCCATACATACTAGACATGAGGAAAGACCACCTTGATCAGAATGGGTCATAACATCGTTATCATAGGAAGCACTTTTGTGGTTTTAATGCAACACATTCCATTGCATGTATATATTTACAGTTCATATTGGGGCTATGTCCAAAGAAACATTCACACTTAATTACATATGTTTTAAATATCTATATATAAAAAATGCTTATGTATGTTTCTCTACTCAGAGAATGCAATTTATCAGTGTTAGGTTTCCCTCTTCTGTCCAAATGGTAAAGTGCACCTCTGCGTGCCCTTCCAATTCAATAACAGCTATCATTTTAACAAACAGAATGTGCATGGTTCTACGCGGTCACCTTCACCTTCCACTATTGCAAACATTCGCAATAATTCCAAGTAACTTCTTTCCACCCCCAGTTTTCTTCACACAGGGCATGTCAGTTCCAGTGTCAATGAACAGTTAATTACTGGCTCAATGTTCCGGTCTCTAAAGAGCGAAACATTGTAGGATGCATGCCTCCTCACAATCTAAAACTGAAAGTAGGTGCTGTAATTATGCTACTATGCAATCATATGTAATCACAGTGACATTTACACATCTAAAAAGACACATCATAGAGGCCTGTGTAATCGATGGAACTTAGATACTGTTCTTATACCACACATATCTCTCATTCCATCAGATACAAATATGCCTTTCAAATTTAAAAGAAGACAGGTACCTATACATTTATCCTTTTCAATGACCATTAATACGTCACAGGGACCTATGGCCCCTTCCTTGATGCGATCAGTGGTAATTTCAAATATTTAAGAAGGGGGACAGAACTGATCCTATGAATTACCAAACAGTACTGAACTTTAAGATATGCTACAATGATGCATGTTATGCAGGGAACAGCTAGTATAATAAAATAGTTATAAGGGCAATTACACAAAAATAGTATTCATAACAACATTTCATAACATGTACACACAAAATTCAGTAAAAGTCCAATGATCTCAAGTCAACTTTTATAAAACAAAATCATTAAAATTGGAACAAAAGGCAAAATACAAAACAAGAACATAATCTATGCATTTTACATCAACATGAGCTTACTAGCTACAAAAAAGAAAATATATCACTGAACTAATTTCAATAAGTCCCATCTCCCCTTTCGTGCCCTAAAAAGAAAACTGTATAGGTCTATGACATTGCTTCTGTCATAGACCTATACAATTTTGTTTAAAAAATGGTAGTAACCATTGATGCGTAGTCTTTTCTTAAAAAAGGGCAAAAGAAAAAAAAATGCTCTACTTCCATCATTAAGGTATCTTGTCAAGAGTGGCAAACAAATGACATCTTCATTTTTTAAATGAAATGGCAAATTATCTAGTCATTTCGCTTTTCTGTTTTTTTTATTTCTAGGGCATGCTCAAGTTCTGATTTGGGGAAACCATAGTAGCATTCTACTGTAGAACAAGCCTATGGATTCCTTCCTGTACAAAATAATCACTGCATTACTGCATTACCAACAGTAATATGGGGTGTACCACTGCCATCAAAGTGATTTAAAGTGGAATTGGTGTACAGTGTGAAATTTGGAAAGAAGCACTCTGCCCCTCCTCCAAACTCCGTCCCGATCCTGGCCCTTGTGGGATCCCCTTTACATTTTGTCCATTTCCACCTATGGGCAAGTCAACATAAAACCCCCATAAATTACCTGCCATCACATGCTCCTTCTTAAACACTCTGTATAATATACCTATTTGTGTGTGTGTGTGTGTGTGTTGCATGTGGTGTGCCATGTGTGTGTGGTTGTTGGAGAGCTAGCAAGACATAGAATGTGACAAGGAGACAGGTAGTGAAAGAGAGAGAGAGGAGGTACAGATAGACATATTGACAGAGGCAGAGAGCACAAGAGATAGAGTGGTCTGGGAAAGAGAGATGGACAATACCAGAATGACAGTGTAAATAGAAGCTGCAAGTTAGAGGTCAACACGCCTTAAATATTAAATAGCTTCAATCAATATTGTAGTTACATTCAGTCTTGTGAAGGTGTGATGTAGTGTGACAAACTTAAATCTGTGGTGTGTTGGAATTTGTTTGGATTAGGTATTTAGTAAATGTGGATCCTTAGCATTGCCACTTGTAAATTATGTACACTTCACATTTTTCTATTTGGGCTGATTCTTTGTTCCTTAACATTTGAATATTTTACCCTCTCATGGGCGGTGACCTCAACTCATTTTAAACTTGTTTTTCCCGCACTGTTTCACCAGGCTCTCCCAAGCAGCTCACCATGACATTCCAACATTGCAAACATCTAGCACTTAAACACTGCAGATGGACACCTGCACATACCACCACCCTAACCTCACACTAACACAATCCTAATTCTGCACCTCAGGTGCCATGATTTCACCGACAAAAACGCCTTCCAGAAACCTTCAATCCATCATTGTCGTGGCGAACCAGAAGGAGAACTCAGACAACAATGGGTCATGTTAGAATTGCTTTCATTCAGATAAAAATTAAAACATGCCTAACTGGCACTATCACTAAAAGGGAAATGCCCTGCCTTAAAAAAATATATATGTATATATATATATATTCAGTGAAAAAACTTTGTTAAAAGGGACGTTATGGTTAAATGCGCTACCAGTGATGTCATCAATGACATTTGTGATGTCATCTTTGATGTCCTGGGTGTTAGTGTTAGCAGTGCACGGTGGCGCGAGTTATGGTTGCTTATCTTACCATAACTGCCGAATTTCAGGGGTTTTTCGGTTTTACTTTGAACCATAAGGTCCCTTTTAACAACGTTTTTTTACTGAATTTCGTAGGTTTTTAGTTGCACAACTTAACCATAATGTCCCTTTAACAAAGTTTTTTCACTGAATTTCATAGGTTTTTAGTAGCGCAACTTAACCATAACGTCCCTTTAACAATGTTTTTTTACTGAATTTCATAGGTTTTTAGTAGCGCAACTTAACAATAATAACTTTGACTTTATGTACATGTAATATGGAACATACTGAACCCTTTCTACTGAATTTGACTGTCCGCGGACATGTTCGACAACAGTACCAGCACCTAAAAACTCTAGGGGGGTATGTGTAACTGTTATATCATAACATAGGAACATTTAACAAATTCACAAAGCAGCACACATACAAAGTATATGTAGTAATACTTAAGAAATGTAACCGTATATGTAACACACTAACCATTCATTTAAATACAATATTTTCTAAAATGGAATATACCAAAAGAAGATAAAGTAGCTTCCAACATAATTACCTCACAGACACTCCACAACTAACAGCAAGACCAGACGTATAGACTACTGATTACATATCTTACCAGAAATAGTAAGTGCACTTCATTTTACTCATATATTTATAAACTTTCTATATTAGAAAAAAAAAAAAAAACATATTACTTATTTGTTTTCTCACAGAAATGTGTAGTACTCTGGACTGGCTAGAGGACCATTTCCCACGAGACGAAATGTTAGAAGATAGTCCACCTAATGGTACACACTTTACTATATAAACCAATTAATAAATATTATTTTGTATACATTCAACATATACATTTTTTTTTTTACAGACCCTACAAAAATTGCAACTTCCAAAGAAAAAGAAGCGGTGGATAACACTCTTGAACACATTACCCACAAAATGGACCAACTTATGGCAAATTTTAGGGATTTAAAGAACGTTGTGGAAGATCACCTAAAACCACTAACAACATACCATTATCCCACCTGTACTTGTCCCCCCTCACCATATCCCATTCATTTAACCCCAAACTCTCTCCATTGACCACAACGTTTTGATGAGATTTACATCCCATCTTCACCTGATCCCACTTATACAATCCTAATTCTCCTGTTTTTGTTTCCGTTTCTGCCCCACCTTCTCAGTCATAAATTGTTTACATATGTTAAATAAAGTTACTTTTTTATATTGTGTTGTAATTACTTTCAGTTCTTTGTGGTAAAACCAATTTAGGTGTCCAAGGACAGCGCGGTTGTTCAGAAATGTTCGGAAATAAACGTAGATGTAAGTGTCCTGAGGACACTATATCTGTCCGTAATGTTCTCATGCAAGTTGAAAATGTTCTAAGAACACTCGTAGTGTCCTGAAATGTTCGTAAATAAACGAAAATGGAGGTGTCCTTGAGAACACTATGCCTGTTCGTAGTGTTCGCTAGCAAGTTGAAACTGTTCTAAGAACACTCGTGGTGTCCTGAATTGTTCGTAAATAAACGAAAATGGAGGTGTGCTTGAGACGCTATGTCTGTCCGTATTGTGCACAAGTAAATTAAACTGTGCTAAAAACAAACAGCTGTCCGTAACTGTTCATTTTACGTGTGACACACTTTTAATTAGTTCAGGACCCGAACACTGTCCGTAGAACATCAACACGCATGCGCAAAACAATGTCCGTACATTGGGTGTCCTGCGGACGGCTGCTACCTTAGCGAACATGCTCATGAAACAATCATGTGACCGCGCCCACGCTGATCGCGTGTTCTGAATGCGGACACTGTTCATGTCCGTGAACACTTTAAAAGTACATTTCCAAGTAATCCACAATATTTATCATTAAAAACTCAACATACCACAAATCCCACATACTAATCCTAAGTTTCCACATAGTTTTTGTGACTTTTTGAACCTTTTTTGGTGTTTGATCTGTCTTGCGGATGGCGTGCATGTCTGCGAACCGCGTACAAGCACCCCTATAAAAGACCACGCCCTAGAGCTCATTCTCATTTTGTTTCTGCCTATTCTACAGAGCACAGAGATTTTTGCTGCAACCTGCAGATTTCCATCTTCAACCTGATGGCTTCTGTGGCTCCACTGCTGCCACCTGGTGCTGTATCTACCTCAGCACCTCCCCCACCCCCTCCACCACCACCACCTTCCCAAGGGCCTGAAGAGGGGAACAGGAGTGAGGTTACAGAGGAGGAAGAAGAGGATGTCGAGAATGAGGTAGAGGAAAACCCTACTACCCGCCCTCGGCGTGATTCTTGGGTGTGGCGGTTGTTTACCGTTCATGGGAATGGTCCTAAGGCTCGTGCGAACCGTGTCACCTGCAATGAGTGCAAAATGGTATTCAGTCGCGGGATGCATGGTTTGTATAGCTTTGGGACTATGACCATGA
Organism: Ambystoma mexicanum; assembly: GCF_040938575.1. Classification (NCBI taxonomy): domain Eukaryota; kingdom Metazoa; phylum Chordata; class Amphibia; order Caudata; family Ambystomatidae; genus Ambystoma; species Ambystoma mexicanum. Next base: position 1,227,964,743 of record NC_090930.1, on the reverse strand, counting down.
AGCGACACCTGAACTCATTCCACACTGGGGCCATTCGAGCATAGTAGGTTGATTGCCTCTACTTCATCCTCCGTTTCTGATCCTGTCACCACAAGGAACACCCCTCTGGGACAGCGTCTTCCTCAAGCTGCCTCACAGGCCATACAGAATTCTGATGACCCTTACCTTTCGAGGGTCACAGTTGTATGTATGTACTGTGACACAGTACTCTGCAGGGGGGAGCGACTTTGCAATGCTTTTGAGACTATCATCTCAGAGCAAGAGAAGACCTACTCACTACCCAAATAAAACCCACTCTACATCTTCCTCTCTCAGCTCGCCCTTTCTTATCCCTGTGGTCGGTGTCCCCCCCTTTACCCTCCTTTCCCCTCCTCTCCTAGTGTGTCGTGTGTAAAAAACCCAAAAAAATACTAAATAACAAAAAACAAGAAAAAATTAAGGCTCTTTTCAGAGCCGCCTTTCACAGTTAAAAAACAGAAGTAAAGATAAATAACGCAGGGCCTTTTCTATTTCTTGAAAGTCTGCGGACAGTTCGCGAACATAAAAAAAATTGGGATGCTACCCTATTGTAACCATTGCATTATTCTCTGGGAGGAAGTGGTGGCTCTGAAAAGAGCCTTTGGGAGGTGTTTGTATGTCAAAAATTATAAATACTTAACACCTACTTCGAAATGCATGCTGCATTTCTAAAAAAAGGTCGCAATGCATTTTGTACATTTTTCAGAAAAATCTGATTGCCAGCATAGGTAAGATGGACACCATCTCTGCGAAAAAATGTATGTACTACGAAACAAAATATTTTCATTGTGAAAAGAGGACATGCCAAAATCTCTTAGGAAGGCACAAACAGCCTTATTGACATTACACCTTGCTTTCTACATTTGTGGACCACATGAGAAAGAATGAAGCCACATTTGTCTCTGCGCAATCCATGAAAAAATTACTTTGGAGTTTGGAAACATGTCCATGATCTTCTGAAGTCCTTCTTTCATTGCAAATTGCAAAGAAATTCCAGACACATGTCCTAAACTGTTCCCTCCACAATGAATTACAATTATGTCTGGATGTTCCTCTATCTTCAATGTTGCACAGAGAGGTAGCAACTCCAGCCACTTCATTCCATGGACTCCATGCCAGTGTACTTCCACGTGTGGGAATCCAAGATCTATAGATACTCCACAGCTTTCTGCATGCACCTTCAACCAATGTATCCACGAGTCTCCCAAAATCCACACAATCTGTTTTTTAAAACACTCAGCCATAGCTATTTGTTCTTCTCTCAGCAAAAAGAATATCTGAGAAAACCTCTCCTAGCACAACACACTCACTAAACTTTACTGACCAATTCCTTGCTACATTCAATCTCATTTGCATGCCTCCCCACCCCAAATTCTCTGGATGTAATACGCGGTGTCCTAGAACTACCGTCATGTCTGCGAACATATCGTAACATGGACAACCCTTCTACCATTTCCACTTCACTCTCTGTGCCATTCCCTCATTGGATGTAGCTAAGAAATCACACGACCATCCACCAATCAAATCCAAGACCTCAACATGTAACTGCATCATCATAGATCAGCACTGCAAATGTACAGTGAATATCTCGGACTACAAGTCTCATACCATTGGCAAGCACAATCTACGAGAAATACTAGACAAGTCTCCAAGATTTCTACTTGCAGCTTCGTCCATATCCATATGCATGAACACAAACTACAGGTATGCATATTTTCTATACAGTACATGAACACATTTTCTATCCGACTTTTACCTTGTATGATCTGTAAAATGAATCTACAATCATTTTTTCATTCTCCTAAAATGAACTGTGATTTACAAACCTTTATACCGTTTAATTTCTTCATACACACACACAAATAATGTTAAACTAACATTTTTGAAATAAAATATATAGACTACATTTGATCAAACAAAATTACATGCACACTCATCAAATCTCAAAGAATAATATTTGTACAAACACATACTTGGTTTTAATTTTTTTAGTTTATATAATTACTTACATTTATATAGGACAAGCAGGCTATGGCATTGACTCCCTCTTACATGGAAAAGCAGGTTATCACATGGACTCACTATTACGTGGAAAAGCTTAATTAAATGAATAGTGATATAGAGTGGTACATTATGATTTTGACAAGCCATAGTAAAGATATTTTCTTTCCTACAGTTAATCATAAAATAGTTTTAATGGTTTTGAGGAAGACGCTGAGCATTTCAATTTAAAAAATCCATGTCTAAATTAAAAACAGTGCTATATCAAACCTAATTACTAATTTCTTTCTTTTTCAATTGCAGTGAAGACCAATCTCCGGAAAATAAGCAGCTGAATTTGAATTACAAAGAACAACTAAGAAGCAAACTGCTCATTTTAGAAAAAAAGTAAGTAGATTGTTACCATAATGTTTGAGTTATTACTCAAACACACTCTAATGTTAATTCATGTTACTTCTGTGCCTAAAAATAGAGATTCTGCACCATTCTGACCAAAAATCCTCCCGTCTTAAACAGTGATTTACTGGCAGAATGGCCCACAAATTCCTATTTTTCGCCACACAAATTACCCAACTCAGCCACTAGAATTTAGATGTTGTAGAAGAAACAACTGTTTTAATTGTATAGCTTTAGATATACTATTTATACTTCTCCACACCACTGTCTTACTTTTTTCTGTCATCTGAACCCCAGTTTATTAACACATTAATTCAAGAATACCCATCCCTAGTAGTTGTACTTCCCAATGCACAATCACACACCATTACATACATCTTTATCATCTCACTCAAACACTCATGCACACAACACACATGCATTGCAGAACACCCCAACCCATACCTTCTGTATTTTTTTCAACAGACCCTAAAGCATGCCTACCAAAAAGCAACTCCGTAGAAAGGAACGCAGAAGAAGAGCAATTGAAAAGAAAAGTCTCCAACATAAACATCCACCTACAGCAGAATTTTTGTAAAAAAAAGTTGAAACACAACAGCTAATACAGTCATGTAGTGAAACAGAAGAAGTTTCTAGTACAAAAACGTTGCCTCCTCTATCAAAAAGTAAAACAAACCAAAAATCAATTAACAGAAAATCAACTATCACTACAAATAAAACTTCTTCTATAAATCTTGATATAGTACAAAGTAAGCATACCAAGAAAAGTATTTTAGCCAAAATTTTCCATCACAAAGTCCTTCAAATTCTTATCCAAACAGGAGAGAAACCAGGTTCAACACTTCAAACCTATTGTAGGAAAGTAATCTTAGAAGCGTTGATAGACAGTGCACTTTTTCTCAAAAGAAAGTTATTTATTTTAGTGTTAAACAGAATGAAACCACTAACAAAACTAATAACTAAATTACAAAAAAGACTTCTCAATAAACGAAATGTCGACAGAAATAACTTCTTAAATATCTGTGGAGGTGAATGGAGTCACACTAAAAGCACAGAACCATACTTTAATGAAGAAGCCTACAAACAAAAGCAAACAAATACAATTGCCATACATAGCAGTGGTCGAGGTTTTGAAAAAGTTAATAATACCATAATGGAACAAGAAGTACTCCTTACAGAAATATGCCCTGAAAACGTAGATTTACCCCTCCATTAACTGAATCAGAACACCTAGGGTACAAATGGCCATGCACGTCAATGTGTAACATTCCCAAAAAAATGTTCAAGTCTTTACGCCAATTCCTCAATCAATATGTGAAAAGCAAAGGCAAAATCAAAATTAAACTACTGCAAAATATGGATGCTTGTCCAGTACGCAAGTACACAGGACTACAAGGACATTCATTGGCCTGCATTACAGGACCTACTTGCAAAACACCCTTCCATGATATCAAAAGGATATCAACACATCATGCAAGTATAAGAAATCTAGTTTATAAACTGTACTATGCTAAAATTCCTGCTTTAGCACTAGCCAATTTAAATAACATTCTTCTACATGGTACAGCAAAAGACCTACTAAAAGAAATCGACTATATCCAGACAAAATATTTTGGAAGTGAAACTCACTTACAAGATGAATTAGCTGTAAACCAACTTCGAAACAAATCTGCACATTGGAACCTTTCACTACACACATACAAAAAAGAAATACTAAAATTTGAAAGTACTTCAGCTGAAGTACCAAACCACGTGTGTGTATGTTGCCACAGAACTTTTTATGAAAGTAACACAAAAACTGTCGACCTATCATACAAAATAGAAGACAATGAAGATTCTAAATGGTTTGAATTAGCTCTCTACCTTATAGCAGAAAACATATACTAAATAACTGACCCATAATACTTTGCAGTTACTGCACTACAAAACTTGACAACAACCCAACACCTTCACGTGCTATCACAAATAACTTGGAATTATATCCACTAAAAACCCCTTCAACAACTTAATTTATATGAGAGCATCATAATTCAAACAGTGCACCCATTTCAAGCAATAATACGCCTTCAACCAAAAACTGCCAAATTACCTCCCTCTGAATTAGTAAAAGGTATTCGTGGGAAAGTAGTGTATTTACCATTAGATCTAAAGTAAAATGTGCACACTCTAGGAGTGCAACGTCCAATGCAGCAATCTTTAATTATCTTGGTAAATGGAGTACCTACAAAACACAAAAAGATTTTGCAACAACTGGTAGATTTACATAAAGCTAGAGAAGCCCTGCAATATCTTAAAGAGAATAATGAATATTACAAAGAAATTAATATTGAAGAAAACCTGAAAGATACAACTGAAATAATTCAAGAGACACAAGAAGCTGGTCAATTTCAGCTCCTAGATCCTGCAACAATATCAAGCACTTTAGACCATTATACAATTCATCCATTGCACTCTAATGACACCATAGAAGATGCACTGGAAATGTACCAAAAGTGTCAAACAAAAGGATCACCAATCAGCATGTGGGAAAAAAGTATAGAAGCAGAAGCTTTTCCTCTACTCTTTCCTACTGGCAAAGGAGGAAGATACGATGATAGACCTATTCAAATATCAGCATCAGAATATCGCTCATTACGAATGTATTCTGAAGATCCCAGATTTCGACAAAATATCCCACCTACTCTTTGAAAGTGAACTAGCAACTTTATGTTACAGAGTTGCACACATATTAAAATCAGGATCACACTTTCAAAATATGACAGCTACACAACTATTACAAAAAGTTCAATAAAAAGATGAGGTTTTACAAGCAAATCTTACAAATCTATTAGCAAATATTCGTGGTACTAAAGAGTACTGGTTTTGACGTCATGGAGATGTACGTTGTATGATCAAAAACCTTGGCCCACCCACTTGGTTTGTTACATTAAGTTGTGCAGAATATGCATGGGAAGATTTACATGCTTTCCTACGCATATCAAATGAAAACAAAACAAACATAGATATACTAAGACCTGCAGAACTTTGTTCACAGGATCCTGTTAATGTTTCAAGATATTTTCACCATCGATTCATTGCTATGCTACATTTTATTTGTAACAAAACTGTTCCTCCCGTTTGGAGAAGTGCAACACTTCTTTTGGAGAAAAGAATACCAAGCCAGAGGAGCACCACATGTCCACATGCTTTTATGGGTTAAAGATGCTCCTAAATTTGGTCAAGACAGTGATGCCACTGTTTTACAGTTTATTGAAAAATATGTCACTTGTGAAATTCCATCAGAATCCGCAAATAGTGATCTTCATGGAAAAAATTTACAATTCCAAAGACACAAATGTGGCAAATATTGTCGTCGCAAATACAAAAACAAAGGGAAATACTACACCAAATGCCAATTTGGTTTCCCTAGACCAGTTTCAAATACAGGTCAAGTGAACAACCTCATGTCTTCAGTTAGACATAGGGCCTCATTATGATCCTCGCGGAACGGGTTAAACGGTCAACCCGTTCCGCCACATTACGAGGTCCCCTCGCGGGACACGTTAAGCACGCCTGGGAAAACCAGGCGTGCTTACCGGGTCCCGCGAAGGGAAGATGAAGCAAACAACGGGCCATCTCGTAATGGCCCGTTGTTTACTCCCTCTCCCAGTCCCATTCAGCCCTATGGGGGCTGAAATGGGAATGGGGATGAACCGTGTCCTCGAGTGAGGAATTACCGGGCCATCCGAACTCTGAATGGTCCGGTAAGTCCTCATTCCGAGGACACGGATGCGGTTTTGCCGACAGCCATGTCGCCAATAGCGGCATGGGTACCGGCATACCTCGTAATGAGGCCCATAGTGTTAAAGGTAAGTCACCTAAAAATACATATTGCATAAAAAGAAAAGAAGAAGAAAAATATATCAATGATTACAATGCAATCATTGCCCACTTATGGAATGCAAACATAGACGTGCAGTACATTGCAGACAATTCTACTGCAGTTGCACGATATGTCACAGCATACTTAACCAAATCAGAAAAGACAGAGCTCCAAGACCTCTGGAATGACCTGTCATCAGATAAAACAGTGTCTCAGAAATTATACAGCTTGGGCATAAAAATGCTGTCCCATAGAGAATGTGGATCCTATGAAGCAGCTGACCGATTAACTGGTACTGCATTGTATGGTAAATCTGCAAATATAGTATGGCTAAGTCTTGGTCCAGCTAAATCTAGAAAAAGAGTTCTAAAATCATACGAAGATATAGAAACAATAGCCAAACAAGATCCCAACAGCCAAGACATTTTAAAAAACAATTTATTGGACACATACTACCCAAACAGGAGTACCACTTTGGAAACCATGAGCCTATACCACATAGCCCAAAACTACACATACAAAAATAATATAACACCTGATGAACAAAACCGTAAATACAAAGTGACAAACTGTGAAAGCAGCTTAGTAAAACTCACCAAACCAAATTTAATTAATCATATCAAATTGTCATGAAAGACTCCTCAACATAAAGAAGTATATTACATGTCCCTGCTACAACTCTTTAAACCATGGAGAAAAGAAGAGGAAATACTAGATAACTATGACTCATATGAAGATGCTTTCAAAGCAAATGAAAGCAGTATAACTGATGTAAACTTTGCACAGTACAAAACAATGTTGCACAATGAACAGCAACACGAAGAAGAACTCCAGGCCCAACTAGATAAGGACACTCCTGACAGTAGTCAACCTTTTATCAAAGGAAGCCAAGAACCACTGGGAGACCCCTAATAACAAATGAGGCAGAAATAGCTATGATAGAAGTAGAAAACACCATGTGTCAGTATGAAGAAAAAGAAGACTTAACTATACGACAATCAAAGCTAAACAATGAGCAACGTAGCATTTTTCAAGAAGTAACAAAAGAAATTGCACATGGTGTACAACATGAAAACAAAGAATGCACCTGTCAAAATTACAAACCTATACTATTGTATGTCAGTGGTGAAGCTCGTTCTGGCAAAACATTCCTAATCAAAATCATCAGTAAATTCCTTCAACAATTTACAAACAACAAACTGTCAGCTGTTGTCACTGCCCCCACAGGTTTAGCTGCCTACACCATAGGTGGTGTCACTTTACACCGATTACTACTCCTGCCAGTAGAACACCAAAACAAATTAGATTATTACAAACTTTCTGCAGAAGCTGCAATGGAACTATGCAGAGTATTGAAACAAATAAAAATGCTACTAATAGATGAAGTGAGCATGGTCTCCAACCTAATGTTGGCTTTGATTCACCTCAGTACTCAAAACAAACTATGAAGAGCTCTTTGGAGGAAAACACATTATTGTTTTCAGAGATCTTCTTCAATTGACACCAGTAAAAGGTGAGACTATTTTTAAAACATTAGGACACAAACTCTGCCGTAAAAATGTTGGCAGCATTGGAAATGTCAACCTTTGCCAACATTTCCAATAAAGAGAATTAACAGAAAACATGCGCAATCTGCAGATCTCACTTATGCGAACATCTTAAAAAGTATCAGAGTTGGTATACTTTCTAAAGAAGCAGAAGCAATATTGAAAACCCGGCACATTCATGCACTTTATGGTGATAATGCATGTGCTACAGATGTTATGGAACAATTAGCCCACAAAAATGTCAATTGTATGGCCTTAATGCCAACTCTTGCAAGCTGTTTCAAATTCAACGAAATAATGTTAAGTAAAGAAATGCAACCAATAATGGAAATTAGCACCACAGACAAACTAGATGTACATGGAATGACACTACCCACGTGTGACCAAGCCACAACACGACTAAATAGTTTAGAAAAATCAATCTCAAACACAGCAGGCTTGGAAAGATATTAAAATTATCCCTAAATTGCAGAGTAATGCTGAAACGTAACCTTGACATGGACCAAGGGCTAGTTAATGGAACAGTTGTTGGCTTTCAAACATACCCACGTGACAACAAAATTCAGTTTGTCAATATTCTCTTTGACAAACTTTCAGAAGTAAAAAGAATAGGACGCTCAACAGCTCGTTTCCTTCTCTTCAAAGACATGTATGTACGCAGAGAACAATTTTCTCTAACTCTTGCATACGCAGTCACCATTCATAAATCACAAGGCCTTACCCTAGACAAAGCAATGATAGACATTGATAAAACAGTCTTTAAAGAAGGCATGAGCTACGTAGCACTATCACGCTTACGTACACTTGAGGGTCTATTTCTAATCAACTTTGATGCAAGTAAAATAAACACTGATATTCCATACATTTTAGAATACAATAGACTTTGTTCACTATACACTCTCCATCTAAACACATATTCTGTTCCACAAAAAGTAAAACATTATAAAAGAAAAATAAATCAAACAGAAAAGCAACAGGATGTCACTGCAAATCCTCCAAAGAGAGTAAAAGAAAGTAATACTTCATCAAGTGCCACAAGCAAAAAATAATCCATTAGGGAAAATAAACCTTGTACTTCTTCAAAGAAGGAAGACACACTCCAAAAAAAGCCATCAGATACAGAACTACCTGGTCCATTTAAACTCTCAAATATAGTTAGTGTAAGTTGCTACGCAAATGTAGCAATGAATATTCTATTTCAATTACAACCAATTGTTGAGAACATTTACTTACACAGTACAGACCCATTGTGTTTGCAAATGTTAGTACTTCACAGAAATGCAGCAAACAATCCTGACAACACGTTTCGTGTTTCTGGAATAAGACAACAATTGGACCACTGTGCTGGAATGGTTAAATTCACTATAAACTCACAGGACGATCCAAAAATTCTAATGTACTTACTACAAGTACTGGAAAACAAAAACATACCTATAAATGAACTCTTGCAGATTTCATACTTGTGGAAACATACATGCACTCTCAATGTGACACAAGAACAAATCCCCAATGAGCGCTTTG